>NC_088684.1:142524414-142837331 GCF_028017835.1 Emys orbicularis | reverse complement strand
ACCTCTGACTACCAGAAGCTGGGATGCATGACAGGGCAAAATGGATCACTTGATAAACTGCCCTGTTCTCAGGGCCGGCTCCAGGCACCAGCTTGGCAAGCAGGTGCTTGGGGCGGCCACTCCGGAGAGGGGCGGCATGTCCAGCTATTCGGCGGCAATTCGGAGGACGGTCCCTCACTCCCGCTCGGAGCGAAGGACCTCCCGCCGAATTGCCGCCGCAGATTGCGATCGCGACTTTTTTTTTTTTTTTTTTTTTGCGCCGCTTGGGGCGGCAAAAACCCTGGAGCCGGCCCTGCCTGTTCTGATCATTCCCTCTGAAGCACCTGGCACCAGCTGCTGTTAGAGGATACTGGGCTAGATGAACTATTGGTCTGACCCAGTCTGGTCATTCTTGTATTCTTGCCTAGATGCAGAGCAGAATTCACACTTACAGGCATAACAGATGGTAGAAAAGTTGAACTTGTTCCCACTGAAGGAATCTGAATTTCACTTTAAAATCCTCACCTTCCACCCACTGCCGATGTTTCAACAGCAATATTTCACAGTTTTGCTTTAAGATAAGTGCTGTGATTTCCAACCGGGCATACGGACAGGGGAACACAAGACGGGGAGAGTCAGGAGATCTGCATCCTATTCCCAACTCTGTCAGTCTAATTCTGTGACCTGGGGAAACTCACTTCTCTCTGTGTCTTTTTCACCATCTGCAAGATGGGGATGGATAACAGTACTTGTTACATGTAAGAAGCTTAATTCCTTAGTGCATGAACTATATTTATATGCAGAAGGCCAGCATGAGACCTATGCACCACTTAAATCCCTAATTGGTCTCAAATACTTAAGAGGCACATAGCCTTGTGGTAGCCCTCTGGAGTGTTTGCAAAGCACTTGGGCATAAGGCAATATAGAAGTGGAAAGTATTATAACTAATAGGAAAAGGAATAGTTAGTACACATTTTTTTGCTTTAGGTGTTGTGATAGAGATCTTATTCCAATTTCTCACAGCATTCCTTGTGAGATTTCTACATAAATGGTGACAGGTG
Organism: Emys orbicularis; assembly: GCF_028017835.1. Lineage (NCBI taxonomy): Eukaryota > Metazoa > Chordata > Testudines > Emydidae > Emys > Emys orbicularis. Next base: position 142,836,291 of record NC_088684.1, on the reverse strand, counting down.
GAGTTTCCCAGTAACCTTCTCTTCCTCACTTTCCTTTCTACAGAGAGAAATCAAGAGTTTTACTGTGTGCCCAGAAAATTTCACTCCATGGAAGAGAAGACAACTAGTGACAGCACCTCCAAGAAGCAAGCAGGTGGAAGCCTGACTTATGCCCATCTTTGTTGCTAGTTGTCTCTGATATTGGAATTAACTTATTTATAGCAGATTCATTTGAAAGAAGACATCAGATCTCTTGACAGTGAAAAAGTGGGGGCTTCTGAGAATTCTAGAGGTAAATTGCGATGACTGCCGGGATTAAGAGCAGGATGCAAAGTGCCTCCAGAAATCCTAAAGAAATGGGGAATAATTTCAAGTTGCCTGCAGCCATGCCATGTTGGGTTGTGATCTGAACCCTCACTAGCTAAGCTATACAAATTGAGAATGGGGTCAGAATGGAAACAATGCCACAGAATGGTGCTATGGGGTACTGCATTTCAAAAACGGAGCATTTGTTCTAAAATGAATCTAAGTATAAACGTAACAATACAAATTCAACGGCTCAAAGTTATTCTGACTCCTAATCAAGACCGTATGAATACTACTGCATGATGGATTCTTTCCATCTGTGGGCCTCATTCTACTATCTGTGATCAGTTTTTTTATGCCTTTCTGCAGATGATAGGCGTTTTGCCTGAGTAAGAGTGAAAACTGAGTACCCTTTACACTCGGGATATGGCTCAATTAAATTAAAGAAGTAAATGTGATATTTGGGAATGTAACTGATGCATGTGAGAAAGGTCTTGGATGCTGGCCACACTGTATATAGGGAGAAGAAAAGCTAGAAATATTCTCCCCTGCGGAATTTTAAATCACAAAGCCCTATGTATCCTCTTGGAGAGCGAAAACTCAAAAAGAATTTCCAGGTGCAAGTTAATTAGCAAAGGGCTCCTGAAAGATCGTTAATTAAATGGGATTACTGAGCCCTTAGAATCTCTCTCAGCCACAAGCCACTTGGTGTTTGAGGATGACCTTAGTGAGTGGGCCTATTTCCTGTATGGGCCTGGGGAGAAGACAGTTGCACTTGTTATTCTTTCCCTTTTTGTTTCTCAGTGAATTGCATGCTGGTGAAAGGTGCCAGATGGACAGGCCAGAATGTGTCCATAGGACAGACACAGCACAAGTTATGGCATTGCCCGACACATCCCTCCCCCACCAATGTATCTTATCCCTGACCAGGAGAGAAAAACTCCAGGGGCAATAGAGTTTAGTCTCCTTGCTCAATTCTTGACATCTCTGCTAAGATACACACAGAAGGCAACATTGTCCAGTGGACAGAGCAAGGGACACAGGGCCGGCTCCAGGGTTTTGGCTGCCCCAAGCAGCCAAAACCAAAAAAAAAAAAAAAAGCCGCGATCGCGATCTGCGGCGGCAGGTCCTTCACTCCCAGGCGGAGTGAGGGACCGTCCGCCGAATTGCCGCCGAATACCTGGACCTGCCGCCCCTCTCCGGAGCGGCCGCCCCAAGCACCTGCTTGAGAAGCTGGTGCCTGGAGCCGGCCCTGAAGGGACAGGGGATTCAGTTGCCACTGACCTATGTGTCCTTTGGCAAGTCGGATCCCCTCTCTGAGCATCTGTTCCCCTCCCATCCTCTGCCTGGTCTATTTAGATGGGCAGTCCCTATGTATGCACAGAGAGGCAGTCCCTATGTATGTACAGCACATAGTACAAAGGGGTTCCATTATTGGTTGGGGCCTCTAGCACCTGTAGTACAAATAATAAATATTGTTAGCAGCAATTGATAGGGGAGTTTGTGTGATGTGGGCACCTATGAATTAGGAAGCAGACTCAGATCTTCACCACATTTCACACAGTTACTGAAGCAGGCAAGCAGCTCTATGGAGCAGGGACTTTCTCTTTGTTCTGTGTTTGTACAGCACCTTGCACAGGGGGATCCTGGTCCATAACTAGGTACTATGATAATACAACAACAACAACAATAGAAGTTGGTCGAATAAAAAAAAACATGACCTCACCCACCTTGTCTCTGTAATTTTCCCAACAAGTTGGTCACTGCCAACAGGATGCCAAGATATGAAGATTTTAATTTTTTAAAAATTCAGAGCGGTGAGAGCAAGAGATTGGAAGTCACAATGACTTGGTTCTAGCCTGACCTCAGCCCTGGCTTGCCCAGGTTCACACAACTCACTTAAACTACTTGCTGCCTCAGTTTCCCTGTCTGGAAAAACAGACTGCAACATGGATACTTTCAGAGGGGTGCTAAGACTTGATTAGTGTTAGCAGTTTTCAGCCGCAAAGCTCAAAGTGCTTGTAACAAGGCAGTACCATTATCCCCGATTTTTTCCACTGGGAAAACTGATCCACAGGAGAGACCTGGGAGAGGTCATAGCAAGTCAGCGGCAGAGCTGGGAACAGACCCCATGAACATGGACTAAGTCCAATGTCCTTTTCACTCATCCACACACTATGAGATTCTAGGATGGAAATGCACAGCAATGGTATTCATGCTGAGAAAAGCTTTATCAACTTTGATAGGTGGACTGAAGGGGGACAGTTTTCCTTTACGAAGAAGGCTGGGGGAGGGATAGTTTTCCCGCTTGCAGTGTTATGCTCTGTTCTTCACAGAAAGCTGATTCCAATCATAATTACCGGAAAATAGAAAAGAAAATCAAATATTGATCTTTTATTTTCTTAATTGTGCACTTTCTCCTTCTCTTTTGCTAATGGCACCTGACAATTTAATGTAAAACACTTCAGCAAGGTCTCATCAAGGTAGCTGAGACCTATTAGCCCCCATCAGATTCATCCTTTTTCAGAGCAGAGGGCAGAATTTATTACTGCAGTGGATTGGCCTGAAGTGATTTAATACAAGCATTATCGTATGCAGTGTTGTTGTAGCTGCATTAGTCACAGGATGTTAGGGAGACAAGGAGGTGTGGTAAAAATCTTTTATCGGACCAAGACATTGGACCAGAAGTTGGTCCAATAAAAGATATTACCTCACCCACTGTGTCTTTTTAATACTAGCATGTCATTTTGGCAGAGGTCATCACACCCTGTGCAAATTCTAAAGACATGTCTTCCAACCTCGGCCTCTATCCCAGCAGACCTTAAAAAGCTTTGTGTCCACTTCCATCCACTGCCTTCTCTCCTACTTTCTTTCTTTCTTATAAATTTGTATTATGGTAGCACCTAGAGGCCCCAACCAAGACCAGGAACTCATTGTACTGGGCACTGTACATACACGAGACACAGAGGGGAAGTGACTCGCCCAAGTTCACACAGCACATCAGTGGCAGAGTTGGGAATAGAGCTCAGGACTCCTGATTCGCAGCCTGTATCCTGATCCATGCTTTTTCTTCTTCCTTGTTCCTTTGTTGCTAGGCAAGGCTGAGAGCTTCTTAACAGGAGTGGCTAACAGGGGAGTTTTGTGAGGGAGTGTGTGTGGGGGGGCTAGACACACTTAACATTCTTTAAACTTAAAGCCAAAACCACCCCCTGATAAAAACAAAACATCAACAAAGGAACGAGCTGCAGGCGTATAAAGAGAATGCAGGCAGACGTCCAGCAACAGAGTGGGGCTACCCAGTTTATTGCACCCAATGCAGCATGTATGATCACTTGTCCTATGGGCAGGGGATGTATGTGTGCGTCTGGTGCAAGGAGCTCCTGGCCCTCAGAGACCATGTACGGGCTTTGGAGACCAGAGTGGCTGAACTGGAGGAGCTAAGGGAGACAGAGAGGTACACAGATGAGACTTTCCGGGACACAGTAGAATGGTCCCACTCCTGGTCTGACAACCTCTGTGCTGTTGAGGAGGATGAAAGTCCCAGAGAAGGAGAACATCCAACTGGAGCAGAGGGGAAAGGTCCCATAGTTGGGACCCTCCTTCCAGATGATGTCATGGTATCCTCTCGCACTGAGGATACCTCTCTGGGGGAGGGAACTCCAGTTATTGGGAAGAGACAGGTAATAATTATGGGGGATTTGATTATTAGAAACATAGATAGCTGGGTTTGTGATGACTGGGAGAATCACATGGTGACTTGTCTGCCTGGTGCGAAGGTTGCAGATCTCTCGAGACATCTAGATAGACTTATGTGTACTGCTGGGGAGGAGAAATGGTTGTGGTACATGTAGGTACCAATGACATAGGGAAGGATAGGAGAGAAGTTGTGGAGGTCAAATTTAGGCTGCTAGGTAAGAGATTGAAGTCCAGGACCTCCATGGTAGCATTCTCTGAGATGCTTCCAGTTCCACGCGCAGGGCCAGTTAGACAGGCAGAACTGCAGGGTCTCAATGCGTGGATGAGACGATGGTGTAGGGAGGAGGGGTTTAGATTTATTAGGAACTGGGGAAACTTTGGGGAAAGGGGGAGCCTATACAGGAAGGATGGGCTCCACCTAAACCAAATTGAAACCAGATTGCTGGCACTTAAAATTAAAAAAGTAATAAAGCAGTTTTTAAACTAAGGGCTGGGGGAAAGCCGACAGGTGAAGAGGAGCATGTGGTTCGGACAGAGACATCCCTTAGGGGAGGATCTATTAATGGAGATTCTCTATGTCCTAATAAGCAGGAGAGGATGGAAGATGGTAAAATACAGGTTGGATCTGATGAGAAACAGTCAAATGAAAAAGAGTCCCATTCAATTATATCATGTAATGGCAGACAGCTAAAAAGTGACAAATTTTTAAAATGCTTACATACAAAAGCTAGAAGTCTAAATAGTAAGATGGGTGAACTAGACTGCCTCATATTAAATGTGGATATGGATAGAATAGGCATCACAGAAACTTGGTGGAATGAGGATAATCAACGGAACACAGTAATACCAGGGTACAAAATATAATCGGAAGGATAGAACAGGTCATGCTGGTGGGGGAGTGGCACTATATGTGAAAGAAAGCGTAGAATCAAATGAAGTAAAAATCTGAAATGAACCAAATTGTACCATAGAATCTCTACGGATAGTAATCCCATGCTTGAATAATAAGAATATAGCAGTAGAGATATATTACTGACCACCTGACCAGGATGGTGATAGTGACTGTGAAATGCTCAGGGAGATTAGAGAGGCTAAAAATAAAAAACTCAATAATAATGGGGGATTTCAACTATCCCCATACTGACTGGGTACACGTCACCTCAGGACGGGATGTAGAGATAAAGTTTCTTGACACCTTAAATGACTGCTTCTTGGAGCAGCTAGTCCTAGAACCTACAAGAGGAGAAGCAATTTTTGATTTAGTCCTAAGTGGAGCACAGGATCTGGTCCAAGAGGTGAATATAGCTGGACCGCTTGGTAGTAGTGACCAGAATATAATTAAATTTAACATCCCTGTGGCTAGGAAAACACCACAGCAGCCCAACACAGTAGCATTTAATTTCAGAAAGGGGGACTACACAAAAATGAGGACATTAGTGAAACAAAAATAAAAAGGTACAGCACCAAAAGTGAAATCCCTACAAGCTGCATGGAAACTTTTTAAAGACACTATAATAGAGGCTCAACTTAAATGTATACCCCTAATTAAAAAAACATAGTAAGAGAACCAAAAAAGTGCCACTGTAGCTACACAACAAAGTAAAAGAAGCAGTGAGAGACAAAAAGGCATCCTTTAAAAAGTGGAAGTTAAATCCTAGTGAGGAAAACAGAAAGGAGCATAAACTCTGGCAAATGAAATGTAAAAATATAATGAGGAAGGCCAAAAAAGAATGTGAAGAACAGCTAGCCAAAGACTCAAAGTAATAGCATTTTTTTTTTAAGTACATCAGAAGCTGGAAGCCTGCTAAACAACCAGTGGGGCCACTGGACGAAAGATGCTAAAGGAGCACTCAAGAATGATAAGGCCATTGCGGAGAAACTAAATTAATTCTTTGCATTGGTCTTCATGGCCAAGGATGTGAGTGAGATTCCCAAACCTGAGCCATTCTTTTTAGATGACAAATCTGAGGAACTGTCCCAGATTGAGGTGTCATTAGAGGAGGTTTTGGAACAAATTGATAAAGTAAACAGTAATAAGTCACCAGGACCAGATGGTATTCACCCGAGTTCTGAAGGAACTCAAATATGAAATTGCAGAACTACTAATTGTAGTTTGTAACCTATCATTTAAATCAGCTTCTGTACCAAATGACTGGAGGATAGCTAATGTGACGCCAATTTTTGAAAAGGGCTCCAGAGGTGACCCCGGAAATTACAGGCCGGTAAGCCTGACTTCAGTACTGGGCAAACTGGTTGTAACGATAGTAAAGAACAAAATTGTCAGACACACAGAGGAACATAATTTGTTGGGGAAGAGTCAACATGGTTTTTGTAAAGGGAAATCATGCCTCACCAATCTACTAGAATTCTTTGTGGGGGTCAACAAGCATGTGGACAAGGGGGATCCATTGGATATAGTGTACTTAGATTTTCAGAAAGCCTTTGATAAAGTCCCTCACCAAAGGCTCTTAAAGTAAGCTGTCATGGAATAAGAGAGAAGGTCCTTTCATGGGTTGGTAACTGGTTAAAAGATAGGAAACAAAGGGTTGGAATAAATGGTCAATTTTCAGAATGGAGAGAGGTAAATAGTGGTGTCCCTCAGGGGTCTATACTGGGACCAGTCCTATTCAACATATTCATAAATGATCTGGAAACAGTGGCAAAATTTGCAGATGATACAAAACTACTCAAGATAGTTAAGTCCCAAGCAGACTGCGAAAAGCTACAAAAGGATCTCACAAAACTGGGTGAATGGGCAACAGAATGGCAGATGACATTCAATGTAGATAAATGCAAAGTTATGCACATTGGAAAACATAATCCCACCTATACATATCAAATGATGGGGTCTAAATGAGCTGTTACCACTCAAGGAAGAGATCTTGGAGTCACTGTGGATAGTTCTCTGAAAACATCCATGAAAAGTGCAGCGGCAGTCAAAAAAGCAAACAGAATGTTGGGAATCATTAAGAAAGGGATAGATAATAAGACAGAAAATATCATATTGCCTCTATATAAATCCATGGTACGCCCACATCTTGAATACTGCGTGCAGATGTGGTCACCCCATCTCAAAAAAGATATATTGGAATTGGAAAAGGTACAGAAAAGGGCAAGAAAAATTATTAGGGTTATGGAACGGCTTCCATACGAGGAGAGATTAATAAGACTGGGACTTTTCAGCTTGGAAAAGAGATGACAAGGGGGAGGGGATATGATAGAGGTCTATAAAATCATGACTTATGTGGACAAAGTAAAGAAGTGTTATTTACTCCTCCTCATAACACAAGAACTAGGTGTCATCAAATTAAATTAATAGGCAGCAGGTTAAAAACAAACAAAAGGTAGTATTTTTTTTCACACAATGCGCAGTGAACCAGTGGAACTCCTTGCCAGAGGATGTTGTGAAGGCCAAGACCATAACAGGTTCAAAAAAAGAACTAGATAAGTTCATGGAGGATAGGTCCATCAATGACTATTAGCCAGGGTAGGCAGGGATGGTGTCCCTAGCCTCTGTTTGCCAGAAGCTGGGAATGGACGACAGGGAGAAGATCACTTGATGATTACCAGTTCTGTTCATTCCCTCTGGGGCACCTGGCACTGGCCACTGTCGGCAGACAGGACACTGGGTTAGATGGACCTTTGGTCTGACCCAGTATGGCCGTTCTTATGTTCTTTCTTTTTGTCCCTTAGTAGTTGCAGCACCTCCTCAAAAGGAGGATAAGTCAGATAGATTCTTTCCACTCAGGTGGGGACAGGGAAGGTGGAAACTCAGGTTACGCTCCTGGGCGACAATATGATGTAGGTCCCGCAAAGATTTTTGCCAAGGTATTCCACTAAAGAGAAAGGAAGAGATGACTCTATTTCCAATGTAAATAACAAGTAGAATTCTTTATTCTTTAGAAAACAAAGTTTAATGCCTTTATACATCATAAAGGAACAATAAAAGGGAAAATCAGAGGGTTTTTTGCTTTGCTATTCACCTTCAACATTAGTCAAACTGCAAAGCTCAGCTAGAGCGCATTGCATATGGCTAATCTGTTTGCACATAAAAGCATACAGCTACAGTTGTTCTATTTTTCCTTTCATCTAACAAACTGTTTTTTCCAACAAAAGGAAAAGCCTATGCTGAATGTCAGCAATGAAGTCTTGCAAAGAACCAGGAGATGCATCACACCACACAGAGACATACCATACAGCCTGATCCAGAGGGGGGAATTTTAACAGAACAGGCTCAAATACTCATTTAGGAAGCAGGTACTTATAGATAATTACCCCATCTCAGATCCTGTCTATTATTCAGCTGCATGTATTTGCTGACTGTCACCTGATTTGTATCGTTGCCAGAGAGAATTTCAAATCTACACACACATTTATTTCTGCACACCGAATGTAATGCTTATAATGGGCTCTGATAGTGAGCCTTGGAGACTGAAATCCTCTATTCAAAAGAATAAATACAGCACATTGAACTGTAATGCAAACTTCTTTCTGGATAACTTGCTAATGCAACTTAAACTTAAGGGTAAGTCTACATTGCAATAGAAGATGTTTTCATAACTCAGGTTAGCTAGCCTGCATTCGCTAATTCAGGTTAAAATAGCATGGAAGGCAGGGCAGTTTGGCTTTCAACTTGGGTTAGCAACTTGAATTCAACCCCAGGCCGCTCTACAGGCTTTAACTCAAATTACTAACCCGAGTTAAAAGCAGAGTTGCTGTGTCTTCAGTGCTATTTTAACCAGAGTTAGCTAACACCAGTTAGTTAACCCAAGTTAAGAACACACCTTGTTTTTCCTCCTCCGGGACAGACATACCCTAAGGGTGAGAGGTTGGTCTTCATTCCCATTCAAATTTGACCATTCTACTGGTACTGCCAATAAAGGGAGGAGTATCTGCCAGTTGTAATGGTGGGTTTTGTGATATGGGGATCTATCAACAGAACTGAGATAACCCATTCCTTGCTAACAGGTCTGAAGATACTTTGGTCATCATCACCCTGCACTACAATTGAACCAGTGACCTACAGTTGAAACTATATGACCAGCCCTATGTCATCTAGTCCCCCAAAAGTAGCCTTTTCAGAGCTTACATACTATTGAAATCTCTAGACCAAAAAGGTGATGTAACCAGCTATTGGAGGCAGCACAAGGACTTGTGTTTTGTCCCATTTACCAGCTAATTTAGGCAATACTAAAGTAGTAATGTGGATTATAACTCAATTAAATTTAAATCAATGCCCCTACGTTTCAGATTTTTGTAGAAAGAAATTGAAGGAGCTAGCTGACTAATGCAAAAACCTGGCATGAATATTCATTTACTTTTTAAATAAATTCCCTTTGGTCATGCTCACACTCCTTATGTTCACTTTCCACAAATATTCATTCATTCAAGTTTTATTGGCATGCATGTTTGTGAAAAGTGAATTTCCAACTTACATGTGTGAATATGTACAGAAAAGCCGTTCCCGCGTGGAAGAATTTCTGTCTTTGGGTTCATCCAATGAGGAAGCAGAAACACTAACATGCAACTTATCTGATCCATCGCAACATAACTCAAGTTTATAATAGCAAATCCATACAGCAAACACATTCCGATATTTCCATTGAATAGTGAAGGCCACTGAACCGTTAATAAAATTTGAGTAAGTCACAAAAAAAGACTACATTCATTGGATATTGTACCAGGTGCAAATTACTTACTTCATTCTAGACATGGAAATAGTTATAGTGACTATCCCTTCCCTGAAGTCAGAGGGCTGTGCCTCATTAAGCAACGATAACCTGCCCTGAACAGGTGTACATAGCTCTAAGTTCCTACGGCCTAGTCTACACTACATGGCTAAATCATAGAAGATTAGGGTTGGAAGAGACCTCAGGAGGTCATCTAGTCCAACCCCCTGCTCAAAGCAGCACCAATCCCCAACTAAATCATCCCAGCCAGGGCTTTGTCAAGACGGGCCTTAAAAACCTCTAAGGAAGGAGATTCCACCACCTCCCTAGGGAACCCATTCCAGTGCTTCACCACCCTCCTAGTGAAATAGTGTTTCCTAATAGACCTCCCCCACTGCAACTTGAGACCATTGCTTCTTGTTCTGTCATCTGCCACCACTGAGAACAGCCGAGCTCCATCCTCTTTGGAACCCCCCTTCAGATAGTTGAAGGCTGCTATCAAATCCTCCCTCACTCTTCTCTTCTGCAGACTAAATAACCCCAGTTCCCTCAGCTTCTCCCCATAAGTCATGTGCTCCAGCCCCCTGATCATTTTCGTTGCCCTCCATTGGACTTATGTCGACTTACCCGTGGATGTGTCTACACTTAAATTTTGCTCCTGCCGACATAATTGCCTCACTACGCCAACTTAAAACACCACCTCTCCAAGCGGCGTAGAATCATGGTCGATGTAGTTAGGTCGACACAGTATCAATCGATCTAGACACTGCGTTACTTCCATCGACTTGTAGTGGCCAACAGGAGCTGTCCCACAATGCCCCACACTGACCTCTGCATCAATACAAACGCTCCTGGTGGAAGACTATACATACTTCCTCTCAGGGAGGCTGCATTTGTGCCAGGAAATGGCTGGAGGATACATTTTTGTAACAGCCACTGTATATTTCCTTAGGCAAGTGCCAAAAATACATTCCACTCAATCAGATTCAGTGCCAGCAATCATAGCCTTTTCTTATCATGTCTTTTCCTGATGTCTTGTATATGCAAGTTTCAGATGTTTTATGCACAGGAGTTTATACGAGCTGAGTTCCAACACCCTCCTGCCCGCAGTAGCAGTTGCATACCTATGCTTGAAAGTGGAACTATGTGATTTAAAAATCAAGAGAATGAAACAGATTGGGCGAAGGGGTCTCAAAGGTTTTCAAACTGTTGACTCATTCTGAGTGTCCTGTGCATGCTTTCCCTCCAAATCACAACACACCGACAGTCCCACCGCCACTCCCTGTTTGCGACTGTATAACATCCTTGTTCCAGCTACAGCAATTGCTTAAATGGAAAAACAGCCCCAGGGCGGTATTTGACTGTCTTTGATGTGAGAGAAGGTTAAGCACACGGCTCACTTCTGCTCTCGTATTCATCGCCCCCTCCCATCCGTTCCATTTCATCTTCTATGGGGGGATTAAATCCTAAACTGGTCAGCAGATTAAGTCCAACCCAGTAGATCTGTTTCGTCTCTAATTCTAATTTAAGTTCTTGTGACAGTGATCTTGTGACCTTCTAAAATGGCAATTAACAATCAACGATGCCTTGGTGCCAGGGCCGGCTCCAGGCACCAGCCTACCAAGCATGTGCTTGGGGTGGCACCTGGAGGGGGGCAGCGCTCAGGCCCGAGAGCGGGGCCGCGACTGGGCTCGCCGCCCTCCCCGCGGCGCTCCGGCCGGCCGGGGAGAGCGGGGCCGCGGCTGGGCTCTCCGCCCTCTTCCCAGTGCTCCGGCCGGTCGGGGAGAGCGGGGCCCGCGGCGGGCTCGCCGCCCTCCCCCTGGCGCTCCTGCTGCCGGGGACAGCGGAGCCGCTGCGGGCTCACCGCCCACCTTGCGGCGCTCCGGCCGGTCGTGGAGAGCGGAGCCGCTGCGGGCTCGCCGCCCTCCCCCCGGCGCTCCAGCTGGTCGGGGAGAGCGGGGCCCCGGCCGGGCTCTCCGCCCTCCCCCCGGCGCTCCTGCCGCCGGGGAGAGCGGAGCCGCAGCTGGCTCGCCACCCTCCTCCCGGCACTCCGGCCGGTTGGGGAGAGCGGGGCCCCGGTCGGGCTTGCCGCCCCCCCCCCCCGGCGCTCCTGCCGCCGGGGAGAGCGGGCCCGCGGCCGGGCTCTCCGTCCTCCTCCTGGCGCTCCGGCCGGCCGGGGAGAGCTGGGCCGCGGCCGGGCTCGGCGCCCTCCCCTGCCGCGTTCCCCAGCGGGGGGCGGCGGGAGGCTTTTTTGCCTGGGGCAGCAAAAAAGCCAGAGCCGGCCCTGCTTGGTGCTATGGGGCAGCCCCTCCATCTCCCGTAATAACCTCCTCCACTGCAGCCCCAGGGACCTGGTACTTGCCTGTTGAAATTCCAGTGCTGTAACAGAATGTTAGTACTTCACACAACACTGCTGGTTGCCATCCACTGCAGCCTTTGGGATCAAGGTGCAAATGTAGCAAAAAAGGGAGTGTAGAAGATGCTCTGTAGAAGACACCTGAGCAGCTCTACTCCCCATCCTTTGTATCAGCAGATGCATATTAACATTTACGCTCTCATTCTGCACCTCATTCTTGGGAGGAGCTCCCCGTAAACATCTGCAAAATGACCTCATTAGCCTTCTTCAAATCCCTCTTTAAAACTTTGCTTTGCCTACAAAAAACGTAACAGGTAGGCCCCTGGTGTGCTGAGACACTGGCCATCATACTGACCTACACTGTCTCACTGTTTCCCTGTACTCCTCCATCTGTATCCATCTGTTCTCTCTTCTTTTACAAATAGATTATAAGCTCCTTGGGAAAGGCACCATCTTTCCATTCAGTATTTGTACAGCGCCTGGCGCAAAGGGGTCCTGGTCCATGACTAGGGTTCCTAGGTGCTACTACAATACAAATAATAATAATACCCCTACCAGTCTGCTGGTGCAAGTGACTTGCAGTGATTTGTCCATGAGCAGAAGCAAGTGTTCTGGTCTCTTTTTGCTCAAGAAGGATGGAGAGGGTTCAGAGAAGAGCCAAGAAAATGTTTAAAGGATTAGAAAACTCAAGGAATTCCATCTGTTTTGCTTAACAAAGACAGGGTTAAGGGGTGACTTGATCACAATCTGTAAGTCTCTTCACAGGGAACTAATATTTGATACTGGGCTCTTCAATCTAGCTAACAAAGATATAAAAGATCCAATGGCTGGAAGTTGAAGCTAGATACATTCAAACTGGAATCAAGGTGTACATTTTGAACAGTGAGCCTTCCTCTCAGGAGCTCTGAAAACACACTGCATCACCACATTCTTTAAGTGTACTGCATAGAAATAGGATAGTATCCTTTTAAATAGTGTGTAAATCCTATAGTGGCGCTTACGGTGTTCTATGTTTGAGAAGCCACAAGAAACCAGCCAGGGCAGCAGTATAGATTTAGCTGAGCCTAGCATGTTTATGTAGAGTTAACAAACACAGTTATTTGGACCCAACTAATATGTTAGATACACTCTAGTTCAAACAGGAATTATTTTGGGTAAGTTCTATAGCCAGAGGTTGGACTGGAGGATCACAGTGGTCCCTTCTGGTGTTAGAATCTCTGAACTGTGCCTGGTAGTTTTTCCTCCTACTGCTATTATTGTGTGAAAAGCAAAAGACACAACACTGAATCCCCCTATGTGAAATTCAGTGCTTCCAGAATATGAGGCATTCTAAACTGCAGGCCCTGGTTTGACACACAATGTAGCCATTTCACTCCTTTTACTGCACCAAATGAATCTCCACTTTGACCAGGAGGGACTACCTGTAAGGGTGAGAAGATAGTTCACGCTCTGTTCCATTCACCAACCAACAACAAAAGAAAGTAATCATGCGCTGTTATGGGTTAGTTTTTTCCCTTAATCATGGAGCTGGAGTGCTTTATAATGAAAAGACAGAAGAAATTGGGGAGCGAAGAGTATGCATTAACTCAAGATTACACAGGCTCATTTCCTCAGGTTAGCTAGGATTGTGAAGCTATTGTTCTCTGCACTAATATTCCAGTAATTTGGTCAGTGAGTGATGTGGGGATTGCATTAGTTCTAATTTCACTGGCAAGATATGGTTCCCACTACTCTCAGTGATGAGTCACGCACAGCAAGCCATTTCCTGCCATACCACATGGAGTATTTTACACACACCAAATCTATTTCATTTCACAGCTCATTCCAGGCAGTTTCTCCTACGCCACCACTGACTGAGCAATAATGCTTCGGAACCCTTTGAATCTGCTGCTAACCTCAGTGTCCTTGCCTGTGGTCTCATGCCCCTTCCTGAGTTGGAAAGTGGGCCTCCTGGGTTCCATTTCTTGCTCCAGGAAGGCGTGTGCTACAGCTAAATAAAATCAGTTGACTTATTCCTTTCTCTCTATATAAATAGATAGACACACACAGTGCTAGGCAATGCCAAACCTATGGAGTGGTTACAGACTTCCTGGTCCTCCATAGTTACCAGAAACACCGCGTGTGGCAGCGAGGAATTTAACAGAGGTCAGGCTGTTCTCTAGTTGCTGCTTAAAGCATGGCTCTTTGTGTCTATGTCCTCACACTACAAAACCCATAGTCAGTGCTAAATAAATATGGGTAGAAATAGTATGTATGTAGGCAGAAATATATGGTATGCATGCACACACCACCCTCCCCCACACACATTTGCCCATTTCTTTAGCACCAATCCAGTGCTCAACATTGATAAACTCCACAGGTCAGGGCCAATACACATTTTGTCCTGCACAATCTAAGAGAGGGACAGTTAAGGCAGAATACCCTGATAAACTCAGAACAGGGAATAACAGAGTTTTATTATTATTATTGGCTGATTTCTTTACATAGTAGAGAGGTGCCTAAGACAGACGGTCTTTGTTCACCTGTCAGCAGCCACATCTCTCTCGTCAAAGATATGAACAGAGTCTCTTGTGGGTTGCCAAAACACTCTTTACACTAGCATACTAGATAGTATATATCTGATCAAAGGGTTATCAATGTCATGGAACAGACACTCCCACCTGAGCCATCATGCTCTGTAAGAGTAAACAGGAGCAGGTATGCCCAATGTATCCTTCACAAAGACACCCTCATTAATCAGATTTACACTGATGTTTTCCCCCACCTCCTCGAATGTTGGGGAGACAAGCAGTAATATCATTGCAATGGCTCTGTCAAAAGCTTACATTCCAGCTAACACAGATTGACGTGCTGTGCTCTTTCAGACATTGGAAGGTGGCAATGAAGCCTAATAACTTTATTAATCGAGAGACTCAGAAACGAGGCTGACAATGGAGTTAATTATGTTCTTTTGCTCTGCTGTTTGACATGGGCCTGAGACATTTTTATGAAGCTTGTTACCTGTCACAGAGAAAGGAAAAGAACAACCCCAGTGAATTTATTATAAGCTAGCTAGAAATGGAAGTGTGAGATATTTGTTCTTTGCAGAAAAGCTGGTGCATGACTAGCTGCATCTTCTGGGATGGTAAGAATTCAATCTAAGTAATTCATCAAGAGATGAATTGATTCAAGAGGGTCACGATCATCCAGTGAAAATAGCGGGCAGGTGCTAGCAGGGAGGTAGGGAATCTAATGGTTACCTCAAGAGGCCTGATTATCAAGGCTGTTTACCTGGCTTTGCCATCAATTTGTTGTGTGATGTTGGGGGGGGGGCTCCCATTTCCTCAGTTTCCCAAGATGTACAATGAGGATAACATTTTCCTAATTCCCTAGTATATCACAGGATTTAGAGTCTGATTTTTAAACAACGGCCTCTCTTTGTGTAGCCACATTTTGCACTTGCAAGTGAGGACATGCAAACAACTGCCTAATGGCACTTGCAAATTTCTGTCCAGGTCACTCCTAACCCTAACCTGCAAGCTTTCTGCACTCAGAGCCCTCATCAGCTTTAATAGTAAAACAGGGTACACAAGCAATGAGGGATTTGGGCTAATATGGTGCAGTTGCTGCATCACACTTGATTTCATTTCATGGAGTCTAAGGGCAGAAGGGACTGTTAGATCATCTAATTTGACCTCCTATATATCACGGATGATTACATTTCACCTAGGTACCCCTGTATTGAGCCCAATAACTTGTGTTTGGCTAAAGCATCTCTTCCAGAAAGGCCTCCAGTCTGGATCTGAAGCCTTCAAGAGATGGAGAATCCACCACTCCTCTTAGTAGTTTGTTCTAATGGTTAATCACTCTCACTGTTAAAAATGTGTCTTATTTCTAATTCAGATTTGTCTAACTTCAGCTTCCAGCCACTGGTTCCTATTCTATGTTTCTTTGCTAGATTAAAGAGCCCTTTAATACCTGGTATTTTCTTCCTGTGAAGGTCCTTACACACTGTAATCACGCCATGTCTCAATCTTCTTTTTGATAAACTGAACAGATTGAGCTCCTAATCTCTCAAGGTAAGACATTTTCTATAGCCCTCAAATCACTTTGGTGGCTCTTTTTTCAACAGTCTCCAATTTTTCAACCTACTTTTAAAAATGTGGACACCAGAACTGTAGACACTGTTCCCGAATCAGTGTCAGTGTCATATACAGAGGTAAAAATCACCTCCCTACTCCAACTCACGACTGCCTTGTTTATACATCCAAGGATCACATTCGCATTGCACCGGAAGCTCATGTTCAGTTGCTTATCCACTATGACCCCTAAATCCTTTTCAGTCACAGCTTTCCAGGAGACAGTCCCCCATTCTGTAGCTATGACCTACATTCCTTTTTCCTAGTTGGGTAACTTTGCATTTGGCTGTATTAAAACCCATTTTGTTTGAATGGGCCCAATGTACCAAGCAATCCAGATTGCTCTGTATGACTGCCCTGTCTGCATCATATACCATACTACCAATCGTTGTCATCTGCAAGTTTTACCTGCAATGATTTTATGTTTATGTCCGGATCACTGATGAAAATGTTATATTGAACTGGCCCTAGTACTGATCCCTGAGGAACTCCTCTGGAAACATCTCCATTCGATGATGATTCCCCATTGAGGGCTACTTTTTAAGATCTGTCAAATTTTCCTATTCCTCATCCATTTCACATGTGCTTTATTGATAGTGTATACTGCTAACTTTTTATTCGGGATGTCATGAAGTACCAAGTCAAATGCCTTACCAAAGTCTAAGAATATTACATCCACTCAGTTATTTTTCATCAACCAAACTTGTAAATCTCCTCAAAGAACAAAATCAGCTTTGTTTGACAAGACTGATTTTCCATAAAACCATGTTGACTGGCATTAATTATATTCCTGCCCATATCAGCTTCTTCATTTTTATTTCTTTGCCCTGAATAGATGTCAGGCTGATCATCTTATAACGACTTGCCATTTTGGAATATTACATTTCATTTGCCTAAAAGACTTGCAGGTCATTTTCTGTTCATCTCTTATGCAAGCTGTCAGTATGCAGCATATTAGACTTTAAGCAAGATGGAGGTAACCAGATTGATTACTAAAAAGAATTCAGAAGTAACTCATTAAAATGGGAAAGAAATTTTGTTTGAGCTACTTGGCTTACTTTATGAATAATCACTAGGTAACTGCAACTTCTAATTTAAAATAAAAACCTATAAACCACAAACTGCAGCTGCTAACGTGGACACCTTCAAAACTTCAAAAACACATTTTGAGGATTGCATACTGTGTTAAACCAGGCCACTTTCCGGTTATGTTACAGTAAATGAATCGCTTAATGTGCTAAGATAATAACACCACCACCTAGCTCTCATATAGCACTTCTCAGCTGTGGATCTGAAAGCACTTTACAAATAGAGGTCTAGATTGTTATCCCCATTTTACAGATGGGGAAACTGAGGCACAGAGCGCTGCAGTGACTTGCCAATGGCATCTGCTTTCCATTCATTCACCAGATAAAATGTACATACTCATGAATTTATTTGTATTCAGGTAGCATGAAGGAGCCCCAGTCATGGACCAGAACCCTACTACGCTAGGTGCTGTACAAACACAACACAAAAAGACGGTCCCGGCCCCGAAGTGCTTACAGTGTAACTACCTGTAATTTTTCCTTCTCCAAAATGGGCACCTCGTGGTCTTGGATCCATGACAAATGGGCTATTCCTCTTCATTTTCCAAGCATGAAGGGTTTTGGGTTTTTTTTAATTCTCTCTAGCTTCACAGCATAGTGCCAATACATGGATCTGTTCAGCCAACTGACTGCCTCTGACTCCCCAGCCAACCACCCAAGCTGAGAAAACAAACCATAAATTCTGATTAATAACCATCGCAGACCACTAGCCATCTCCTGGCAGGATATTTAATCGACTTATTTATGACACAAAAACTGGAAGTGAAAACTAATGGCAAAGATCCCAATACAAGAATCCCAGCCTGTCACCATCGCTCTCCAGGAATGCTCCCTATGGAATAAAGGAAGGGCGGAGCAAGTGTGGGGGAGGAGGAGGACAGACTGTTCTTTGCAAAATGAAGTATGAAATTGAGAGGGAAAAAAGTGTGATCTATTTCAGGTATTTTCCCTACATCCATCTCTTTTGAAAGTCAAATATCCCAGCGATGAACATTCGAGAGAATAAACATCCCAAGATAAAACACTAATAACTGAGTGGCCTTTTACGGTATAAAATTGCAGAATTTGGTTCATTATTGTAGGGAGGATGCATTGCACCTTTATCTGAGGCATCCAGCATTGGCCACCGCCAGCAACAGGATACTAAACTAAGGGTATGTCTCCATTATAATTAAACACTGTGGCTGGCCCATGTCAGCAGACTCGGGCTCATGCTACAGGGCTGTAAAATTGGGGTGAAGGCATCGGGGATGGAACTCTGGCTCTGGGACCCTCTCCCCTTGCAGGGTCCCAGGGTTCAGGCTCAAACTCAAGCCCGAATATCTACACCGCAATTTCCAGCCCTGTAGCGTGAGCCCAAGTTAGCTGACATGGGCCAGCCGCAGGTGTTTAATTACAGTGTAGACATACCTTAAATGATCCATTGGCCTGTTCTGGTGCAGTGATTCCCAAGTCTACCACACTGATGAGCTCTAACCCAGATGTACTAACTTGGGACTAAAGCCAGGTCCACACTAGAAACTTTTGCCTCTATAGTAATGTTGGCTAGGGGTTGAAATTTTTTTTAATGACCTTTCTATACCAGCAAAAGTCTTAGGGCTTGTCTACGCTTACATTTTATAGCGCTCTCATTTGCTGGCTCAGGGGGGTGAAAAATCACCCCCCTGAGTTCAGCAAGTCTGAGCGCTTTAAAGCGCTATTGTAGACAGCGCTGGGAGCGTGGATTACCAGGAGTGCTGGGAGAGCTCTCCCAGTGCTCGTGTGCAACCACACTCGCACTCAAAGCGCTGCCGTGGGAGCATTCCCACTGCAGCACTTTGAAGTTTCCTGTGTAGACATATCCTTAGTGTAGACATAGTTATACCAGCAAGAGTGCTTTCCCAGTAGAGCTTATTTTGTTCTGGGAACTGGTATAACCTATACTGGCAAAAACACTCTTGCTGGTACAAACTGTGTCTACACGAGGAGGTTTTGCTGGTATAGCTATACTGGCAAATCTTTACTAGTGTTGGCCAGGCCAGTGTAAACAGAGAAAGCAGACATGGACTATATTGTCTTACTGACAATATTTTACTTCAGCGGGAACATGACTATATAACATATATACCTTTTATCCCTGCCTTACTGAAGGCTTTTAAGTCCCTCTAACCCGCTGGAAAAAAAAAATCTTAGTGGCCCTGATCTAGATCATTCCCTTTTATCTCCTTGGACTCAAGCATGCTCTCTCCCAGAACATACCTGAGGTGGCTTCATCTTGTACCCTTATGACTTGATTTTGAGAGATGCCACCCACAATTCCCATAGACTTCGATAGGAGCTGTGAGCATTTCAGCGACTCTGAGAATCAGGCCATCAGTCTCCTTGACCTTGTCAGCTCTTGGGATTTTAATGCCAGATATTCCCTCTGTCATGATCAATCAGGCTGCAGCCTTCAGAGATTTTCAAAGCCACCTAAGGGCTTTGGATGCCCAGTTCCCACTAAAATTAATAGGCTCTAGATGCTGTGACAGACCCAGACCAGTGGGATACAGGAGTCTGGTAGAGGGCAAATATACTGGTCACTGGATGAGTAGTTTTCTATTCCCTGAGTGACCAGAGCAGAGGCTGCACTAGAGTAATCAGGAACCTGCTAGAACCAGTTAAGGCAGGCAGGCTAATTAGGACACCTGGAGCCAATTAAGAAGAAGCTGCTAGAATCAATTAAGGCAGGCTAATCAGGGCACCTGGGTTTTAAAAGGAGCTCACTTCAGTTTGTGGTGGGAGTGTGAGGAGCTGGGAGCAAGAGGCACAAGGAGCTGAGAGTGGGAGGGTGTGCTGATGGAGGACTGAGGAGCACAAGCGTTATCAGACACCAGGAGGAAGGTCCTGTGGTGAGACTAAGGAAGGTGTTTGGAGGAGGCCATGGGGAAGTAGCCCAGGGAGTTGTAGCTGTCATGCAGCTGTTACAGGAGGCACTAGAGACAGCTGCCGTCCACAGGGCCCTGGGCTGGAACCCGGAGTAGAGGGCGGGCCCGGGTTCCCCCCAAACCTCCCAATTGACCTGGACTGTGGGTTCTTCCAGAGGGGAAGGTCTCTGGGCTGTTTCCCAACCCACATGGTGAATCTCTGAGGCAAGAAAATCCGCCAATAAGCGCACGACCCACCAAGATAGAGGAGGAACTTTGTCACAATGCTTAAATCCTTTTAAGTGGCCTTGAAAAATCTCAGACTAAAACTGTCAGCGTCTGCTAACAGTGACAAATGTTATAGGAACCAAATATTGGCAAAGATTTTTTTATTATTGTATTTCTTTCCCATGCAATCTAAGAGCCCATATGAAACCAAATTCCAACATTGCTAGCATTTTTGCTTGAACAACAGGCACAATTTCTCAGCAGCTCATCTTCTACCACTTTCTTTTTTAAATAGTTTAGATGGGTGAGACGCTCATTGTCAAGTCCCGATTACGGCAAGGAGCAGCGATGCCATACGCAGTCTTATCTGGAGGGGATGTGAACTAAGGAACGCTCCGATTATTCAAACTATTTCTGAAAAGTTTGGCAGGTCTCCCGGCTGAAGTTAATCTTCCCATCCTCACAGCACTGGCTGAAATACAGTGGAAGCTTCCCACCCGCCAATAAAAGTCAGATTCTGTAGCGATGCATCAGGCTTGCTGACAGTGGCTACATCAACACTACGAGCTAGGGGTGTGATTTATTGAGTTAGCACAAGTATAAATAGCAGCAGTTTCAGGCGGGTTTGTGCTTGGCTCGGCTAAGCCATGCCCCTGCTGCTGCTACCTGTGCTACACAGCTATGCTGCTATTTATACTGGCACTAGTTCAAGGAGAGGAGTGTGTGTACATGAGCAGAGGAATCACACCCCTAGCTCATCATGCAGATGTAGCCTTAAAAGAGCCACCAGCAAACGCTGTCTTGTATTTGAAGGACATTTACCCAAATTGGATTCCGTGCTGTGAGTGAAAGGCTTCCATTTTAGTTAAGCTCTGACTAGGATAGGCAAATTCCAACTCCCAGTGCCGAGTGTGCGAGAAGCTGCCAGGGTAAATTTATTATCTGGCTCGCTAGATTTTTGTCTGGTTTTTTAACGTTCTGTTTTGTGAATTTCCTGCGTGAGAGGTGCTGGGGACTGGAGTGCTCCGTGCGGCTTTAGAATTGCTGAAGCCCTCTTAGCAGAAATGCATGCCAACCCACCATGGTGCCTCAATCGCTCTCTGCAGGAATCTCCTCCAAGTCCATCTCCATGGCTCACATCATAATTGGCCTGTCATGTGAGAATGCCAACAAGGGGACATCCTCATCAAACCATGGTGTATTTTATAATATGGGCAACTGTCTATTAAAATCAGAATTGAGATCTCCCCGTACAGCTCATCTCTTGCAGACCAAGCAGATAAGCACAGCCTGGCTTGGATTCTGACCAATAAGCTAGAAATGAAAGGTTCTGTATAGAGCTGGTTGAAAAAATGCTAATTTTTTTTTCCAGGGAAATTCAGAAAAATTTTAGTTTTTGCCAGATTTTCTGTTAAAATGTTTGGATTTCAAAAACCATTTTCAGTAAAAATCCTTGGGTTTGGGGGACATTTTTTCTGTTTTACAAACGGAACCAAAACCAGAATATTTTTGTTTGCCAATATTTTTGTTTGATGAAAACCATTTTCATAAAATCAAAGTTATTTGACAAAGCAAGTTCTAACTAGCTGTAGTTCTATTCGCTGGGCTAATCTGGAGTGTCTAATCCCACCATGCAATGTAGTATGTTGAGCCTAGGTAAAATTAGTCTAAGAGGAGAGAACACCTCACTCACTCTCTGCTTACTGAGAGCACTAATAGCCTTATGTCAAACCCCCTTTGCTTGCAGGGAATTGGCAATAGGAGGGGGAAAGTAGTTTGTGTATTACACAGTTTAACCTTGACACGTTCTATCCTAGCCCATCAATGGAAGCTGAAGAATCTATTAGCTGGCAAAGCCCATATAGTGTAAATATTTAAACAAAAATGATTAAGAGACTGTCTTGTGATTCTGGGTACCCAGCTTGGTAGGTGGTCTGATTTTCAGAAGTGCTGAGCACCCATAACTCCAAAAATAAAGTTTGTGGGAGCTGCTGGTGTTCAGAACCTCTGAAAGGTCAGGCTCAGTGTGTCTAGTTGAGCATCTAAAACAGGGATCTCAAACTCAAATCACCACGAGGGCCACATGAGGACTAGTACACTGGCCCAAGGGCCACATCACTGACACCTTTTCATATAAAGGTACAAAAGCCCCCCCACCCCCTGGCCCTGTCCCCACTCCACCCTTTCCATGAGGCCCTGCCCCGCCCCTTCCCACCCCTTC
Source organism: Emys orbicularis (assembly GCF_028017835.1). Lineage (NCBI taxonomy): Eukaryota > Metazoa > Chordata > Testudines > Emydidae > Emys > Emys orbicularis. Next base: position 142,813,745 of record NC_088684.1, on the reverse strand, counting down.
TCTGCCCCCATTCCAAACCCTTCCCCAAATCCCCACCCCTGCCCTGCCTCTTCTTCGCCTCCTCCCCATAGCGCGTGGCTCCCCGCTCCTCTCCCCTCCCTCCTGGAAAATGCTAAGTGTTGCCAAACAGTTGTTTGGCAGCGGGAAGCGCCTGGAGGTAGGCAGAGGAGCGGGGATGCAGCGCGCTGAGGGAAGGGGGGGACGGGGAGCTTGGCAGCCAGAGGAAATAACTCCGGGGGGGGGGGGGTGAGGGTGCGGGGACCTTGGCGGGCCGTAGCAAATAACTCTGCGAGCCACATGCGGCCCACGAGCTGCATGTTTGAGACCCCTGATCTAAAATTAGTGGCTGCTTTTGAAAACATTTCCTTTCTCCACCGCTGACCCAGTCAGGGCAGCAGGAGTCTTAGACAAGACCCTAAACAAGTAAGGAAAAGAGCTGTTAATATAAGCAATGTGGCAAAAACTTTTTTTCAGAGCCACTATAGCTTCAGAGAACATCTACATGATGTGCCAGGCAGGTGGCGGAAGAAGGAGATTCCAAGAAGCAGAGCAAAGGCAACGTCTATGAATTAATAAGGATACAAAGTCTCCTGGGTAAAGGAACATGCACAGTAGGAGCAGCCATTAAACCTTTCCAACTATTCAGCCATGCCTGTAGTGTGTTATGGGGTAGTTTTCAGAAATAGTCAACATTCTTCAACCAAAAAATGAGAGTTTACTGCTCATGAGAAGAACAACAAATAACTCAAGTTTGAGCTAGAGACTGATACTGTCAAACTCATCCTGAACACAGCTGTGCCAATGTACCACAATTCTTATCTTCAGCATTAGCTGCTATTGCAGTCCTGGGTCTCCAAACACAGCAGTGCTAATTCACCACAATTCTAATCCGCAGCACTGTCTGCTATTGCAGTCCTGGTCTCCATCCACAGCTCTGCCAATACACCTCAATCCTGATCTGCTTCGCTCCATTACTATCCCAGTCCTTCTATTTTCCGAAGTCCCTAGGTCAGCTAATTCCTCTCTGTTCCAACCTATGTAACCTCCTGCTATCCCAGGCCTCAGGCTAGCTGTTTGAATACAGACCTAGGATCTGGGTTGGGCTTGTATAACCTGTGCTGCTAATTCAAGCAAGCTAGATCAAAGCTAGCTCAGGTATGTCCACACAGGCAGTCACGTCTCTGATTGCAGTGTAGCTGTACCCTTAGACTCTATTGAAAATCCCACCCTACACAGCCTGCCCAACACCATACAGCAATGGCCCAATTTTCAGAGGTGCTGAGTGCCTACAGCTCCCAGCGGAGTCAATGGGAATCATAGTTGCTCAGAGCATTGAAAAGCAAAGCCTTACGTGAAAATAATCCAGATTACATGAGTCCCTCTAGTCCTTCCTCCCTTCACATTCCCTATCAGAGGAGCCTGTTATAACTAACCTGCATGGCATTACTGGCCCAGCTGTAGTATATTTTTACCTCTAGCTGCATCTTGGCACAGTTCCTGGTACTCTATTACAAGGCACATATTAGAATGATAAGCACCAAAAAGGCCCCTGTATTAAATATGATTGACGCTCAAGCAACTTCATAGAACTTAGCTTATTCTCAGTGAAAAAGGAGCTTCATTAATGGTAGCCATACTTTCAATTTACAATTCCTTAATGTATAATGTAGCAATTTACAGTGGACTTAGGTATAATTATTGTATTACAATGCATTTAAACAGAACTACATACGTATTCCCTTCCCTTCTTAACGGCTTTTCCCGTTTACATGGGGGTTTGTAGTTAATCATTTGATGTGATTATATAGTTATATGACTGACAGTATTATTCATCTATTCTTGCAGTTAATTTATGTATAATCAATGTGTGAAAATAACAGGAGTACTTGTGGCACCTTAGAGACTAACAAATTTATTAGAGCATAAGCTTTCGTGGGCTACAACCCACTTCTTCGGATGTATGCTCTAATAAATTTGTTAGTCTCTAAGGTGCCACAAGTACTCCTGTTATTTTTGCGGATACAGACTAACACGGCTGCTACTCTGAAACCAATCAATGTGTGGTTAATAGTTAAGTTGTAGGATAAGGATAAGTAAGGTAAGGTTGCAATGTAAGGCCTTCATAGGTTCAGAAGAATCATCCCTATGTTAAGTACATTCTGGTCTCTAATCAATAGAAACTGCATTGATTTTTTTGAGTGCCCCTTTCAGGGTCTCTGGCAAAGGCCATCGCCCCAGTGGACTTTATAGATTTTTCTCACTAGCTTGGACTTGTCATCCTGTCTTTTTACTGCATAAAAAGTGCAATATGACCAGAGAGATTGAAGTGTTCTCCTACTGAATGTAGGAGAACACTTCAATCTCTCTGATCACTCAACAACAGACCTCAAAGTGGCAATTCTTCAACAAAAAAACCTTCAAAAACAGACTCCAACGTGAAGCTGCAGAACTGGAATTAATTTGCAAACTAGATACCATCAGATTAGGCCTGAATAAAGACTGGGAGTGGTTGGGTCATTACAAAACCTAAACTTAATTTCCCCAATACTAATTTCTCCCTACTGTTACTCACACCTTCTTGTCAACTGTCTGTAATGGGCCACTCTCTTACCACTTCAAAAGTTATTTTTCCTCCCTTGGTATCCTGCTGTTAATTGATTTATCGTTAGACTGACTTAACACTTTGTAAAGCACCCCCATCCTTTCATGTATTTATACCTGCTCCTGTATTTTTTACTTCATACATCTGATGAAGTGGGTTCTAGCCCATGAAAGCTTACGCCAAATAAATTTGTTAGTCTCTAAGGTGGCACAAGGACTCCTCGTTTTTTTTGCTGATACAGACTAACACGGCTACCACTGAAACCTTTGTAATGATACCTTACAAGAGACCTTTTGCATAAAGCATATTCCATTTTCATCATACTCACTCATAAGCATATTTCCATAAAACATATGGAGTGCAACATCACAGTCACTTTGAAAAAAGTTGATGCAGTGTCATGACAAGTAGGGTCCTCCAAATGGGCAACCCTTTGAAATGCAGATGCGATACTGCAGGGGAGGGAGCAGAGTCTAGTGGTTAGAGGGGTGCCCAGCAGACAGAATTCTGATCAAAGCCTGGTCTACATGGGATGACAAATAGAGCTGGTCTGAATGTCAAAATATGCTGTTATGCTGAAACTTCAGTTTGGGTTGGTTTTAAGAGAGATTCTATAGCCTGGTGATATAGCTACTGGCCCAGCAAGTGGGCAATCTAGGTCCAAAACCCTGCTCTGCCTGGTTTAGAGTGATGAGGGATGAAAAACTGCTCTGAATTCAGGCCAGTACCCCCAGGCTATCAAGAGTGACTAACACATGCAAATGTTTCACAAAACCCTTTTGAAAGGTTTTGTTTTCATTCCAAAGCAGAATGAAAAAAATCTGTAACCTCAAAAAAATTGCTGTGAAATTGGATTGTTGTCCTCTGGTCTGTTTGAGTGATAAATGCATGACAGTCTATAAAAAGGCTAACGGTAGAGAGTGAGAAAAACAGACACAAGTAGGCAGGGGAGAAAAGAAAAGATCTGTTATGTGAGAAGAGACATGGGAAGGCCATTTGAGAAGGCAGCTTAAGCAGAGAAGAAGGCTCTGATACCAGGAGCCACATTGTGAGAAGTGACAGAGGAGACATATGCTAGAAGGCCCTAGCGAGTTGTTATATGACTGTTTTAATTAACACTCTTCAATTTCTTGTCTTAACCGCTCAATCTCCCTTACCTTCTTGATACAGCAAGTGTATGGAACCCCGCAAGCCAGAGGACCACTGCCGTTGCATGAATGGTACTGATTGACGTTCCAGTCTTTATATTCATCACCTCCACAACAAGAGAACTGTACAAACAAAGAAATTAAAAAATGCATCATAACCAAGTGATAAATAACAGCCTGTTTGCAATATGATAAATATTTGCAGCATTTAACTGAAACTAATAAGAAGGGGATTCCTTATTCATGCTACCGGACAGGGGCCGACTCGGAGGGTTAGGAACAGGCTCAAGCTAGCAAGGCAGCCTTGACGTGCCTGAAGCACTGAAGCAGGGCAATAGGAAAGCGCAAGTAATTTTTTAATACTGAATATTTTCAACCCGTCTGTACATGTATCCTCTAAGCCCATCGCTCCCCTGGGCATGGCTAGGATTTCAAGAGCTAGTTTGTGGAACGGACATTACAAGAGCTCAAATTATTTCTTGCCCAATAGAGCAACAAACACAACTCAACAGAAGTAGGAGTCAGTTTGCTATGAACAATGAGAGTTCTACAAAGTCCTTTCGGCAGCTTGTTCTTGAAGACACAATGAGGCTCTATGAGCTGAGGGGTGAAAACATTATGCACTTGCGGATTTTCCTACAGACATTTGGATGTACAAGAGTATGCGTTTGTGTAAAACTACAAGGCATTGGTGGTCTAAAAGACCACTTCTCTGTTCATTTAAAACAGGACAAACGACTGGAGAACATGCAGGAACAATCCTGCCAATGAACAAAAGGGACAGACGATTTGATTCTATAGGTCTTTTTAAACTCTAAGGTAAGACTTTTGCTCTCCTTTTCTTTATAACAGTATCATATGGGGCTTTTTAGTGTATTAAACTGTTACTCTTTAGTCCAGGTGGTTAGCCAATATTTGGGGTCTTTTGGATTGTTTCCATTAGGAGAAGAAATTGATGAAAGAGTCAGGTATTTATTGCAATCCTATTTATTTACAAAGAACATACACAAATTCCTATTTCTCTGAACAGAGTAGGAGTCAGTTTCCTTGTTCACACTCCCAAGCCTCTTTCCAGCCAATACTCTGCCTAAAAAGCTCTCTCTCAGGGCCGCGTTAACCATTGTTTCTCTTGTTATTTCCTGGCTCTCTATTTATTTTCCTGCTTCTGGCTGCTTCTGACAGACAAATACAGCTCCACCAAATAATATCCAGCCCCTATATTTGAATTCAGTCTCCAGGGAAAACCCCTCAGATCACATGGCTCAGCTCCTACTCCAAACTTGCGCCATGGCTAGTCTGTGATTTGAGTGGTGGCTTCTGTTGTTTCAGCTATCACTAAACAGAGGAGAATTTAGCTGCTCACTCATTTTGCCTCAATGGAAAGCTACTATCATGCCAACCAGCTTGAAGTTTGTCAAGGCTGAATCCCCACTCTGTCACTCCGAGTGCAGAAGGTGGGGGCCTGCAAGGATTCTAAAAATTAATACTATAAAATATTAAACTCCCAAGGTTACAGCTTTTCTCTGACCTTGGCTTGGTAAACGCTGCCACTGTCCAAATGCAAAAAAAAACCCTTGGAACCCAGGAAGGAGCACTTGGGAATTCCTCCCCGTGGGATACCCTCAAGCCCTTTCACCCCCCGGGGAAGAGCTGAGATTGAAAACAAGGAAATTAGCTGTGGCTATCAGCTAATCAAACAACATGCACAAACCTTTTAGGACACCAAAAATCCAATCCTGTTTTAAAGAAGGTAAATTTTATTAAAAACAAAAAGGGGAAAAATAAATCTGGAACTCAGGCTTTTTGCTAGATCTTAAAAGAAACAATTACAAAAATTAAACACCCAAAACAACTTTCTTGGGGGTTCAGCTTAAAGGTTACACGCAAACAAAAGCATCAGGGGTTAGCACAGAGAAGAGCCACAAGCCTTAAAAAATAAACAGAAATAAACCTGATCCCATCTAGCTAAACATTTAGGTTAACTTACACATTTGGAGTTTAGATAAGTAGTTCTAGGCATGATCTGATGATTTATGATCATAGCTGGCTTAAAGCTGCTTATAGCATGGCTGCTCTGTCCCTCCAGCCCAGAGAACAACAGACAAAGGGAAAGTTTCTTTCCCCATTTTAAAAAGTTCTAGCCCTCCCATTGGCTCTTTTGGTCAGGTGCCCACTTTGTTTTTCTTTACCTGGGGACTTTTTAACCCTTTACGGGTAAAGCAAGTAAAGAACAGCTACCAAGAGGGATTTTACAGCTAACTGGCTGGCGAGTGTCCATCAAAGGGCGTTATCTCCCCACTTTATTTATCACAAAGTTGGTTTATGATTTCCCATAAACCAAAGATATACTCCCCTGGCAGCCACCCAACCTTCAGCATTAACAACACTAAATGTGAAAACTGCACACTGCACCTGAGTGCTAAATACACTGATTTTCACAAGGAATGACTTTTGACTTTTCATTCTATTTGGCTTCCAAGGACAGTGTTATTTTCATATTGCAGCTTTGCAGAGATTTGTAACAGAAAAAGAATGTGCTGGAGTGAGTTATAATTGCAGATGAAAATGCAAGAAAGCTGCAGAAGGGAAATGTTTTTCAATAAATTACAGTAAGTTTTACAAAAACTTTTCTCCTCTCTCCTCCCACTCTAGGGCCTGAGAATGAGATTTCATGGGCTAGTTAAGTGAAATGTACCTCATGATGATCGTCAAATTTATTGGGCTTAAATTAATCTTTTTTAGTTAATTTAGTCTAGAAAGAAATTATTTTCACAAGACTTGTAAGTGAATTTAGTGCTGGTTAAAGGGGCCAATTTGACAGCCCGAGAGACTAAAACCCTGTCTGTATTCACAGGATAGATATAGCATAGGGAGTAGCACACCGGACTTCATCAATCTTTCCTCCATCAGTATGTCTGGCCTCTGAATTATAGGGACCACCCTCTAGGATCAAGAGGACAGGTCGGTCGCCATGACCCAGTAAAAACCTGCAAAGACAAACAATAATAATTGGGACCAGTTTTGGAAGTGGTTTTAGTGATGTGGTCACCCATCCCCCCAGGTCCCACTGGCAATTAAGCTCAAATGAAGTTGAACAAGTCAAAGACGATGACTGAAAATAGTGCATAATTGAGATTCACGGTGCTACTTGTCCTGATAATTGGCCTCTGGCTAACCTGGCCCCTCAGAAGTGCGGTGTAAGCAGTAGAGCAGACAGCTGGAGATTGGCAGGCTGGAGAACAGTATAGTAGCTTTGTTTGAGGCAAGTCTGTAATCCAAATCATAGGCCAACTGTGCACCTTTGGAGACATTTACATTGAACCAATGCTTCTCTAATTAGTATCTTCGTTTCCTCTCTCCAACTCTAACCGATTTTTCATGTTTTCTATGAATATGACAAACAGCAGCTGCAGACTGGGTTGTTTTTTGTTTTTCATTTCCACGTATGAACATATCTATTTCAGCCCAGGAAAAATCAGGCTCGTTCATCTTTCATTCAGGTTGATTTAATTAGAGGCAACTAGGATACGTCCTTTATTTCTTTCCCTTATGATCACAGGCAGGAGTTTTCATTTCATTGTCTTTAATGAATGTATTTCTCAGTTGTCTCCAACACCCAGGCTAGCTGATCCCATTCCACACAATGCCAATCAGCCTCCACTCTCTCATGGTGATTTCTCTCCCTAAATCAAACTAGATTAGAGATCAGATTTACAGCTAACTAGAAAGTGGTTTTACTTTTTTCATATTCACAAAATACAAAAGAGTTCAAGGAAAGTCACGTTCTGTTCTTTGCAGGATGGAACTAAGCTCACACTACATCATGTTTATTTAATTGGGACGGAGACTGTTACATGAGCTTGCTTGTTTAAATTCTTAGCTTGAAAGAAATGTCCATTTGTTGCTGGCGGGGAAAGGTGTCAGACTGACAGTCTTGGATAACTGTCCTCTTATTACCCTCCAAAGGCATTGTACAAATAACAGGAGGGCAAGTGTTGTGTCTTTCCCATACTGCCTGGCCAATATATTCAAGCCTGTTATGGAGAGACGGCCTCTAAAGAAGATACTGAAGTTCAGTCTCTATAGTCCATTTAGCTCTTAGCCTCTCTGCTCAGATTACATGCGGTGGTGAGGAGTTTAATAACTGGTGTGTGTCCGCTAGCAATTGGACCGAGACCATCAAATTCATTGCACCCCGGTCGCTGAACAGGTTGGGTTGGTTGTCATTTTAATTAAATGCTATTTGTCCAACACAAAGGGAAACCACGTCCTTCCAATGTGAGTGATGCTGTATTTTAGAATAAGAGAAGACAAACAGAAGAAGAATAAACTGTCCATGAGGGAGCACCGTGGAAGCCTCTCCTGTATAATAGCATCCAGCAGAAAGCAGGCTTCTAAAAGTTTAAACGTGCAGTACACAGAGAACAAAATCGTAAGTTTATAACTACATACATCACACGTTGGTATAAGCAACATACTTGGTCCCAGTGTAAATCAGGAGTAGCTCCATTGATGTCAGAGTTTACCAGTTATGTCAGATGAGAATTAGGACCACTTTGCATTCAATATTTTACCCATAAGAAGTGTTCATTAAAGTTGCATAAAGAATACATAATGAATATAGACGTTATACAAGTGATGGAATCCAGAAGTCTAAAGATGGGGCCCAACTCAAATCTCATTTTCAAACATACCAAGACTCTGGGGAAAATTCAGAACTGGATTTGAACCTTGAAGTTCTGGCCTTCCCCTGATTTATTTATTTTTTTTATCCACATTCTGTAATACTAATATATTTGGTGAGACAGCTACTTATACAGCCTACTCACTTTGTTCCCTTATCCATTTCCAGAATCACTGTTTTGACTTCAGCTATTTGAAATACGCCTTTGCTGTTATGCTTATGGTAAGCATTTCCCACCTCCATAAACAAAATAAAAGTAACGCCAGTGAACTAGCTGTCCAATCAGTTGTACAATCCTGTTAGTTTAAAAACAGGATAGGGCTCTATCATGCATGTGTCTACCATCAGCACCACATGACATGAGTGCAAATATCGATGACTGAATAGATGTCTGAAAACGCAGACCTCACGGCCCCTTTGGTGCAGCAGAGACTATTATGTCCCAGCGAAGAGGTTACATGGATTGAAACTTTCATTTGATCTCTCACCCTCTAAACCCAAAAGCAGCTAGCTCAGGCCCAGCTGTTTTGCCAACACCCTTCTAACTGAAATTTCAAACTTTGGGGAAGCTCAAATTTCAAACATGCTGGAAGTGGTACAGAAGTGGCGCACCTATGAGCCTGGGAGGAAAGTTAAAGGAGGTGAACTGTCCCTGAGAGTGACACTTTGCTAAACTCGGAGTCTGCACCCACGTCTCCCGAGTAGAGCTGAGTGAAATGGATGAATAATGTATTTGATGAAAAAAATGTCGTTTTGGTCGAACCAAAACAATTCCTGAATTTGATACAAATAGTTTTGGCCATTCACAAAATGGCCAAAGGAAAAGAAGATGGGGGTGACTCTGCTGCTGCTGTTCCCCTCCCCCAACCTTTATAACCATTAGCCCAATGATTAGGGCAGTCACCTCGATGTGGGAGAGGCAGGTTCAAATAACCACTCTGGAAAATTGACTTTTTCAATTCACCAAAAATTCTGAAAAATTCCATGTTCAGTTTGATCCGACTTTTTTTTTTTTTTTTTTTAAAGAGAAATGTTCAGACCCCCCCCAAAAGATTATTATTTGCCTAGCTCTATTCCCGAGTCCCAGCTGACAGTTCTGACCACTAGACAACACAGCTCCTGATTTCATACTCCTGCTGCCGAAATTGGCTGGGGAGCCCTTGTGCCAGACAGTGGCTGTGCGAATTGGGGCCACCTAATCCTGAAGAGAAATGGGCACCATGTGCTGAGAGACTTCAGGCTGGGATGTTCACAGGTGCCCAAGGAAATTAGGTACCCAACTCCCATTGAAAATTCAGCACCTAACTCCTTCAGAGTCCTTTAAGGGTCTTAGCCTGACATTACAGAGTTTTGATTAGAACATGACTCCCTGCTTCAGGTACAAGGCAGCAGGTTAGTTCTGGTCAAACCCGATGTTATCAGCAAGCAGCTGATCAGGAGGGATACAAGGGTTTTAGATTTCTTAGCAAGAACGCGAGATGAGCAAGCAGATTAGCTGCTGACATTTTTGAGGAGTGACAATGTGCTGATCCCCGTTCAGTTCCCCACAGAACAGGTTAAGGAAATATTCTCATGTCCTTAAGATGCTTAACAAGAGATGACATTTGGCAAGTAACAGCTTTCCCCAAGGAATTTCAACCCTGTAAACTTCAGACCTTCTTCTCGCTGACAGGTCAGTGGCAATGATCAACTGTATTCTCTGCAAATATCTCTGGTTCTCTTTCAGAAGAGTGGAAAAAATAGGCTTTTAAAAAAAAGCAACAGCATATTCCTATTTTCTTTCTTCTCTGGCTTATCCTTAGCAACGCATGCGGTGTTTGAAAGAGATGCTCGTATGTGTTTATGTCCCAAACTTGTGTGCTGTTTCTCTTAATATAGAATTTACTTAAGAGTTTGATCCAAATTAACCTCACCTCATGAGAAACATATCTTCTTCTCCTGCCTAAACAGTGTTTAGATTATAATCCAGACTTCATGGCAGATACCTCTCAGTTGAATCCAAACGCTCTCCAAAGTTTTAAAAAAGTTGAGATCTGGACTCCCAAAGTGTCAAAGAAAAGATAACACCACGTTTATCACCTCAAATATGTTCACACAGACTCTGAAATCCAGTTTATAATGTCCATTTTGTTTTAACACACTATTTTTTTTATACAATATTCTGTTTTGAAAGTTGTATAAAGATGTTATTGTGATTCTTGCTTTGTATAGAATATTTGATAGAAGTCTTTAATGGTTAGTTGTAAATGTACTGTAAATAGCAGATCTTAAATAAAAGGACTATTTTGATCACAAGAGCCGGCAGATCAACAAGATCTTCTGATAAAAAACCCAGGTACATCCTTCTGGTATGAGATACAAGTCTGGTATAGAGATGAGCTCTCTTCTCAAGTACAAGACTTTGTAAAAATGCAAGGATGTTCTATTCAGGATATTTTAGAGAGAAATAACGTGGAGAGATCTGTTAACAAGAGCAGTAAACGTGGGCTTTTTCACCCCCCTCCTAGCTTCACAGAGAAAAACCTGTTTCAAACTCACACAAAGAATTACAGAAATACTGAAGATAATTTCTTTTAGAGACACTTTCAAGTCTTCTTCATTCATTTACCTTTAAAGAAAACGTGTGTAGTTGGGAAATGTTTTGGTTATGACTAAGGGCTTGTCTACAAGATGCTGCAGTGTGGTCTATGGGGGTGCGAATTGTAGAGCATTAATATGTTGCTCGAACTGCCCAGTTTGTGTTGATGTAGGACTACATTAACATGCACTTGGTCCCTTTTAGTTTGTGCCAGCAGGGGCTACCTGGGGCAGTTAGAATGCAACGTATTAGAGCGTTCTACAGTTCACACCCACATAGATCACACTGCAGGATTGTGTAGATAAGCTCTAAAACTCATGTTTCCTTTTAAAAAACCTTGTAGAAACCTTGCAATCCCTTAATGCTTAAAGATGGCATAAGCCTTTTTTGAGATGCATGTTTGCAAATATTTTCTCTAAATGCAAACCGGCGTACAAAAACTTCCTGATACATGTTATGTAAATAGCGAGATGGTTATATGCGACATAACAAGGTCATTTGATGATAGAATTGGTTACTAATAGAAGAAGCCATTGGAGTATAGGATATTTATATTAATTGGGGTATTAATTAGGTATCTGGCAATGCCTAAGCAACTCCTTACTGAGCGCAAAAAAAGACAAGAATCACGGCTCCAAGGTTTGGTGTGAAGAAAGGACAATAACATCTTTGATGATTGCCATACGGCTCTGCCCTCAAGCATGCCCCCTTGTGGCCCTGCAGGTACACTGCACACAGCCCCTCAGATTCTTTCAATCAACTACCCAGACTGAGGTTAGTTCAAGACACGTACCTCATTCATGGGGTCTGATTTACTAAGTCGTTCTACAAAGTGTAACTCACTTTGTTAGTTGTGCCAGGTCTCCACGCTCTGGGTCCACATAAGAATCCTGGTCAGCTCTTGTTCCAGTTCAGGAATGGAGCAGATACATGCTATTGTAACTGAAGGTACTAACAGCTTCTACTGTGAAACACCAGTGTACTTAGACCATGTATTTCAAGTGAGGATACATAAACGAATCTTGGTAAATAGAGAGAAACAGTGGGATTTAATTCAGATTTTAAATTCTTAATATTCATTAATTTGTCTGCCGCAAGCCAGCTCCTTGAATGGCGTGTTTTAAGTAACTGATTTCATCACTTGCTTTGATTTCATAGAATTTAGTTAAGATTACTCACATTGCCTATTTATAAGCTCTTTATTTTATCCATGATAAACTGAACAGCACTCACCAACCTTTAAATGAAAGTCCTTTTCCCCATCTATAAACTGTATAATTTATCTATGATATGTTGCAAAATGTAGCCTGGTCTATAGATGATGAATAAGAATTCCCAGTTATCGCTTTGAAGATTGACAGGTCCTTGTCCCAAGATCAGGCCCAGTACTATTAAAATTATTATATAGTTGGGGAGCCCAATGTGCACAGCTGCAACACTCACACTATAGGAACTCATCTATACTCCCAAATAAATAATTTATGAATCCATTTAGCAAAGTCACAAACACTCTAACTCAGTAAAGTAGATGTTTATCCTGTGGTCTCTCCATCTTCCAGAAGCTGGTGGTAGCTCTTGATTCTGTGGTTGACTGATGTCATTATGGACAACATTCCCCCTTACACTTGACTTCCAGTTCCCCAAAACTTATGGGTTACCTAAGTTTATCTATGCCAAAGTTGGTAGGCCTCAAGCATGAGGCTAGCTGCTGAAGCCAATGTATTACAGGATACAGGCCTGTAGGTTCCTTGCATTACTGCTGAATAAAATAAAGCAGAATAGAATGCAAAGCAGTGAATAGAATAGAGGTAAACTAGCCCACTGGGCTACAGGAAGGACTCACTTCTAATTTTGGGGACTGATACTCTGGTTGTAGTTTACTTAGAGATGTGTCCCCTCTAGGGTAGACCCCACTTTTAAGGTTTAATCTCTGTTAAAAGCTTCCACAGAAGGGCCTCCGGAAGTGATTAGAACTGAAGTCACCACTGTTTGTGCCTTGTTTCATTTTGCTTTTACTCCCCCACCCCTTTTCATTTAGTCATAGTTAATCGCTGTGATTGCTATGCTTAACTGTTGGGTGCCCTAAAGCAGGGAAAGAACAGCATGTGACTGACAGTGGGAGTCACATCCCGGAATTGGCACTTAGAGAGACAATTGCTAAGAACTGGCCCCCTGCCATTTCTTGTTTCTCTAGATTACACTTTTTTGGGGGTAAATTTTTTGGAGATAAAATTACTTGGCACTCAGCAACTTGAAATCTCCCTTTCTAGTGCACAGTCCCAAATGAAGCTTTCTTGTGCATGCCTGTTCTGCTGGAAGAGTTTATATCGCTACAATGCCAAAAGTCTTACACGAGGACGAATGTTGGAAGAAAATCTGGTGTGGATTCTTCATGGCTGCATTTTCTAGCTCCTTCAAAGTGTTGGTCAGGATCTTGGAGGGTGTTCTTCCCTGGGAAGTTAGATATATTCTTAGCTATTTATTGTGCCAGTATTTACTTCTCACAAGACACCACACCCTTAAATGTGTTTTTTAGATCTGAAGGAAGCATAAGAGCTAGTTTTCATGTTTTCTTTCTTCCTACACTTTGATGGAACCCAACAGATGTGGCCTTAGGGGGTCACATTATCAAAAATGGTCCATGTTGATGACAGGCAAGGTATTGTAGATGTAAGAAATCTGATAGTGGTATTACAATCCTGTCTTCTAGATGGTTGTTAGCGTGTGTTTGTTAAAACAAAAACACACATCCCAGTGACAGACTCATGGGATAATGAGCAAGATTGGTGAAAGAAACCTTTCATCTTTTTCTGAGAGAGACTAAAAAGAAGAACATGTTTGCAAGAGAAACACCCATTTATAGGCAAGCAGTGGGCCTGAATTTTCAATCTAAAGAACGGGACACAAAAAAACGTCTTGTGTGTGCAAACAATAAATCTGAGCTAAGCAGTTAATTTGTTTTACACATTTTTCCATTTGTTTTTAATGAACTATTTTTCAGAAAAGAACCACAAAGCAGGGGGAGGAAATGGCTCTAGTATGCCTAGACTGACTTCCAGTGGTCCAAGCCCCTCAGGCTAGGTCTACACTACAGGCGAGGGGTGCGATTCCCCGGCTCATGTACACATACTTGCACTAGCTCTCATCTAGCTAGTATGAGTATAAATAGTGTGGGGGAATAGGCCTGGCTGGCCTCCCTTGCACTGATCAGAACATCGGCGAAGACTCGTCATATAGGCCCGCCCTGCAGGCCACAAGCCTGAACTAGGCTAAGTGACTCAGCCTCCTGCCAAACTCGGTCAAGGGTCATGACCAGAGGAGGGAGGGGGGGGGGGGTCATGACCAGAGGAGGGAGGGGGGGCAAGGAGGGAAAGAATAAAAAGCCCCAGCAGCAGCACTAATAAAATATGTTCATGGCTGATGAAATATAATAACCGCTTGTGTGAAGCAATAGGTAACTTTAGCTGAATGCAAACTGACTAAAAGCAGCTTCTCCTTTGGGTGATCTGTGACCCCCCCCCACCCCCCGTGATTCCAGCTAAATGCAAGGTAGCCAATCATGGTTCTCTTCTGGGTGCTCTGTAACCTCCCCGAATTTCTAGCTAAATGCAAAACTAGCCAATTAGATACCTTCTTTGAGCGTCCTGTCAACCACTCCCCGGTACACTGACTGTAACACCCCGGAAGGTACTATGCACCCTGCGAGAATATACCCCGAATGAATGCCAAGCACTGCCCATATCGGAAACCACCAAGAACCCCTCCACTCAATATGAACCCAATTCTCGTAAATTGATTGGGGAGGTATCGGGAAAAAGGGACAGACCCCAACTCTTATTTCACGCAAATGACGTATAATTTGTACTATGCTTGCGGTTTGAAGGAATAAACGCAGCCTGCGTGCTGTGCTAGGGGTGGTAGTTTTCGGACTGCTACCCCAACGCGTTGGTACATATTGCAATAAACTGGCCTCAGGCTTGAGTCTGTGAACTAAAATCAATGCATGGGTGATTTTTTCCACGACAATAGCCATGTAGCCGCAGTAGCACAGGTAGTGTCAGTCGAGATACGGCTTAGCTGTGCTGAGTACAAACAGGTATGTGTGTATGAGCAGAGGAAGCACACCCCTAGCTCGTAGTGCAGACATAGCCTTAAGCACTTTTGAAAATCTCCCATCGTAGGTGGTTTGGGGAGGAGGCTTTAAATCAGGACCTAGGAGTTCGATTCCTGGCTGTGCCACTGAGAGACGTGCTATATGATCTTGTGAAAAAACTTAGCTCTCTGGGCCTCAGTCTACCCATTTGTAAAATAGTTATTTTAATACCGATCTTATAGGGGAGTTAGGAGGCTTAGGGCAGGTGCACAAGCAGAGTTGTACCAGTTTAATTTTATTTTAATCCAGTTTAGTTAAACCAGTGCAAGTGTGTGTAGACACTCTTATTCAGTTTACATTAAATTGATTAGGAATATGTTAAAGATAAACTGAAGTAAGGGCTTATCTACACTACAGAGCCTTTGCTGGTATGGCTAGGATGGCAAAGACCCTTAGTGGAGATGCAGCATATGTCAGCATAACAAGTTCTTTTGCTGTCATAGCTACACTACCTCCCTGAACGACATCAGCTACACTGGCAAAGTATATTGTCAGTATATTTGTGTCTACACCGGGGTTGGGTGGAAGGTTGCTGGCATAACTATGTCAGCTAGGGAGTGTGATTTTTCCGCCACACTCCTAGTCAACACAGCTGTGCTGGCAATACTTTATAGGGTAGACAAAGCCTAACGGCAAAAGAAGACCCACGGCAGCGAATCTCAGAGCCCGGATCAACTGACTTAGGGTCACGATTCACGGCTAAAAACAGGACTGTAGACATCTGGGCTCGGGCTGGAGCCCAGGCTCTGAAACCCGACAAGGTTTCAGCTGACCCAGGCTCTGAGACTTGCTGCCAAGGGTCTTTTTTGCAGTGTAGACATACCCTCAGAGTATATATAAACACACTTGCACCAGTTAAACGATGCCAGTTTAACCCAATTCAATTAAACCAGTTAACTATCTGGTTCAAGTGTATATAGACAAAGTTTTAATTGACATTTGTAAAGTGCTTTGAGATCCTTGGTGTTATTGAAATGCAGAGTACTTTGGGTCTAGCAGACTGCAAGGGTAGTGCATGAAGTCATAGAAAAAGGACATTTACAAGACACAAATTGCACCTGCTGACCCTTGCCTTTGACAATTCAGTTGCTGAAATTTTGCACCCTTCAAAAATTCATCATGCTGCTGACATCCACGCAGTGAAGTCTATTTGATATGTAGATAAAAATCAACAGTTGTTATGAGGCCAGTATTATCAATGTTCCAGCTACTACTTCATATGGTGTAAGGGAAACTAATCCAAATGATTTATTGAGTCCTAACCAATCTCCTTTGCATTATTACTTGCACTATTTATTACCTTTGACAATATATAAAATCTAGTTTATTTATTATTTCCTCAGTTAAGGCAACCGAATGAGTTCTGAATAGTGGTATGACTTGCAAAAACTGCCAAGCTTTAGCAATAGTAAATAGCAGCTTTGAAGCTATTTCCAAGCATGTATAACACATAAATTTGTTATAGCAAGAATCTTGTTCTTTACACTTTGTTCTTTCAGTAATAAGAGGGATTGGCTTACTTTTCCATGGAAGAAGAATGATCTTAGTCAAGGTAAAGAACTGGAGTCCAGTTCCTGGATTCTGTTCCTAGCTCTGCCACAGATTCTCTAAGGGAAATTTACTCCCTCCTTTTCTGTGCCTTGGTTTCCCAAATGATGAAATAAGGATAACAACACTTACTCTCTCTGAGGAGCTAGGTGCATTATTTGTGAAGTGCTTTGACATTTTAAAATTAAAGGGGCTATTCAAATGTGAAATACTGTATTACCGTTGACTTCAAATTGAGAGTGAAATTGAAAGGCTTTTGATTTTAACAGCTAATCAGTGGTTTAGGTATCTTTAAGATTGTCCACTGGGGCACAGTTTCACGTTAAAAGTTATTACAAATCCCTTCTAACTCAGCCAGTTTATTTTCTAAGCTTGAAAGAGGAACAGTCCTGGCCCAAGGTATTCCTATTCCTTTGAACCATCTGGCTGTGGGACTAGTTTGATCCAATATGGTAATTCTTAGGGTCCTATGCAATTCTGCAGGCTGCTACTGCATGGGTGGCAGGCTACAGTCAACACAAAATGAGTTTAACCCTTGGTAGATTTGTTTTGTACCAGTTAGTAGCTGAGGCAGCAGGCCTCGTCAGTGCAACAAAATGATTTTCCTTACACAATGAGGAAACTCCTATAGAAAAATCCTATACAAATGAATAGGCTGATGGAAGGCCAAGATCTGCAACTCATATTGACTTTCAAGGGGAATGGGATGCCTATCTCCCTCCCTTTGAAGATCCTGGGCAAAGCCAATAGAATGCTGTAGAAATGCATTATGGTTTTAAAAGAAAGTTACTCTGAAGCCTAAAAGAATGAAATCTAATCTCTAGGGATTTTGAACCTCTGGCAACCCACATCAGTTTCGGTTAAGTTCTATGAGATGGATTGACTAGCCAGCAAAAGGGTTATCATCTGTTAAATTCCATAAGGGAAAGAACTATAGAAATGTTGGAAGATTAACTTTGCCGATTTCTGGTTGAAAAGAGGCTTGACATATGAACAAGAAACACAGTACCCTTCTCAGCTTTCAAGGGTCTGACTCATGATTCAAGGTTTCATTCAAGGATGTATCTATCTAGAAAATTGGGACGTGGAACAGCTCCCCCAAGCTTGTGGGTTGCAATATTTATTATGCTAATATTTTAACTTCTATTGCTCCCACATTTCCATCTGATGATACCAGAAATAAATGCAATAATGCTTGATCGGGTGCCCTTTAAAGGGAAACTATGCTACCGTCAAATTACTTAGTCTCAAATGTAAAATTTTTTGCAAACACTACATACCTCCCGTGTAACATGTGGAGATCTAGCCTTAGCTGCCTAAAATAGAATCCAGAGGGAAGGCTTGAATGAATTAAAAAAACAACAACAGACACTGGGGTATATAAAGCAGGTGGAGTATGAAGAGGAGGCAGGAAACGGTAGAACAGCCAACAGCACCGGAAGCTCTTATGGGCAAATCCCAAGATGTCCAGCTGAGCACAGAGGTTTTAAGATGCTTTCCAAACTATCCAGTGATACTGCACTGGAAGTTGAGAACATGACCATGTTCTGATGTTTCCTGCTTCTGGTCAGGGTGGAAATGCCACAAGAACAGCCTCTCTCAAAACAGTATGGCATCTATTGGCTAAAGTTTGACGTATCATAAGAACTTGACATGACTTGTCTACCAGCGATAGTACCACTGGTAGACAAATCATGTGAAGTTCTTAGATGCAGTGCAAGTAGAGAGTGCATTCAAGGTGCTATTGCTGTGTACACCTTGTATTGGACAGCTCACCAGTTTTCACTGACCTGCAATAAATCTGACCCTCCCAAAAAAGCAACACTGGAGGGATATTGAAAAAAGTCCTGTGTATTCCCCCTGATGGAATAGAAGAGATGAGTCATGAGAAAATGCTTAACAGGGACCTTCAAGGCCTTTTCTCTTTCAGCCTTAACTATACGTGGGATCATCAATGGCAAAACCCTAATGATTTGTAGAAACCATCCCTGTTTTCATAAGAAAGCACTCGGGAGATTTAGCTAGCCCAGGGGTAGGCAACCTATGGCACGCGTGCCAAAGGCGGCACGCGAGCTGATTTTCAGTGGCACTCACACTGCCCGGATCCTGGCCACCGGTCCGGGGGGCTCTGCATTTTAATTTAATTTTAAATGAAGCTTCTTAAACATTTTAAAAACCTTATTTACTTTACATACAACAATAGTTTAGTTATATATTATAGTCTTATAGAGAGAGACCTTCTAAAAACTGGCACGCAAAACCTTAATGTATGACCGGCACGCGAAACCTTAAATTAGAGTGAATAAATGAAGACTCGGCACACCACTTCTGAAAGGTTGCCGACCCCTGAGCTAGCCAAATCTAGGTGCTTGGCATTGCTGAGAAATAAAACAATGAGGGAGTTCAAGCTTAAAATATTGGAGATATGTGGAGAAGCCAGGGATGGAGGAGGAGAAGACAATGCAGAACCGAGGACAGGAACTGCCAGTTATGTGAAAGTGTTTTATGGATGAATGGCTCTTACTCATTTAATTTAAAGAAACAAATTGAATCAAAGAGATAAAAGCACATTGCCAGCAGCAGTGATGGGGAAAGAATACGAAGCAGCAATAGCACCTTGGATTACTTCTCTTTCCAGCTTCACTGGTCCGAAAACCAGCAAAAAACCAAGGAAAAGAAGCTAACCAAGTCAGAAAGGAACTCACTTCCTGCATTCTACACTTGATGCAATGAAGATGTGCTGACCAGATTCAATCCTGGACTGTCACTAGTGATCTGCAGCAGGGCTCTGTGCACCTTCTGAGACTCAACTATGCTCAGAACAGCATGTTTTGGCAGCACTGGACTGTTCCGGTGAATTTGAATCCAGGCTTGACCTTTAAGAGATAAAACATTTAGCAATGGTACCACTCCTACATTCAACAAAGATGCTGAAAACGAACAGCACTCTCAAAGTCCCTTCTTTCCAAGGGCTGCCTTGTGTGTTACAAATGCTAATGAAAAACATTAATTAATGAAGCTGCAAGACCCTGGTCAGCTAGGGGAGGAATCTCATTGTGCAGACAGGAAATCTACACTGCAGAGAAGTTAACAGACTGATTTGCTAGAGTTGGTCCGCCTCTAGTCAGCATCTGTACTCAGCACCTTTGAAAATCAGGCCAAAAGAGAGACCATATAAAGTAAACACAAAATCTGTGGCAGAACCAGCAATGGAACTCAGATGCTTTAAGTCACAAGATCCTTCTCATTTTGAAATGGCCAGGAGCCTGTGAATGGTGTCATTTGATACCCTGGAGGAGTCAAATCCTCTATTTATCCATAAAGCAAGTAGAACACTGGTACAGACAAGACAGGTACAGACAGATGCTTCCTTCAGCTCAAGTGGCAGACCCTTCTGGCTTGCAGTTCTATTCCCCATGCCACCCACATGTGGCTTAGCTGCTCACTGTGCTGTGAGTGTATGCCTCTGCTTTGAGATTCATGACAACTATTCACAATGTACGGAAGGAAGTCAACATTAAACAGGGAGGAAGCGTGACTGAACAATGGTGGACTGGCGAGAAAGGAATGAAACATTTAACAATTAACTTCCCATGCAAAAGGCTTAAGTGAATGAGTAATTAGTGGGCAGAGGGGACCAGCACTATGTGAACTAATTAGTTGTTAGAGTTAAAAAACCAGATAACGTCACTCAGCTAGTCAACTGACTTATTGAGGCACATAATTGAAGATCTGCTGCTCAGGACTTCATGAAAACAACAAGGAGTCCGGTGGCACCTTAAAGACTAACAGATTTATTTGGGCATAAGCTTTTGTGGGTAAAAAACCTCACTTCTTCAGATGCAGATCTGAAGAAGTGAGGTTTTTTTATCCACGAAAGCTTATGCCCAAATAAATCTGTTAGTCTTTAAGGTGCCACCGGACTCCTTGTTGTTTTTGTGGATACAGACTAACATGGCTACCCCCGATACAGGACTTCATGAATATCCATACTCTATGTTATGCCTTTACCAGAGCAAACAAGACTATAAAAAGAGAACGCTGTTCCTTTTTGTGACAGGGACCAGTGACTCTTGAGTTGCCTGGCTGTTATCCTTCCTTAGATCCCCTACAGCAACACCACGTTTCCCATGAGCCTATGTGAGCAGAGCCTGTAGTCAGGAAGTGAGGCAGAATGACATGATTTTGAAGCTTCCACGTTCCTTGTTGTGCATCTCAATCAGGTGTTTAGCAATTTTTAAAAGACCTACCAGGAGATATTAGATCTTGCTATTTTTAAAGAAACACATTGTCAAATAGCTATGAAAATGTACCAGCTGAGACACAAAGTCTGCATCACCCCCACATTCCCCTTCTCGTGAAGATGATAATAGAACTATTAATAATCTATTCACCTATCAAAAACCCTCTTGCTGTGGGTAACTGGTGAGAGAAATCTCATAAGGCTGATACATATATACATTAAGGCTGTAGGTTATTAGCTCCCTGCACACAGGGATTACTTGGTATTTCTATACAAGTCCATGTATACTACACCCAGCTACTCTAGTGATGGGTGCCACACAGATACCTGTAAAAAAAAATACACACATCTCAGGTCAGCAGATGCTGTGGAAGCCTCTCTCTAATCAATTCACTAGTAGTTGTACAACTGGTGCCTCAGCTGGTGCTCACGCACACAAGGAGGTAGTTCACGCTCCATGCCTTGTTCCTTTCTTGACCTCTGTGCTGAGAATCCCAGCAAAGGCAATAATGAAGGCAGGTTTTAGGATATAAATACCTATCCAGGAGGAACGACAATGCCATCAATGCATTTCATACAAACAACCTAACGGATATCATAATAATATAAGAATGGCCATACTGGGTCAGACGAAAGGTCCATCTAGTGCAGTCTTCCGACAGTGGCCAGTGCCAGGTGCCCCAGGGGGAATGAACAGAATAGGTAATCATCAAGTGATCCATCCCTTGTCTCCCATTCCCAAATTCTGGCAAATGGTATCAAATGGGAATGACGTTCAGTCAACAGGGCAGCATTCAAACCATGGCCATGAAGATCATAAACTATCCTCACTTCTAAAACATGAGCCATTCACTCCCAGTGAGAGAGATGAGAGCCTTTGAAAAACTCTCCCTACAATATGTTTGCTGCCAGCAAACCACATGACTTTTTTTTTAAATCATGCTGCTAATAAGCCAGATCACCTCTGCTAATAGGATACACAGAGATGGAGGAGTGTAGAATGAGCAGTGACTAGTCATATACGCTCTTGTGACTCCCTCTGAACTCTTGCTAGGAAAGTATCATGTTTGCAGCTAGCAGAAACTTAATATATCTGTCAATTACAGGTCTCCATTTAAAAATCAATATTTACCCATGGAAGTATCGGAATTCCTGCAATTCTTCCTACTCTATGTACAGTAAAACACTGCATTGTATGGAAACTGTGGGTAGATGCTGACTCTTTAACAGCAGCCATGGTACCTTGACTGCATAAAATACCCTGCAAACAATACAGTGCCTGGTATTCTTCTACTTTCATTCAGCGCGATCCCTAATAATCACCTCACCTACTTATGAATTAAATGGATCCTACAGCAATGCTATACAGAAATACAGGACAGAAAGTGAATGCCTTGGCCAAATAAGATTGCAGAGTAGTCAGGGAAAACCGAAAATAATTACCTGAATTGGAACAGAGACAGGGCTTTACAAGTGCTTTACAAAGGGAGGTAAGCATCATTATCCCTATTTTACAGATGGGGAAACTGAGGCACAGCGAGGGGAAGTGACTTGTCCAAGGTTGCCCAGCAGGCCAATAGCAGAGTTGGAAATAGAACCCAGCTCTCCTGAATCCCACCCCACTGCTCTAACACTTACGCCACACTGCCTCCTCTGAGAGATGGGGTGTGCTTTTTTCCTGTCAATACTATTTGATAATTAACAAAAAAGTAGGATAGGATTTTTCAAATGAACTTAAGGGACTTCCCTAGACAAATTAGAGGATTGGGCCAAAAGAAACCTGATGAGGTTCAACAAGGATAAGTGCAGAGTCCTGCACTTAGGACGGAAGAATCCCATGCACTGCTACAGACTAGGGACCGAATGGCTAGGTAGCAGTTCTGCAGAAAAGGACCTAGGGGTCACAGTGGACGAGAAGCTGGATATGAGTCAACAGTGTGCTCTTGTTGCCAAGAAGGCTAACGGCATTTTGGGCTGTATAAGTAGGGGCATTGCCAGCAGATCGAGGAACGTGATCGTTCCCCTTTATTCGACATTGGTGAGGCCTCATCTGGAATACTGTGTCCAATTTTGGGTCCCACACTACAAGAAGGATGTGGAAAAATTGGAAAGAGTCCAGCGGAGGGCAACAAAAATGATTAGGGGTCTGGAGCACATGACTTATGAGGAGAGGCTGAGGGAACTGGGATTGTTTAGTCTCCAGAAGAGAAGAATGAGGGGGGATTTGATAGCAGCCTTCAACTACCTGAAGGGGGGTTCCAAAGAGGATGGAGCTCGGCTGTTCTCAGTGGTGGCAGATGACAGAACAAGGAGCAATGGTCTCAAGTTGCAGTGGGGGAGGTCCAGGTTGGATATTAGGAAACACTATTTCACTAGGAGGGTGGTGAAGCACTGGAATGCGTTACCTAGGGAGGTGGTGGAGTCTCCTTCCTTGGAGGTTTTTAAGGCCCGGCTTGACAAAGCCCTGGCTGGGATGATTTAGTTGGGAATTGGTCCTGCTTTGAGCAGGGGGTTGGACTAGATGACCTCTTGAGGTCCCTTCCAACCCTGATATTCTATGATTCTATGATTCTATGACTTGGGTTCCTATGTCACTTAGGTATTTTTGAAATTTTTATTTACATAGCTACTACTAAATTTCAATGGAAGTAGGGCCCCTAAGGGCTTGTATATATGAAGAGTTAGGCTCCTTTGTAAACCCCAGCCTTAAAGCGGATTATCAAGTATTGTATTTCTGAGGCTTGGCTTAAATAGTCATGAAGTTTAGCAAAAAACAACAACAACAACAACAACTTAGCATCAGAGCTTGTGTTAATATAAAAAATATTTCAGGTGATAAAAACTGACAATACTGAGTAGTTAACAGAGATTATCCATGAAAACGTGAAGATAAAAAGTAACTTCTTTCAAAGCACAAAGGGGCTCTCTCTTGGAGTGGGTGCACACACACTATTATATATTGTGAGTGCATAAATTAACTGTGTGAGATTCTTCATGGTAAAAACACGAGACTAACCAGAAAGAATGTTTAGCCTCAGTAGCAGAGTGATTTGCAACTGTAAAGCACCTGTCGGGTTCGTCTGGATCATTGCAGAACCAAAAATTGATTGATTGACGGATGCATTTTTAAGGAAAACTGAATAAAACATTCCTTGAAATGGAAATGAATTCCAGGTAGGAAGGAAATTATCACCTATTTTAAATATATTTTTTAATATCTCTCACACTCATAGAAATTGCAGCTTACTACTCATGAGACATTGTTTTCAGAAAGGAAAACAAAAATCAATAAATGTTTTCAATTAATATTCCCCTTATTGATTATTTGGTTGCTATTTAATGAAGCACAGGTGGCTCCTTCTGGAAGGATCGACTGAATTATTGTGTCAAGTCAATCTTTACAATAACATGCCAACACTTAAACAAACAAACAAAGCAAAACCACAGCAAAACTAACCTTTTCTTGTACAAAATCCAAAATATTCTTGAAATCCAGGTCATCATAATAATGCCTAATCCCCTCTTGGATGTTGGAATGGAAAACTGCATTCATCTGGGGAAACAAAAAGAAGCAACAGCACAATACCAAAGTGAAAAAGATGCTTGGAAAATACCAAGAACAGAAGACAAATACAAGGCTACAGAAATTATGCCTTTTTACAAACCACCATCATCTTTCTAGATCACTGTCCAAGGTTTAGGCCGCAATGTTGCCATGTCTTGTGATTTTGCATCTCAGAATAGTTGGTGTTTTTTTTAAAGCTCCAGCTACTGGAGTCAGGTGATTACATGAGAATCTCAATTTTCATTTAAAAAAACAAACAAACAAACAAACAAACAAACAAACAAACAAACAAACAAACAAAAACACATTCCCAGTCTTTGTGATTACGAAGAAAAGCTTGAAAATGTGATCCCTAAAACCTGAAACAGCAGAAGGCAAATAAGAATCCAAAGTTTATTTTTTAAATACTTATGATTTCTGGCGCCTGACTCTTGATTTTTGAACCTTCAGGGTTAGCACTCTTGTATGCAACCTCTGCCTTTATTTGCTCCATACTGCATCTTTAAATATCTAAGGCCATGTCTGCACTACAAAAGTATGTCAACCCAAGAGCTATCACAGATATTAAATTGCTTGTGTGTGCATGCTTGTCTCCTTGTGTCGGCGATGCACGCCCTTGCCAGGAGCGCTTGTATCGATTGTACTGTCCGGGTGGGGCATTGTGGGACGGCTCCTGAAAGCCAATAACAGTTGACACAAGCAAAGCAGTGTCCAGGCGGACACTGCATCGACCTAATTACAACCACCGTGACTCTACGCCACTCGGGGAGGTGGTGTTACTAAATCGGCGTAGATAGGCACTTACGTCAGCAGGAGCCAAATTTAAGTGAAGACACTTCCACAACTAGGTCGATGCAAGGCAGCTTACGTCGACCTAACCGCGTAGTGCAGACCAGGCCTAAGGGCTTTGCTGTCTACAGACAGTCATTTTGTGTTCAGGTCAGCATGTAGGAGCAGGATTTTATAATGTCCCATAAGAATTAATGTATGATTTGATTTCATCCTGTCAGCCACCCTTTTTGAATAGCAGAAAGGAATGACAGACCAGGACAATCCTTATGACTGATTATGATCACCTTTTTGTTTTAGGATAAGTTATAATGTCTACTGTGGTTTCCTATATGTATTACAAATTAGGCACTCTAGTTAAATATACATTTCTTTGTTTTAAGGTTTTAGTAAGTAAGAGACAGAAACTTGTATTGTATCTATGTTAAGGAAATTAGAGGAATGTTGAGGGCCTGAAGCCCCAATGTGAATTGTTTTAGTTATAAGATTTAGCAAGGCTTGATTTACAATGTATTCTGCTGAATATAAAATGCTGTCTGTATACCTTTGAAGGTTTCTGTAAGAGATTGTTTGTGTGAATGAGGAATGTATGCATCAGGAAAAGATAAGGTGTAAAGGCCATTGTTATAGCCAGATGGTCAAGGAAGGAGTGAAGAGACTTAAAGGACATCCATAATGAAGGGCAGATTGACGACCCTGAGGTGAAGGCTGGCACCCCTAAGGACAATTGATTAAATCGAAAAAAGGACAGGATGACCCTCTCGGAGGTGTAACTGGTCACAAACTGACACAGCAAAATCCATAGACTTCAACAGAAAAAAAACCCCTATAAGAACAGGGTGCTTGGCCATGGGACTTTGGGTTCATCTTGCCACACTCCAGGAGCATCGGATCACAACCGATAGAGCCCTGCTCCCCTCTGCGACCAATCTGGCTGGCCACTAGATTGATCCAGACTCTGGACTGGTAAGTATAAACATCAATGCAGGACTATGTGTGTGTGTGTATGTGTGTGTGTCTGAAAAGCATATGCTAACTGTTGTATTTTCAATAAATGCTGCGTATTTGCCTTCCTCTATAAAGATCCTGTGTGCTTTGTATGAGCATAACAAGCAGACCCTGTCAGATTCTGTGCCATACATCTCAGGAGGTGCAGCAGAGAATGTCTGGCCAAAGGTATCCTTGAGCCAACTAACTCTGGGCAAACTCCTGGGGCCGGCACATCTCCCAGCATGAATTAGAGCAGTGCCTAACTTAAAGCAGCATTCAACAGCTGCCTATGGACTACTCTGCAACCCAAGGCACACCAGCCATTTCTCCTCCTGCCCCTGACATCCCCACTCTCTCTTCCAGCCCACGCCTATGCCTGGGCTGTACCGGACAGCACATTGGTCCCTATCCACCCTGAGCTGGGGGCATTGCCCAGGAGGCCATTCCAACTGTCTTTCTGGATCACAGAGAGAGTATTCTTGTTCCCTTAATCTTGACTTCCCAAATAATCCAAACTTGACAGGGCAGTCACACACTTTGGTATTCTGACTAAAATATGGCCAGGCCCTGCCAACTTAACCTACAAGACAGGTCACAAAAACGTGCATTCCTGCTCAGTTTTTCCTAAACCTTGTCTACCAATTCTGTATTCTGAGGTAGTTGCTGAGGGAAACGGACTCTGGGAAGTCTTCAAAGGAGTCAGCTCTTAGCAGGGCAGCTACAAGCCAAACCCCAGAGCAGGTTGCCTCCTAAGAATGGATAAAATTACTCTGTTGAAGGAACCTTTTCGGTCACCCAGGCTCTGAGGTAAAAGCTGGGCCCAGGGACAGATTGGTGGGATTTTGAGTTTTACTTTAGAGTTATTGTTATCTGAATAAACCCAGACCCCAAGAAGGGTGTAGTGATTGGCTGAGCAAAGGTGCATGGGGGCTGTGTAAAAGGAGAGGGGAAATAAAGAGCCGGGCAGTCCCCGGCCACGAGGGGACCGACGGGTGATGGCCAACTCATTTACAGAACTTTGTTCCACTCCTGCAGCAGCTACCATGCCTACTGCTTTCAATGGAAGCTGCACCTGTGTAATGGATAGGGTTGCCAATTTTGGTTGGACATATTCCTGGAGGTTTCAGCACATGACATAATCTTTAATTAAAGGTTAAACTTTAATTCCTGGAAACTCCAGGACAATCCTGGAGGGCTAGCAACCCTAGCAAGGGAGAGCAGAATCTGACCCTTATGGTCAAAGACTTATCATGTACTATTTTTCCCCTTGAAGACTCACTGGCGCAGCGCCTCCTCCTGGTCATATTGGAATTAGCTCTTTTCCAGCTTCAAAGTGCCCTCTGCTGGCCGGTGTCTTGCCTGCCTCAGGCCCTGTGTCCCTCCCAGACCCCAGTGGCCCTTTACCTGGGGGTTCTGCCCAAGCAGTACCCCCTTACTCTAGGTCCCAGGGGAACCCCCAACCCACTATACTCACCTTGCCTCAGTGGCTACTGCCAGTCATCATCTAGCCCCCTTTCACTGGGGCAGACTGCAGTCTGTAATGGCCACTCATCATTGGCAATGGGGGGGGGAGGTTGGACCAACTGCCTCTGCCTAACCCCGGACTGCACCTCTGCAGCCCCAGTACCTTCTTTAGGCCTTGCACAAGGCCTGCAGCCTGGGGAGTTACTAGGCTGGAGCTCCACAGCTCCTCTTGCCTTTCCCCAGCACTACTCTACCTCTGGTACCCTGCTCCCAGGCAGCTAGGTCCTTCTCTCTCCACCACTAGAGAGAGACTCCTCCAACTTCTGGCTCACAGCCCTCTTATCAGGGCCAGCTGGGCCCTGATTGAGCTGGCCACACCTGTGGTCAGCTACTCACTCAGCTTCCCCCAGCTGTTCTTACTCTTCTTATTTAAGGAGCAGGGTAACCACCCCACTACCGTCATGAAACACAGGACTCTGCTATGTGGAATGGGACACACAAACAACAAGCTGACAAAGATCTCTTAAGGCAGAGCTGATACAAAAGGCACCAGCTGGTTCTAAACAAACACAAATCCTTTATTTTCTACACAAGCTCACGACCTCCAGTAAATAAAAGCATCTTTATCCTGCCTGCCATTATCAGCGAGACGCATGTAGATAGCTGTCAGGGAAGCCAACAGCATCTTAGATTGTGTCTGTAGAGAAATCCCTCCCCAAAATGGGATTTATTAATACATAGGTATTTCAGCCCTTTGATGACAGGGCTAGGCAGCACAATGAACCATGAGATTTGTCATATGGCTGTTGGCTACAATTATGATTTGTTGTATTGGATCTGATTCTTTCCCCCGTTTTTATTTATTTACTTTTCACGTTTGTGTGTTGGTGTTAGTGAACTAATGCTATGCTGCTGCTAACACCGGAGATCTAAGTATTCTCTCCATAGAGCCCTTTGCACATTTAATTCTCTCCCTACTTAACATTTTTCATCCTGTTAGTAACTTTGTTCCCTGACTGCATCACATAAGAGGTTGTATTGCAACATAATAGCTAGTTGCATAGAGAGGGGATATGGGACATATTAGTACCGATAGTTTAAAGAGTTTCTTTAGTTCATGTTCTGTGGATCTATGTGTTTAAGAGTTGTAGGACAAAGGTTCCAGCCCCCATTTCTGACAGCAAGAGATACTGATCTAGTACAGGTGTCTGACTGGAAAGCAGAGGGGGGGGGGGAAGGAGTGGATGGGGGCGGGGCCTCAGAGAAAGAGGCAGGGGTCTATGGGAAAGGGGTGGGGCTTGAGAGGGAAATAGGTGGGGCAGGGGTGGGGCCTCGGGAAGGGACGGGGTAGGGGAGGTTCTGGCACTCCTGCTGGAGCATCCGGTTTTTAAATATTACCAAGTTGGCAACCCTATGTGCAGCTAAAATCTGAGACCACAAACGGACACACGCAAAAAGACTTTCCTCACCAGTTCCTTCCCCCAGTGCTGTCTAGCCATGAGCTAGTCCTGTCTCTTCACAGCTCAGCTTTTGGCATGCTTGAGATAAATTAATTAACTCAACACAGCTGGCCTGTCTCTGCCACCCTCACAATCACTGAATTAAGGGCACGCAGCTGTGATCTCTTCTGAGAGACTGTACTAACCCTTTCGCTGCCAACTCCTACATAGGGTCCCCGCATTTTATCACACTGAATAGCAACCTCTTCATGCTCTTCCGAAAAGAAGTTTAAGGAAAGGTCCTTTGCTTTAAATTTCATCTGAGTTTCAGTTGGGTGCAATGACATGGCTGATTTTATTCTTTTCGGATAAGGAACATCGGGAGGGAACAACTTTCTTGTTTGGATATTCAATTTTCAACCCCAGGTGGTCAAATTGCTTAGTGGAGTATCCTGATTACGTGGAGTGTGGTGGGAGGGGAAAATTGTTCCCAGCTGAGGATGACAGGCATGGAATCAAGCCTGCTTATCTATTCACTAGTAAAGAAAGGGTAGAATTCTGCTCCCCTGTGTAAAATCCCACGCTCCATGCAGGGAACTTTACAAGACAGGGAGGAGAGCAGAAATGGCCTTGAAAATGTGAACTGATTGCTATGGTTGAACACAACAAACAGCTTGCAGAACTTCTGCAGCAGTAGGAGGGTTGTGTGTGTCTTTAAGCTCCTCCTCACACACTTAAAAAGTCAGTTATGTTGGGGTATATCCTGAAGTATCATGTCACACTGTCCCTCCCCCACATCCCTAGTCGCTGTGTCCTTAGAGCAGTGGTTCTCAACCCGCGGCCCACTTGCAGCCCAATCAGCACACAGCTGCAGCCCATGTGACATCCTCAGGGCCATTCAGGTAGTATTGGATAAATAACAGGAGTACTTGTGGCACCTTGGATGTGGCCCACAATGGTAAATATTTTGAGAACCACTGCCTTAGAGGCCTTAGCGTGGTGGAAAGAGTGTTATTTTTTGCGGGGGGACCACCTGAAAAATGCTACAGCTCCCTTTGTCCACAGCCTGTACACCTCCTCTCCCCAGTGCCCTCCCTCCCCCCTTTCACAGTCAAACTGCAGATGTTAGCCTGAAGTGTGGATCTTGAACCTGGCACAAGTGTACGTGTGGAGTTGGCTCAGGCTAAATAAAGAACATTTCAATGGAGCGAGGGAGCTACAAATGGGAAAGAAGCCCTCTACAAACATTAACACCGTTTACCAACCTTTATCCAGTTACTTTTTGGTAATTTAATTATGCACAAAACTACATTAAGGGAGAGACAGAGGTAGCCCATCAAAGACTCATCCTGCAATTCCTAGAGCACATATCAAGAATACTTTGACATATCAGATACTTCAAATTAAGCAGTAGTTTAATATAAAAAGCATTTTACAGATGCTTGGAAAGCTTATTAGCTTGCTCAAAGCAAAGCCTCTAATTCTAAACAGCAGGCCCTATTCCCAGAGTATGTTTGCGGTTTGAGTTCTGACAAGATACCACCAGCCACAAACACTCAGAAATATTAATGAAGGGAGGGGGCTTTGGGAGGGGGGTTGTTTTGCATAATTAATTCTGACATGAAAATCAAATGTTGGGCGAGCTGGGGAATAGGGAAGAAGAATGCTAGAGGAATTTGAAAAAGAAGGTGTGAGAGGAGACACACGCAGGGACCCCACAGGAGAAGACGCAGCCTGCTGAGATGGTAAAATTAGCTGAATATTCTGAAAATGGCTTTTAAGAAATCGCTCATGCAGAAGTTTATTAAAATGTTAATTCTGATTTTTCCGCATCTAAAGATAGACTGCTGGGCATTTTTTTAAATGCCCATCATTAGCTTGAAGACAAACAAGATGAAGCCGGAGGTTTGCCATAGCTGAAAGCTCTGCCACGATTCAATATTTTTTGAGGTTTTTCAATTTAAAATATATATATATTTTGGGCTTAAAATTTCATTTGATTTTTTCCAGTGAAAAAGCAATTTTTTTTGCCAATTCTTTTATCAAGAATTTTAATTGCAAAATCAATTTTTGCCAGAATTTTTTAAAAATAAATTGTTTGCTGAAAAATCAATGTTTTTGCCAAAAGTTTTTTTTTTTTTTTTTAGGTTAAATGAAAAATTTATTCTTTTGGCCAAAACTAGTTTAATAGATTTTTTGATGAAAAATCAATGTTTTTCCATTTTTAAAAGA
Source organism: Emys orbicularis (assembly GCF_028017835.1). Lineage (NCBI taxonomy): Eukaryota > Metazoa > Chordata > Testudines > Emydidae > Emys > Emys orbicularis. The sequence continues at coordinate 142,782,310 of NC_088684.1, read as the reverse complement.
CACTCTCAAGTGAAAAATTAATGTTTTTGGCCAAAATAATGTTGTTAGTTTTTTTTTTTAAATGAAAAATTGATTTGTATTGCCAAAATTGTTTTTTAGGTTTTTCAATTAAAAAAATCAGATTTTTTGGCTTAATATTGAGCAGCTTTCATTGTGCGTGTTTTGTGTGTCCAGTACTTCCCTGGATGACTTCATGGGATGATCAACACTGTTTATAGAACAGACACAAGTGCACACGTTGCATCTCTTTGCTGGCAGCATAAAGATGCAAGTCTTTGCCACTTGTGTTCATCCGGAAGAAGGCAAAGTACATCCTGAGAATGCCTGTAAAGCTGCCAGGTGTTGGGACACTAGTCTTTGTAACGTATGTTGTGTACACGACCCTGTCACGTTTAAGAATTTATCCTCGCCACCCCCCTCTGAGGTAGGGAAGGATTTATCCCTATTTTTCCGATAAAGATACTGCGGAACAGAGAGACTTGCTCAAGGTCACACAGGGAAGAAATCGCTCCTGCTTCCTAAGGCCTAGGCTCTGATGGCCATTCAATGTCAGAATGAGGCCCATGGTAGTAATGCTCTTCTCCCCGGCTATCCAGAAACTTTTAAGAGTGCTCTAAGAACTTACTGCACCTATAAATTAGGTAACTGTTTGTTTAGTGTGATGAAGCAATTTAAAGCAAGACACATTCTCATAATGAGGCTGTCTGTGACCATTTCTATGTTTAGCTGTTTCCAGAAGCTACGTGCACCAGAATATTTTATATTGTAGGCACCACGGAGACATACTATTCCCCAATTGAAAGAACCTTATACCCTAGATCAGTGGAACCATCCATTTACTGCATCCTGAATTAAATCTAGACTTTAAGACAGTGGCTAAATGGCCGAGAGCTAAATAATTCTAGCTGCATAAACTCTCTACTTCAATTGGCACAAGGCAGCAAAAGCAGGTATTTAATTTAAATCATCTGCAACTCCATGAGCACATTTACATATCAATTGGCATAATTAAATGCCTAGTAGTTTATTCCAAATGCAGATTCACATTTGCTTTGTGCAGTGTGACAATTATAGGTCAAGAAGATTCATCGCTTGTTAAATCTCTGTTCTCTCTCACCAATTGTTTGATTTTTAATTAAATATTTATATCGCCCATTAAATTAAATTAAGGGATGATTTAGATGTTAATGGTTTTACTCAAGCCACAAGTTTAACGGAAGGGTTGCAATTCCATTAAAAAAAATGTTTGCAGCTTTTCTCCCTCCTGCTGATCATCCTCTTCCTCTGGCGGTTGGGCATGTGTTATTAATAAGAGAAGAGGAAAAGTTGGGGAAATCTCAATGGGACAGTTGCCAGAGCTCAGTCTCAGGCCGAGGCAGTTGAGAAGGAACTGAGGGTGGTTCTATACAACAATGGCACAGGGCACAAGGCTGACCAGCATGCATGCGCAGGCCAAATGGACACTGGTATGAGCAATCTCCGATTGAAGACGCAGGGGGCACTAGCACACCTAGAGTGGAGCACCTGTAGGAATGCTAGTGAAGAAGAAATCAGAGTTAAGAAGAAGGGCCTGACCCCTCGTGCTGTCATTTACGGTTGTGCACCACAATGAGAGCTCTCTGCTCCGTCATGCAACTGGAAGCATTTTACACCCATTGTCCCCAGGTATACAGGACAACATAAGTTGCAAGTCAATGAAGAATCAGGCCCCACAGCTCTAACTCAGGTGACTCAGCCTGCTTGTTTGGAATATGATGGCCTAATGCAGAGATAATCCGTCCCCGATACCAACCCAGAAGGAGGAACTGGAAGCCTATCACACAACAAATGGCATCTGCAACTCCTGCAATGCAACAATAAGTCGTGTGAACTTCTGTTTCACTACAGGGGCTCATGCAAACCTTTCCTTTGGCTATGACTCACGTAGGATTGAACCTCCTGAGTACTGATTTGTGTTTAGGGTTTGAGGTCACTGAGGAGATAATACACTCTTTAAAATCCCCCTCCCCCCCAGCTATTATAGTGCTAAAGGATCCATGAAATCATTTATACAAACAGAACAGATTTTTATAAAGCCCCTAAGTATGCATTTTAGAAATGGTTCAGCCATACTGGGTATTGTGTGAGCCAGCAGAGATTATGATTCTGTATTTAAGGCATTTAACTGATTGTGATGTCAAGTTAATACTGGAAGTAGCAGGGTTTCTTCAGCTTAATTCAGAGAGTGGCAGAAAAGAACACCTATTGTAAGCATTTTTAATCTGTCCATTACAGTGATGTACAGGCATCATATGCAAAAGTTTCAAGCACCATTTAACATAATTGAGGCAAAAAGCTCAGCAAGTTCCAAAGAGGATTTATGAGGGGGGGGGGGGGGAAATCAATCCTTTGCTGGAAAGACTGCAAAAGCGCTTAACTGATGCACAGGGCTTTGAGTGGGGCCTTGTACATAGGGGTGAATTTCACCCTCCAGTATATAACTAAACTAGGGTAAAAGTGACAAGGACCATCAATCCTAATGCTTCAGGGCAAACCTTGATCCTTAACTAAGATCAGGAAGATATCTCTTCCCCATTATAACACAGAGCTGCATATTTAACTAGAACAATGAGGAGTCTGGTGGCACCTTAAAGACTAACAGATTTATTTGAGCATAATCTTTTGTCGGTAAAAAAACCACTTCTTCAGATGCTTATGCCCAAATAAATCTGTTAGTCTTTAAGGTGCCACCGGACTCCTCGTTGTTTTTGTGGATACAGACTAACATGGCTACCCCTCTGATATTTAACTAGGTGCAGCATATGAGTTTCACAGATCCACTGCAACACTTGGTATTGACCACTGGGTGAGAGGAGACACTGGATTTGATGCAGCAATTGTCTGCCCCGTCTCACAATTCTTCTGGCCCTATCAAATCAGTCAGTAAAGAAAAATTTATCAATGGCCTTTATTGTCTTTGACATTGCAAAAAAGGAAGTCAGGAGTTAATTTAACTAAAGCTTGGAGAAGATTCCCTATGACCTTCAGCAATTTCAAGCCCCTGAATCAACCCTCCTGCTATTTTAAAAGCAGCTTCCTGGAGTGACATGCTCACTCAATATTCATGCCCACTTCCTGCTCTTGCTGGCCCCTTTATTGTTTTGACAGATGTAACTAAATTTCCATACAAAACAGTGGCAAAAGTCGGAGAGCTCAGTGGTCGGCGCAAGAGGAAGACTGGAAACTATGTTTTCCCAATGCTTATTTAATACTCCCGTTAAGCATGGGTAATTAGGATCTGATGTGAAATGTATTAACATAAATCCCATTATTGAAACCAACTAGCTACAAAAGAAAAAACAGTACAGCCTCTAAAGCAACAAGTTAAAACATTTTTGCATATTTTACATTTCTAGGACCATTTCCCATCCCACAGTACTTCTCTGTCTATACTGTAGTAATAAAACAAAAACACCACTATAGCAGGACAGTACTGCAGGGTGTCGTGCATGAGCTGGCAAAGCAGTGCTGCACAAAACCCACTATCCTTATAGAAAGTTCCCTTGGGTTTTTAGCTGGAGTTTTACAAAGCTGACTAGGGATATGGATGCTCAGTTCCCATTAAAATTAATGAGAATTGGGCATCCAAACCACTTAAGTGTCCTTGAAAATCTCACCATTAAAGTTCAGGACATTGTTTCCCAAGGGAATAGGTAGTCTGGAATACCAATTGGGATTTTCCAAAGGAACTGAAATGCATTAAGTACCCAACTCCCACTAACTTCTACTTTCAATTAATTTAATACCCTTAGACCAGTGGTTCCCAAACTTGTTCCGCTGCTTGTACAGGGAAAGCCCCTGGCGGGCCGGGCCGGTTTGTTTACCTGCCACGTCCGCAGGTTCGGCCGATCATGGCTCCCAGTGGCCACGGTTTGCTGCTCCAGGCCAATGGCAGCTGCTGGAAGTGGCGGCCGTCCCGCGCCGCTTCCAGCAGCTGCCATTGGCCTGGAGCAGCGAACCGTGGCCACAGGGAGCCGCCATCGGCCGAACCTGCGGATGCGGCAGGTAAACAAACCGGCCTGGCCCGCCAGGGGCTTTCCCTGCACAAGTGGCGGAACAAGTTTGGGAACCACTGCCTTAGACCCTTCACAGGCATTTGAAACTTGATGCAGTGGGATACTGGATAGCCAGTGGAAGGATCCCCCTTTAAAATTTTTCCCATGCAGAACTTTAATCCCCAAGTTTAGTCAGAGAATCTTGGTTGTATCTCTCATCCAAAAGACATAAAAGTCTTTCCCATCCTTTGCTTACAATATTTACCCAACCCTTCTAACAATCTGGTCATATAACGGGAGAGGGAAATTTCTTTAAAGGTATCAGTTGAAACCTGGTGTTCAGCTCTGGAGCCAACATCGAGTGTATCTCTAACCTAATTTGTGGGCAAGAGGAAAGTTAAAGAGCATTGTATCTTTATTAATAATTCTGACAATTTCTCCTAATTCAGAGTGTACGAGAGACTATATAACTGCAAAACTAATATACAATATAGGAATAAATGGTCAATGAGAAATATTTAGCTTTCAGCCATGCACAAAAGAAGAGGGGAGAGTCTCTTAAATAGCATAACACTGAAAACAGTGACTTGGGAGAAAACAAATCCGCCTTTGTTCATGTCAATGGTTAACTGAACAGGCAGTTCCGCATTCTTCTTCAGACAGGAGAAATGTGATTTGCACACTCCAAGAAAAGTTCAAAAAGCTCACCTTGTTTTCGAAGATTATTTCAATGAATATCAACAGCACCTCAGTGATGAAGATCACCAGAAGAACCCAGAAAAACTGCATAGAAAAGAGAAAGTAGGCCATTACTATCGTTCTAGCCAAAGATGTATTCACTCTGACTCATTATAATTGTCATAAGACATGAACAAAAGGTGTTATTACTTGCCTCAAATTCTTGTTTGAAGAAATATTAGGGGGTTATAACAGTAATATATATGCAGATATTTATCATGAAGGGCTATAAAGTGCATCACATACAAGGTATATATTAAGGATCGCCTCACACCACTGAAATGCAGGAGCTGCAAAGAGACTTTGGGTAAGTCTACACTACAAAATTAAGCTGACTTAAGTTACGTTGATGTACAGCTACTGCAGTAATTGAATTGCTTTTGCATGTCCACACTACGCTTCTTGTGTCAGCAGTGCATGTCCTCACCAGGAACACTTGCGCCAATTTAACTGCCAGTGTGGGGCATTGTGGGATGGCATCTGAAAGGCAGTGTAGAGGGGCGGACTCACCCCTGCGGCACCTCCTGCTGGTCTCTTCTGGGAATTAGCTCTTCCAGCGTCCTGGAGCGCCCCCTGCAGGCTGGTGATCCGCCTGTCCTCTGGCCCCCGTGTCCCTCCCGGACCCCGGTGCCCTTGTCTCTGGGGTGCTGCCCCCTGGCAGTACACCCCTCAGTACTAGGGTCTCCCCTCCCTGGGGAACCCGCACCCACTATCCCTACCTCGCCTCAGAATAAGGCCACTGCCAGTCACCAACTAGCCCCCGCTCCCTGGGGCAGACTGCAGTATAGGCCACTCATCACAGGCAAGGTTGGGTTTAGACCTGCTGCCTTGGCCTACCCCTGGGCTGCCCTCTGCAACCCCCAGTACCCCTTGGCCTAATACTAGGCCGCAGCCTGGGGCTATCCAGGCTGGAGCTCCCCAGCTCCTCAGCCTTTCCCCAGCCCTGTTCCACTCAGGTACATCTTATTAACCATAACTCCACGGCGGCAGCAGTGCTTATCATTCATCTGTTTATAATATCCTCATTATGCCTCCGCTTTTACTGCTTATCTTTCACATATGTCTGAGTCAATGTTATTGCTCCTCATCATAATAGATTTAATGTAATGAAACACTCACGAGAGTGATTTACTCCTTGCTTCTCCTCACAGGATACCAACGATTTAATCATCAGTTTGCTTCATTGTCACTGCAGGTGATCAGGGCCTCCTAGGATGCGGTTTCTCATTGCGTGAGTGGGTATGTTTAAATACATCATGCCTCAACATTCCATCCCCCACACAAATTCCTTTGGTTTCCATCAGGAAGGCCCAATCCCACACTAGCTCAATGGAAATGTTGCCACCGATTTCGATGCGAGTGGGAGCAGGCCCTAACTTCATTGCTGTCTGCATTGAACTATCTAGTTTCCAATGACCAATGAGCCCAGATGTTGCAAGGATTTATGCTCATATGTCCTAATTCTGTGTTTCTCAACCTTTTCGGGTTGGCAACCATGTATGCAAAGACAAAAATGTTCACGATTCCCCATTTATATTTACTGTAAGACTAAAACAATGCAACAATGATAAGTCTATGCAATGTCATGGTATGTGTTTTGAGAGGCTGACAGAGAATATCTGACTTTGAGGTGAGGGTGTTTGGGGAGTGGATGATTACAATCTAAAGCAAAGAAAATCTAAAATTGTAAAGACTTGCAACCCCACTGATTGCCTTTCATGACCCCACTGGGGGGTCACAACCCACTTGTTGAGAAACAATATTGCCCTAATTGACAGCTGCTTTCTGAGAGAGAAAATGCTCGGTGCCACCTCAGAGCCCTGGCCCTCCCCATCCAGTGTCCCATCTCCAGCCATCTCTGATGCTTCAGAGGAAGGAGACGAAAAAAAAACCCCAAGAACCGCCGAGTCCTGCCCCCATACAATACCACTCATAAATTAGTCCAGCTCTCTCTCATGCTACTATGCACCCAGATATACTCAATGGTAGTAGGAATACCTGATGCTCCAAGTGCTTTTCATTCACAGATCTCAAAGCATTTTACTCCCAACTTTGTAGCTCAGGTCCATGCTTATCAAAAAAACCACCCACTGATCAACTCTGACTCCCTATAAGAATGGAAGGATGTCCTCTGCACATTTTACAGTGTAAAAACATATCCACATGCTCTCTCTCTTACTAGGCTCTGATATAATCCACTGGAAATGAAAGAGTTACCATAGTAACTAACTACCCCATCAGATGTTGTCTTTAAAATACAGCACAACTTTATAAAGGCAATTTACTTACCCAGTTATTAAATTTGTTCCTTGTGTCGCTAAAATGTGCATTTACACAGCACCTTCCAAGGCAAGTATCCAAGGGAGTTGTACGGAAAGAAATCATTTACCAAACTCAATGAGTCCAGTCAAAAGGCTTAAGGAAGTGGTGACAACTTAATAGCATGGTTACAATGAAATAACATGCAGGTTCACAGTAACTCCACTGGAAACAGGAGTGATTATTTGTTAAACTGATAGCTATCAGGAGCAAAGCTTCGATTAACAATTAACTGTTAGGGTTTGTTGACATGGGGACATCCAGGAAAGTTAATCCAAACTAATTAAAAGCGTGAATTTGAAGTGGGTTAGCTGCATTCAGCTCCCTCATTCAGAATTAACCTGATTTTGTCCACGTTGGAAGTGAATTAAGACAAACCAGACTAAAGTCACTTTAATTCTAAATGAGGGTGTTTACATAGGGGCTGAATTCAGTTTAACCAATACACTTCAAATTCATACCTTTAATTAATTTGGATTAACCTTCCTAGATGTCCCCATGTCAACAAGCCCCCATAGGCCATGTCTACAGCACAATAAAACACCTGCAGCTGGCCCATGTCAGTTGATCTGGGCTCACATGGCTTGGGTTGCGGGGCTATAAAATTGTAGTATAGACATTTGGGCTTGGGCCAGAGCCGGTGATGGGAGAGGGTCCCAGATCCCAGGCTCCACCCCGAGCCCAGAAGTCTACACAGCAATTGTACAGCCCTGCAGCCTGAGCCAGCTGACAGAGGCCAGCTGTGGGTGTTTTATTGCAGTGCATACATACCCAGAGACAGCACTGTAGAAATATCACCACATGCATTACAATCTAGATCAGGATAGAGTGGGTTTAATGTAATCAGACAAGGAATTCCATAACAATTAACCAAGGGTAACACCTGCTATATTAATTTGGGGATGGTGGATAGAACAGTAAACTGGGGCAAATATGTACAAGAAGGAATGATATATAGAGAGGAGCCCAGCAAAGAAACCCAAGGCAGATGGGCATACAGGTTATAATACTTGAGGAAAGAAAGATCTTCTCATGAGCAGGACACCAGAATTGCAGTTCTGTTCTCACATCTGCCTAAGATTCACTGTGTGACCATGGGCAAGTGTCTGTCCCTCTATGCCTCAGTTTCCCCATCTGCAAAATGGAGATAATGCTCATCCACCTTTGCAAAGGGCTTTAAGATCTATAGAGGGAAAGGTCTATTATTATGGGGAAATAATTGCTTCATGAACATGTGTCATTGACTTTCAAATTATCAGAACAAAATATTTCTGCATTAGTTTGCAACTGAAGAAAAATAGTGAACATCTTTCATCGACAAAAATAAATATTTGAAACAGGGCTCTTAGAAATCCTTATTTAGCTTTAATCCATCTACAATGCAAGAAAACTGGATGCAACCTACCAGTATCCAGAGGAAATGAATGCAGATTTTTATTGACCCTATCTTGGATTAAATCACTGGGTTTGGCACTCATTTCAAGTGAAAGTAATTGTAGAAGGGCTAAAACTGTCATACCCATAGTCTCCTTGTGATCACAGTCAAACATGATGAGCTCTTGAAAGAATTATAAAAAGGCCACCAGACCAAACTCATTTAGCCCTAAAATGAACTCTTCTCTCTGCTAGGGGAAGCACAGGAATTGTTGACAATGGGGTTATGTGGAAAACTGAAATGAGACCTCTTAAAAAGCAGTGAGTCTGCAAAAAAAGGCCACTTAACTCTGTAAATTGCAAAGCTTCAATTTGTCAAAGAGAAACCCCAAGTAGCTAATTAGATGTGTAATTTTTCTTTGCATTCCAACGAGTTTGTCCTTCATAGAGCAAACATTGAATTCCTTATCAGTTCTTGGCTTTACTTTAATCCTCTCTATTCATTTCCGTTTATTAATACACCTGTATCTCTGAGTTTCCACTGGATACTTTTTCTAAAATTGTGATAATCATTACGTTTCTATTAGAGAATTCAGCCTCCTCTGTGTTAATTAAGAACACACTTGATCTGATAAAATATAGAAGGCCTTGCTGGTTTATTAACATATTTGTATGCTATTGGCATAAATCCAGGGGTTGTGAGCAGTTCTTGTTTATTCTGTTACATTGTAGTGTGCCCTAATGTTTGGCTTCTAAATGCTTCCTTTGATCCAATGGGTCAAATTCACACCTACCTACTTCAACTGATTGCACAGACACACACGTAGCAGTCACTTTAACCACCATTAACTGTAGCCAAATGGAAGGTGAGAACCCAGGAACAGCCCACACAGCATGGCAGTTTAGCACAAGAAATGGAGACCGGAGGGATTTAGGAAAGCAGAGTGGGTGGTGCATGTGGCTAGTCACTGTATTCTATTCGACCTTAAAGGGTGAAGTCGGCCTCCTTGCCAGTTAGCATAGCAATGCCAGAGTTAGTTCAAAGTGGTTGCTGACTGATAGAATGAGTCATGCACACTGTGCTTCCCTTTGTGGAGCCTTTATATTTGGCCTGTCTTTCTTAGTTGTTTCCTTTGCTTTAGAATAAAAGCCATGCGCACCGAAACTATATATTTTTTTCCTCAGAGTATGTCTAGACTGTAGTCACTGGGCATAATTGCAGCTGGAGACAGCATGCCCAAAATAGCTTTAATTTAGCTAGCTCGGCTCTCAAAATAGCAAGGCTGCAGCACTGCAAACCTCAGTACAGGCTGGTTCCGAGAGTTGCTACCCTGGGTTCTAGGTAAGTTTGTAGAGCCCATGTTGCCACTGCCTCACTGCCCAGTGACCTGAGCTAGCCAGATTACAGGGAGTTTGAGAATGTCAATTTAATCTACAAAAACATCCGGTGACTGCAGTCTAGACATACCATTAGTCTATGTGGAAACATAACAATATAATTAATCAAGATGCTACGATTTCATGATGATGATAAATACTTAGATAGGGCAGAGGAGTTGAAATATGGCCAGGACACTTAGGTGAGCCCCTCCTCTTGAATAAAGAGTCAACAGCTAATGTCTATCCGAGTGATTAAATGCTGCACCTACTATTAAAAGAAATACCCTCTTGACGTTGATGCTTTTATCAGATTGTTCTGAATTTAATTTTCAATCCTAAAGTAGCACAACTATTAGTCGTTAATCACTCTGTTCATGTCTGATTTCATTAAGCCAACTAAATGATACCCCAAAAAATGGGAATGTTGAGGACTTCAACAGAATTTTAATTACTTCAGTACCACAAAATGCACGGGCAGTGTCAACAGATGATGTATGTTGTGAACCTTCTGTGACCAGTAAGGGGTTAAGTATTGCTAAAGAGAAGGAGACTAATGATGGAAAGAGCATGCACAGGGGCAGAGGTCGGGAGTCATATAACCAAAGTTCTATTCCTAGCTCTATCATAAAATTTAGGCACCACTGCAAGATGGCATATTTCTTTCTTGAGGTCACATAGATATCAATTTGACACCCTTCATCCATCGTCTCTGTGAAACGGCAGAAAATAATTTGCTCCTTAACCTTTTCCCTGCTTCCCATGCATCTTAATCATAGAAACATAGAATATCAGGGTTGGAAGGGACCTCAGGAGGTATCTAGTCCAACCCCCTGCTCAAAGCGGACCAACACCAACTAAATCATCCCAGCCAAGGCGTTGTCAAGCCTGACCTTAAAAACCTCTAAGGAAGGAGATTCCACCACCTCCCTAGGGAACCCATTCCAGTGCTTCACCACCCTCCTAGTGAAAAAGTTTTTCCTAATATCCAACCTAAACCTCCCCCACTGCAACTTGAGACCATTATGCCTTGTTCTGTCATCTGGTACCACTGAGAACAGTCTAGATCCATCCTCTTTGGAACCCCCTTTCAGGTAGTTGAAAGCAGCTATCAAATCCCCCCTCACTCTTCTCTTCTGCAGACTAAATAATCCCAGTTCCCTCAGCCTCTCCTCATAAATCATGTGCTCCAGCCCCCTAATCTTTTTTGTTGCCCTCCGCTGGACTCTTTCCAATTTTTCCACATCCTTCTTGTAGTGTGGGGCCCAAAACTGGACACAGTACTCCAGATGAGGCCTCACCATTGCCGAATAGAGGGGAATGATCACGTCCCTCGATCTGCTGGCAATGCTCTTATTTATACAGCCCACAATGCTGTTAGACTTCTTGGCAACAAGGGCACATTGTTGATGCATATCCAGCTTCTCGTCCATTGTAACCTCTAGGTCCTTTTCTGCAGAACTGCTGCCTAGCCACTCGGTCCCTAGTCTGTAGCAGTGCATGGGATTCTTCCGTCCTAAGTGCACACTGTGCTTCCCTTTGTGGAGCCTTTATATTTGGCCTGTCTTTCTTAGTTGTTTCCTTTGCTTTAGAATAAAAGCCATGCGCACCGAAACTATATATTTACAAGTTCAACAACTTGTCCTTGTTGAACCTCATAACATTTCTTTTGGCCCAATCCTCTAATTTGTCTAGGTCCCTCTGTATTCTATCCCTACCCTCCAGCATATCTACCACTCCTCCCAGTTTAGTGTCATCTGCAAACTTGCTGAGGGTGCAATCCACGCCATCCTCCAGATCATTAATGAAGATATTGAACAAAACCGGCCCCAGGACCGACCCTTGGGGCACTCCGCTTGATACCGGCTGCCAACTAGACATGGAGCCATTGATCATGTCTCTTCTTCAACAATGTTACATTCTTGCTTGTCTAAATTACTGGAAACATTACATTTTACCAGTTGGGCAGCTGCTTGCCATTGACACTAGGCCAAACCGCAACACTTGTTAGATTCTTTGTCAATATGACCCCTTTGCAAGACTTTATACATATGCGATTAGCCAAAAGGAGCCAAAGTCATCACATTAGAGTCAAGGAAGTTATATCAGGGATACAGTTAACTCAATGTGTCCAATCCCTTGACAATTGAGCAGGCACCATAAAAACAGGCAACAAAATTCCACTCAACTTTAAAGAGCAAAATAGCCAATAATGGTTTTTTGCTACCAATTTATCCTGCTCAAAACAGGCCAGATGAAGTGGGAACAAGTTCCTGATTTCTTATTGAATTAACACTTGCCTGAGCCAGTTCCTTTTAAAAAGTTCATCAATCCCAATGTGGGCAATAAATTATACTTATCGTTTTCTCAAATGCTTTGGAAAACTATTAATCATTTCAACTGCTGTGAAGCCGCTCCACGGACTGTTTTTTACTCATTTAACAAATGCCTGGCATTATTTTTAAAAAAAGTTATTAGTCTTGTCTACAGCAAAATTGAGAATCGAAGCAAGGCTCACAGGGAGAGGGGATCATAATACATGATCATGCGTCTGACGAAGTGGGTATTCACCCACGAATGCTTATGCTCCAATACTTCTGTTAGTCTATGAGGTGCCACAGGACTCTTTGTCGCTTTTTACAGATCCAGACTAACACGGCTACCCCTCTGATATATAATACATGATCAATACCCTTTTGTCCCAATCAGTGACGGACCCAAACAAGAACAACTTCACCTTTGATTGGGGCTTGGATGAATTAACAACACCTGGATCCAAACCATATCTGGTCGCAATGCAGCACCTGTCCTATTATATCCAGTGCACAAGGCAAAAATCCCTAAATTGGGCTGCGCTGATATTCGCCTACAAGATCAGAGGGTTCTCTCCATCTGGGTTAAGACAGGGTCACAAGGGCAGCAGGGGGCTGTAAGCCAAACACATCCCCCATATTGAGTCTGACTTGATCCCTGTTGTACACACACACACACACACACACACACACACACAGAGGTAAGGGGGTTTCCTTCCAATAGCAAGCGTGGGGCGGGGTGCTCTTGGTACTTGGACCCAAGTGCTCCCTTTGAACACCAAAGAAGCTGGAAAAAATACATCCCACACTAGAACTTCCAGGATTCTGCTGACCCAGAATTGCCAGGTATTTACAGCCAGGACAGGAAGCCTCCGAAGTCTTTCAAGAACGTGCCTCAAGATTTCCAGCCCAATTCCAGGCTCTTCCTGAGCCTGAATATCTACACTTATGGGTAATTATCTGAAACCAAACCTCAAACACTTTGAAGTTCACTCATCACTAGGCAGCTTCCCCTGAGGAATCAATCCATCACTATCAGCCTGACTTTCAAAGGTACTGAACACCAGCAGTTCCCATTGACTTCACTAGGTTCTCAGCATCTTTGAAAGTCAGACCATCTGTAGTTGCTACTTAACATGGTCACTGGTTGGTAGAGATTGGCATATGGATGGGAGGCTAGCTGGTTCCTCTAGAAAAAAAACAACCCTCTCCCCACCTCCAAAGTGGACAAAAGGTGAGGACAGGTGGATTGGTGATCCATACAATGGACCAGCACAGGTCTGATGCACCACTGGGGAGAATTTCACCCCAATAGGGTAAGAAAATATTGGGTTGATGTACCAAAAGCCTGAGCAATGTGGTTCTGCCCTCCATTTTATAAGAACGTCCATACTGGTTCAGACCAAAGGTCCATCTAGCCCAGTATCCTGTCTTCCGACAGTGGCCAATGCCAGATGCTTCAGAGGAAATGAACAGGACAGGCAATCATTTAGTGATCCATCCCCTGTCGTGCACTCCCAGCTTCTGGCAGTCAAAGGTTTAGGACATGCTGGAGAATGGGGTTGCATCCCTGACCATCTTGATATTAGCCATTGATGGACTATCCTCCATGAACTTATCTAATTCTTTTTTTAACCCAATTATACTTTTGGCCTTCACAACTTCCCTTCACAATGAATTCCACAGGTTGACTGTGCATTGTGTGAAGAAGTACTTCCTTTTGTTTGTTTTAAACCTGCAACCTATTAATTTCATTGGATGACCTCTGTTTCTTGTGCTATGTGAAGGAATAAACAACACTTCCTTATTCACTTTCTCCACACTATTCATGATTTTGTAGACCTCTATCATATCCACACTTAGTCATCTCTTTTCCAAGCTGAAAAGTCCCCGTCTTTTTAAATCTCTCCTCAGACAGAAGCTGTTCCATATCCTTAATTTTTGTTGCCCTTTTCTGAACCTTTTCCGATTCTAATAGATCTTTTTTGAGATGGGGTGACCAGAACTACATGCATCTATTCTACCCCATCTCTACCCACTTCTACTCTAAACATGGCCTGCAAGGATATGAAAAAAGGGTGATCGTCAGCTATGTCAAAGCTTTCTGGACGTTACCTGCATTTGCACCTTTAAGTGCTTTCTCTGAAGATGCAATTGATACAGCAAGTGGGCTGCTGCTTAGAGACTCGAAGAGCCCGACTGAACACAGGAAATGTTAAAGAGTGCACTTTCCTTCTTGATTATATATTTCCATTTCTCAATTCAGCTCAACAATCGCAGGAAAAAGGCCTTGACAGAGAAAATGACTCTCTTTTTTGAAGTGCAGATTTTACAAGCCTAAATCTATAAATAAAATCCCATGTATATTGCAGGGGGACAACAGGATTCCTACAGATAAAAGCTAAACATACACAGATTTCACTAGCTTCTAAGGCTCTTTCTTTGGGACAATTGTCCCTTGTAATTTCAGTTTGGGATTACTTTGGGATTAAGCTAAACCACACACAGGAGGCTGAGCAGAATGGTTCTGTAAAGACACTGAAGTCTAGATTGAATGTTGGTGTTTGGCACTGCAAGGTATATGAGGTGGGTTAAGTAGGAACACCATCATTTGTTGATAAAGGCTGCAAGAGAGAGTGGTAAGGTAAGACTGTGCAGGTGTGTATTGACATGACAATGAGCTGACCAAGGATAAATCGTTGTTGAAATATATCTTTATCGTTTCAAAAATTTTGGAGGATTACCAGAAAGGCCACATCTGCACTACAAAATTAAGTCAACATAATTTATGTCGGCATACAGCCACCACAGTAATTACATCGCTTGGGCATGTCTACACTTTGCACGTCCGCACTACGAGCACTTGTGTCAATTATTCTGTCAGTGTGGGGCACTGTGGGATGGCTCCTGAAACCCAGTGACAATCGACAGAAGCACCACAGTGTCTACATTACATCGACCGTGACTCTGTGCTGCTCGTGGATGTGGCGTTAAGCCAGCGTAGCAGGGCAGTTAAATCAGGGGGGGGGCAAAATTTAAGTGCAGACACTTCTATAGTTAAGTCAATGTAAGCTGCCTTGCATCGATCTAACTCTGTAGTGTAGACCAGACCAAAGAATTCAGTGTATGTGCAAGCTGCATGAGGTAGTGATTAGAACAGGGACTGGGCCTGAGCAGGACTTCTCAGAGTTCGGTTCTCATTCCCCCCACCCACTGATTTGTGTAATCCTGGGCACCTCATTTCACCTGTCTGTACCTCTGCCTCCCTTCCTGTAGGCTGGGTACAATATTTACCTACTTCACGAGGGTGTCAAGGGGCGTCATTCCTGGTTGTAAAATGCTGGAAGGTACTCTAGCCAAAGACACTGTAGCACATAGGCTTTAGGATTTTTTAAAAATTGTCCTCAATATGCATTTTTTAATATAAAAACAAACAAAAATGTGCTGTAGTGTGGCATCATCAACATTCTACAGTAAATGCTTCCTCAGACCTTGTTTCTTAAAAGGGATATTTTAGAGACTTAGGTCCGGAGCCACAAAGGAACTTAGGTGTTACAACGCTCAGGGTCACAATGCCTAAATGTTAGATGCCTAGAAAGTTACAGGAATTACACTGTGATCAACAAAGTCTGAGTTAGACACCTAGTCTCCCTAGGTCCTGATTGAGCAAAGCACTTAAGCACATGCTTAACTGCAGCATCCGGACCTAAATAAAACTCACTTTGATGGAGGTACAGATCTTCCATTAGCATTACTGGGAAGTTGTATGTCTGTGTATATACCATACTTTTGATCTGGAAGCTCTAGTATCTTGCAATTAAGAAACTTGTTTAAAACAGGTAGAACTAAACAGCTTTTCTCAAACCTGGTACTCAGAGTCTAAAGACAATGTATTTTCCCCTCATGTTCTTATGAGAACATTGTGACAAAGGATGATATACCAAACTGCTTTCCCCAGCTGTTTAGAAACATCCCTATCATTTTTGCCTACATCATATGTCACTGAAACGATCTTAAAAAATCTAATCCTTGTCAAAACATCCAAAGCAAAGAATAAATAGATGCAGAGTGTAATAACAGTTCACAACTTCAGTGAGGCAGGTTTGCTCATTAGATGGGATCATTTTGAAATACAGGTGTAATATAAATATATAGTATCTTTCTTATAAAGAACTGCATGGGGAAATAATTGCACCATTTGCAAATCAGCCAAGAAAAATAATAATCCATTTCTCACTTATTTTGCAAAAGGCAACACATCTTATAGGTTTCCTTGACTGTGTATTGTTTACAACAATAAGCAAATTTAATATATTACAACCCCTTAATTGTACCATGAAAAGTGATTTTTCTCAGCAAAAGGCTACAGTTCTCAGGGCCTGATGTTACAAAACTCACATAGGAAAGCCCTACAGTACTTAAACAAAAATGATTTTTGAAATTTAAGGATAATGCCTGTTATAGAATTCTTTAGGAATGCTCAAAAAACCTGTTAAAAGAATCTGATTCTGTATTAAAAGGGTTTAAGAGCAATTTCCGTAGAACCCTATTGGTTTATTTTCCATTAAGTTCTATAGCATTTCCTCATAAGAGTTTACTTACACAAGTAATCCCACTGAAGTCAAAGAGACTATGCCCAGGAATAGGATTTACAGGATAAGACTGTCAGTTTCCACATATGACAATTCACTATCCTATGCTCAGTAATGCAAGATTCTGCCCAAATAAAAAACCATTTCCTTCAAAAACTCCTGTGAGATTACCTTGAGGTGTATGAACCTTACATAGATAAAGGCTGCAACACTTTAATGTACACCCTGTGCATTGGGTTATACTGACGAAACAAGCAATATACAATATTGTATATAAGCGAGGTAATGTCACCTAACAGGTAAACAAGGGACAGGGAATCGAGAATTTCAGTTTTCAAGTGGATAGCAAAGCTCTGGCTTTTTGCTTTCTAAAACAGTAGTGTAGCCGCTGTAGCACGGCACAGGAGACCGCTTCTTTTTGGGGGGATCTCTCTGTGGCGATGACTGCGACTGATGTTTGGTCGCCTTCTTAGGTGCAGGGTCCTTAGACACGGTTTGTGTGGAACCCTTGTCTGAGGCTGCTGCCGGAGAACTTTGGCCAGGAGTAGTCCTGGACTCTGGGTCGGAGGCTGGCCGGAGGGATTTCTCCATCATCAGTAATTTTAGTTGGAGGTCCCTGGCTTTCAGTGTCTGTCATAACTATAAAGGGAAGGGTGACAGCTCTCCTGTGTACAGTGCTATGGAATCCCTCCTAGCCAGAGACTCCAAATCCTTTTACCTGTAAAGGGTTAAGAAGCTCGGGTAACCTGGCTGACACCTGACCCCAAGGACCAATAAGGGGACAAGATACTTTCAAATCTTGGGGGGGGGAAAGGCTTTTGTGTGTGTCCTTTGTTTAAGGGGTTGTTCGCTCTTGGGACTGAGAGGGACCAGACATCAATCCAGGTTCTCCCCATCTTTCTAAAACAGTCTCTCTTATTTCAAAATTGTAAGTAAAAGCCAGGCAAGGCGTCTTAGATTTACTTTGTTTTCTCAACTTGTAAATGTACCTTTTACTAGAGTGCTTATCTTTGTTTGCTACACTCTGAACCTAAGACAGAGGGGAGTCCTCTAAGCTCTTTAAGTTTGATTACCCTGTAAAGTTATTTTCCATACTGATTTTACAGAGATGATTTTTACCTTTTTCTTTAATTAAAAGCCTTCTTTTTAAGAACCTGATTGATTTCTCCTTGTTTTAAGATCCAAAGGGGATTTGGATCTGTATTCACCAGGAGTTGGTGAAAGGAAGGAGGGGGGAAGGGTCAATTTCTCCTTGTTTAAGATCCAAGGAGTTTGGATCTGTATTCACCAGGGAATTGGTGAAAGGTTTCTCAAGGCTTCCCAGGGAGCGAATTCTTAAGATGGTGGCAGCGGACCAGAGCTAAGCTGGTAGATAAGCTTAGAAGTTTTCATGCAGGCCCCTACATTTGTACCCTAAAGTTCAAAGTGGGGATACAGCCTTGACAGTGTCCTAGCAGATAATTTTTTGCAGTGTGGACACTTCTGCGGTACGTGGGTTTCCCCAAGACAGCGGATGCACAGAGCGTGACCATCCGATACAGGAACTGATAGTCTGCAGGTTAGGCACCGTTTAAATCCAGGGGAACCAGGCATGCCTGAGGAGGTTTGGAGTTCAGTCACCGTCGGCGGAGCCCCACTGCGTGGAGGGAGGGACGGGGGACAAGAAAATAAGGTGGGTGGTTTTTTTGTAAATGGGTAAATAAGGGCGGGAAGCGGGGAAGATGAGAAAGAACAAATAAAAGTGAAGATTAAGCAATATACGAGTTAGCCGGAGCGCTGCTGTCGTTCCGACCCGAGCCGAAGGCGGTAGAGAAGGAACTGAGGGACGGTTGGCAGCGCACGCTAAGTAGCCGCTCGGAGCGGTGCGAGACGGCTGCCGCGCGTGCGTGGCCAACCGGGGCACTGCTACTACAAATCTCTGACTACGAGCGCAGGGTGCCAAGACACCTAAAGTGGAGCACCCACAGGGCCACTCCTCGAAGAAGAACCTCTCTCTGTGGAACAATTGTCTCGTATGCTTCCTCAGACGTTGGCTTCGATAACAGGTGGGGGTAAATTTGCACTCGCTACATAAATCAATAGATTTAAGTGAAGACCTGGGCAGCCACAGAGAAACTGATGCCAAGTGTCCGGGTACTGTAGTACAATGAAAGTACAAAACGGCTGGTTGGGAGGGACATCATCCAATTGTTAGGGCAGAGGGCTGGGAGTTAAGATGGAATTAAGGCTGAGCTCTATTCCATTTTAGTTTCACTGAGTGACCTTGTACAAGTCAGAGCTTGTGTGTGCCTCAGTTTCCCCCGCTGTAAAAGGGGAATGAAAAAAAGTCTCTGAATATCATGAGAAAGACTTTGGAGGTCCTCAAAGATGAGTCATGTAACCGCTCCACCCTGAAATCCCTTCTCAAAACCCATCTTTTCCTCACGGTCCATCAAATGTTCCTTTAATCAATTCTCTTGAAACAATAGAATGTCACTATACAAATAAAACAGGAACTTACTGTTTACTAAAAAAAACAGGAGTACTTGTGGCACCTTAGAGACTAACAAATTTATTTGAGCATAAGCTTTCATGGGCTACAGCTTCATCGGATGTTTACTGTGCAACACGAGGAACCCTATCACCTAATTCTGTGTATTCCTCTCATGTCTTTTCTCCCCAGCATCCTGCCGGGTCATGGTCTATTGAGATTGCAAGCATGAACCACACATTTATTTGCTACGCATTCTGAAGGTTTTATAGAGAAATGCTCCATAATACACAAAATATGATTCTCTCTATTATAGTAGTGCTCAGAGAGACAAGGTGGGCGAGGTGATATCTTTTATTGGCCCAACTTCTGTGGGTGAGAGAGACAAGCTTTTGAGCCACCCAGAGCTCTTCTTCAGGTCTGGGAAAGTTACTCCAAGTGTCACAGCAAAATGCAGGTTGGAACAGATTGTTTAGCACATACTGTAAGGGACCATTCAAGGGAAATAGCCTGTTAACACCTCTGCAGTCATAGGACAAAAAGAGGGGATTAGTGAGTTACTTATTCTAAACAATCAATTCTACCCTGAATTTTGCTGCGACTCTGGGGGCAAGTCTACACTACAAAATTAAGTCCATCTAAATTACATCGATGTACAGTCCCTACAGTAACTGAATTGGTTTTACATGTCCACACTACGCTCCTTATGTCGGTGGTGCGCGTCCTCACCAGGAGCGCTTGCACCGGTTTTACTGCCACTGTGGGACACTGTGGGACAGTTTCTGAAAGGCAGCAACAGTTGATGTAAGCAATGCAGCATCTGACACTGCGTCACCCTAACTACACAGACTGACGCGCTATGCCTCTCGGGGAGGTGGAATTATGAAGGCTATGTCTACACTACAGCCTATGCCGGCAAAACTTATGTCACTCAGAGGGGTGAATATTCCACCACCTGGAACGACATTAATTACACTGACATAAGTGTTCATATGCACAGCGCTACATCGGCCGGAGAGCTTCTCCCACCGACACAGCTTATGCTGCTCATGGAGGCGGGTTTGGAGAGCTCTCTCCCATTGGCATAGATCATCTTCACCACACATGCTGCAGTGGCGCAGCTGTACCAGTACGCTGCGCCGCTCTACGTACAGACATGGCCTAAGTTGGTGTAGTGGGCGAATTACATTGGTGGGAGCTACATTTTAGTGTAGACACTTACAGAATTAGGTTGACTAAAGCTGCCTTATATCGACCTATCTCTGTAGCGTAGACTAGGCCTAAGGGTAACTTTCCCAGACCAGAAGAAGAGCTCCATGTGTCTCGAAAGTTTGTCTCTCTCACCAACAGCAGTTGGGCCAATAAAAGATATCGCCTCACCCACCTTGTCCCTCTAATATCCTGGGACCCACATGGCTACAACTACACTGCCTCCAGTCATGCTCAGAGACAGTCCCAGCTCCAAAGACCTTACAATCTAAAGACCAGGGCCAAGATTTTAAGTACCCAACTTGAGGCACAATAAAAAGGGTCTGGCCTCTTAAAAGTGTCAAAATGGGCATAAAAAAAAATGGAGGCACCCAGAAACACCACTGACTTTGGAAAATCTTAATGAAGATACAACAGTTGAGTGTAAAACAAACAAAGGGGATGGGAAAGAGAGGATATGGGTTGGAACACTTGGTTATGCAGACAAGCTCTGTGCACATGTACCTGGTTCTGAATACAAGGTTTTCCCTTTAAGTTTTAAGATGTAAACTAATGGCCACCTGCCTAACTATTATCACATGACTGTAGTAAATATAATTTACATGGGGAAACTTTCAAATACATTTCATTGCATCCTAACACCATTCACATCTTGCCACAGTCCAACAATGACCTTAGGCTTGCCCGCCCACAAGTGACCCCACTGGTTCCACTCAGCATCTATATTGCTTTTAACAACTTTTTCTTTTTGTCCACCCCCAACTTTTCATTTCAACATCCTGTAGAAATAAATGCACCCAAACTAGGCAGACATTGGAAGCAAGGCATTTTATGTAAAGATGCAGAGATTTCAGCTAATGCATTAATAGCTGGGTCTGGAAAGAATCCAAGTTCTAAGTTAGGATTTGTATTTGTAGCTACTCGGTGCAGAGAAGGAAATGTTTTAGAAAGGTGTCCTAACTAGTTGCAAATATCAATCACTTAGATCTGAAGAAACTAAGCAATTTGTCATCACTCAGTGCCCTGGATATACAGACCTGTTCTCCTGACTCCATGATTAACATTTTGCTCCAAATCTAATCTACTTTGGTTTTTCCATAAGGGCAAATCAATTGGGGTTAATCTATTTCCATGGATTAGCTGTGTATCTATTCTCCCTCCCCTCTTCAATCTATAAAACCAAAATCGGATTTTAAGGGTTGCTTCTTTATTAAGAACCAGCCACTTAAATGTGAACTATTAATACAGATTTAGACTAGTTAGTTTCACTAACATTACCTTCCCAGAAAAGATTTTAAAATTAAAAATACACCACCATGCTAGTTCTCTAACCTGAGAGGCAAGAGATTTTGGAGACAGTAATCCTCACAAATTTTAACTAGGAGTAAATGGACAAAGATCCAAAGGGAAAGACTCTCTTTCTGATCGGGATAGTCGAGAATCAAAATTCAGGATTGCTCCAAACCAAATTCCACTCCAAACAGTGTGGGATCCCCCTGGAAATTGTGTGCATGCAGGCACTAAGGACTGGGCTAGAGAGGAAAATGTATTGGCCTAATTTACCAGAATAACTCCCCATATGGATACTCTTGCTCTGGAATGAGAAAGTGTCCACACAGGGAGTTATAAGAGTATCACGGGATAAGTGGTATAATTATATGGATAATTTTCTCCATGTAGACAAGCCCTAAAGCTTAAACGCGCTTGGTGTACATCTACACTACAAGCTAGGGCTGTGATTCCCCGCTCACGTAAGCAGGGTCATAATAACTTCCCCTGAGCTAGCACACTAAAAACAGTAGTGAAGCTACAGTAGCAGGGCAGCAGCAGCAGCACAGGCTAGCCATACCCATATGGTTCAGGCAGGTTTATATTCAGGGTAGGTAGCCCATGCCAGGCTACTGAGGCTACACTACTATTTTAGCATGCTAGTTCGATAGGAGCTAGCACCACTGCATACTCAACTTGGGAATGACACCCCTCGCATGTAGCGTAGACGTATCCTTGGGGGGATATTAAACGTCTACAACTACTGATCCATTCAAACTAGGGACGGACATGGCCATAAATGTATGGCAACTTAATGCTCCCCTCTTAGGCCTTGTCTACACTACGGGGGGAGATCGATCTAAGTTACACAACTTCAGCTACGTGAATAACGTAGCTGAAGTTGACATACTTAGATCTACTTACTGCGGGGTCCACACTACGCGATATCGATGGGAGACGTTCTCCCATCGACTCCCCTTGCGCTTCTCGTTCAGGTGGAGTACAGGCGTCAACAGGAGAGCGACTGGCGGTCGATTTAGCGGGTCTTCACTAGTGCCAATGCATCGATTGCCATGCGTCGGACCCCCCGGTAAGAGGAGATGAGCCCTTAGAGATCACGATCTCTGATTCAGAGTCATGACCATATGTCACTAAACCACTATGATTTCCACTTTGAACCGGGCATACCTAACTTTCGTAGTGTTTTGTGGTGCTGCCCATCTGAGCACCTTCCATGCAAAAATCAACAGCAAAGTCTATAGTGGACTTCATGGTGTTTCCCTTTTTGGAATAAAAGCTCTGCTGGGGGGGAGGAGGGAGACAGTATCTGTTTGGTTTCTAAAAAATTCTAATAATTTTTTAATTTACTTGTATTTTAAATTAAAGAACTTTTCATATGATCTGCTGGTGTTTAAACATACCAATTTCAAACAATTCTCCCTTTATGCAATTACCACACAGTTTTTATCTAAAGCTGGTAAAGGTTATAGTCAAGGGAGGAGGATTGATGATGATACTGGAGAAAATCACCTAGACCAGTGGTTCTCAACCAGGGATACACGTATCCCTGGGGCTATGCACAGGTCTTCCAGGGGTATATCAATTCATCTAGCTATTTGCCTAGTTTTACAACAGGCTACATACAAAGCACTAACAAAGTCAGTACAAACTAAAATTTCATACAGACAATGACTTGTTTATACTGCTCTATATACTGAAATGTAAGTACAATATTTATATTCCAGTTGATTTATAATTATATGGTAAAAATAAAAAAAGTCTGCAATTTTTCGGTAATAGTGTGCTGTGACAATTTTGTATTTTTTGTCTGATTTTTTAAGCAAGTAGTTTTAAGTGAGGTGAAACTTGGGGGGTTCGCAAGACAAATCAGACTCCTGAAAGGGGGTACAAAGTAGTCTGGAAAGGTTGAGAGCCACTGACCTAGACAATGATCCTGCAATGTAGGTGGACCCTAGCACTCAAATCCTACAAGGGTCCATGATTGCAGGATCAGAACTCAAGAACATATGTGGGATAGAAGAACACAATAAAAGTAAGATTCAGAAGCATGAGCACCTGCCTACCTCCACAACTTATCTTTGGCTGATGAATTCTCC
Source organism: Emys orbicularis (assembly GCF_028017835.1). NCBI lineage: Eukaryota > Metazoa > Chordata > Testudines > Emydidae > Emys > Emys orbicularis. Next base: position 142,758,499 of record NC_088684.1, on the reverse strand, counting down.
TAAAGACTTTTTAGCATTGATACTTTAATAGGCTTTATTGAAAAACAGGCACTACTAGTTCCCTAGAAAGGTTTGTTCTTTTTGTTACAATACTGGTTTAAGAAATGTGATGCAGGAACGTACAGAGCTGGAATACCAAGTGTGGAATTTTAATACTGTATACCAGGAGTTGGCTGGTATAGAGAGCATGCACCATGAAGAGAATAATGGATTTTTTCACCCACGTCACTCAATTTTCCCAAATTGTTCATATAATGAGGATGAATGGTGCGGGGGGACACACACTATAGTGAATTAAATTTGAAAGTTCAAATTATTAGAAAGTCAAAAGAGACATTATCTCCCCTGGAGAAATCAGTAAAAAAAATTACATGCTATACTGAACAATGTGTCACCTGCAAAAGTAAATTCAAGTGATTTAAAAGTCTTAGAGCTCAGGGACAATTAATTTAAACCAATCCTTGAGCTCATAATATATCATATAGTACTTAAAACTTTCACAATACTAAGCTTATCCCCACAGGGATACCAATTAGATGGGTTAAAAACACAGATTAACTTTGTTTAGAAAACAAAATCCTTGGGCCTCCCACAACTTCACAGCAGTGTCACAAACACATTGTTCAGCAATTATCACAAGTTGCAATTTTGATGTTTGGCTAGATAACAGATAAACTCTAAAAAGACTTTCAAATACAAACACCCTCAAAATGCATGTTTCCCACCCCTTTATGCTTGGAATACAAAGAGCTGACCCAATTCACCCTGGGACCTGAATATAAAAGCAGAATATCAGATTTTTATAAATCTGATCGGCTGTCTTGCTGCCCAAGCAAAGAACTATGAGTCTGAGGGCTGGTCTACACTAGGGTTACCATACGTCCAGTTTTTCCCGGACATGTCCGGCTTTTTAGTAATCCGGGGGTTTGATTACTAAAAGTCCGGGGGGAATTTCCAAAAAGCGGAACATGTCCGGGAAAAATACTCACTGGCTTACCTTAGAGCGGGCGCTGGGGGCTGCTGTGCTCCCTGACTCCTGGGCTCTGTAAGCGCCGAGCTGCCCGAGCGCTACCGGCTTCGGGCAGCCCCCATGCCTCCGGACCCTGCACCCCCGGCCGGGCACTTCCCCTCCCGGGCTCCGGGGGCGCAGGGTCCAGAGGCATGGGGGCTGCCCAAAGCCGGTAGCGCTCGGGCAGCTCGGTGCTTACAGATCCCAGGAGTTCAGGGAGCACAGCAGCCGCCGGAGCCCGGGAGGGGAAGTGCCCGGCCGGGGGCGCAGGGTCCGGAGGCAAGGGGGCTGCCCGAAGCCCGAGCGCTACTGGCTTCACGGTTTGCCGGGCAGCCCCCAGACCCTGCGCCCCCGGCTGGGCGCTTCCCCTCCCGGGCTCCAGCTGCGCTGGGGAAGCGCCGGCCGGGGGCGCAGGGTCTGGGGGCTGCCCGGCAAACCGTGAAGCCGGTAGCGCTCGGGCAGCCCTTTTCGTGTGGCTGGGAGGGAGGAGGGGGAATGCGGGGCGCTCAGGGGAGGGGGCGGAGTTAGAGCGGGGACTTTGGGGAAGGGGCGGAGTTGGGGCGGGGTCGGGGTGGGAAAGGGGCGGGGTCAGGGCCCCATGGAGTGTCCTCTTTTTTTATTTTTTAAATATGGTAACCCTAGTCTACACTAGAAAATTAGATCGACACAGCTATGTTGTTCAGGGGTCTGAAAAATCCACACCCCTGAGCGATGTGGTTAAGCTGACCTAAAACCCTGTGTGCCAGTTGATGGAAGAATTCTTCTGTCAACCTAGCTATCGCCTCTTGGGGAGGTGGATTACCTATGCTGACAGGAGAAACCCTCCCACTGGCGTAGGTAGTATCTACATGGAAGCGCTGGGCCACTATAGCATTCCGGGTGTAGTCACACCCTGATTCTCTCCTCAGTTAGACCAGTGAAAAATCAGAAGAAACTTAATTAGAACTTTAGAAGCAGAGGGCTGGAGAGATCTTAAGAGGTCATCTAGTTCACTTCTCCCCCACCCTTCCGCAGTGCTGAGGGAGAATTAAGTACACCTAGACCATCTCTGACAGAATTTTGTTTAACTGTTCTTAAAAGTCGAAAATGTTAGGGATCCCATAACCTCCCTAGGTAACCTGTTCCAGCGCGTATCTATCCTTAAAGTTAGAAAGCTTTTTCTAATATCTAACCTAAATCTCCCTTGCTGCAAGCTAAACTGAATACCGCAGACTTACACAGGTGTGAACCTGGAGCAAGCAAGAGGAGGAGGCGGTAACTCACCTTCAAACCGTGTTTCAAACAGTAAGTGAGCCTCACACCACCCACGTGAGGCCAGTGCTTTAACAAACCAGTGTCCAGCAGGAATTCATGCTGCCCACCACGGCTCCTCAGAACTTCATGAGGGCAGAACTCAGATTCTCCTGTTCCCAAAGTTAGCTGCTGGCAGTCTAAAGCTGAGGAGAGTTGAACAGTTGCAATCCCAATTTCATCTACTAGAGGGTGGCAGCACATGTGCATATGAGTCTGCTCGTTACTGAGTTATCCTCACTTGCAGATTAGAAAGCGAGACACAATTTGGGACACATTCTAAAAAGTTTTTAGGTCCTCAACTCCCATTGAAATCAATTGGTATTACGCACCTAAATACCTTTTGAATATCCAGCCCACGGAGGTTATAGGGTCTTGCCCAGTGTCAAGGAGGAATGCACATCAGAGCCAATATTAGAACTCAGGGGGTACTGGCTCCTAATGCCACACTCCATTCCAATGCACACTTCCTTTCCTTCTCCCTCACCCTTTTAAAAAACATGCAAAGGAGCAGCAATAACCGTGGGGCGTGATGAAGGATGAGGGACTATTTGCCAAGGCGTTGCCTGGGCTATTTTATGCTCACAACAGACACCCGCTCTGCTGGATGCCATTTAAAAAACAGATTTAGTCACTTGCATGAAGCAATAATGGCTTGTGCAAAGGAGTCAACTCAGCATTTCAGTAGCCAACATGACAATGTTATTGCTTGCACATATGTCAATAGGAGTGCTCTACGACAACTAAGTTGATTTGCTTGCACACACACACACACACACACACACACACACACACACACACACACCCCACGTAAGCAGCACAAGGCACAAACACAACACACTGGGAATATTAAAGCCTTCAGATTGTCAGTATCTGTCTGTCATTAGCTTTCCTAATTCTTTAGAATCACTTGGGCGATTTTTTTTTTTAAACTCATGCAGAAAAAAAGTCCCTTGACAGCTGAGTATCAGAGAAGGATCTTCTAAGTGATGGGGGAGGAATCAGTATAGAAGTTAGAGGATACATTTGCAAGGAAATATTCTTTTGCTGTAGTAGAATTTGTTGCAATTCCCCAAACACAGATGAATTACTGTAGTGTAACAGACAAATTACATTCAGTATTTCGCTGTGCCTTTACTAAGCAAAAAACAACAACTCCCCGTTGCTAACGCGACAATTGGTCGTATTCTTCTTCTAAGAATCTATTGTTTGAAGATAGATTGTTTATTCTGAAAAGCTTTGCTGCTGGGCCGTTGAACATTAGTACATGGCTACAAGGATAGACCACTTCCCCATGGCAGATTCCAAAGAGCATGTCCACTTCATGTGTAGATCAATTTTCAGCATTTCCAAAGTACGTAATGATAGTTCTCCAAACAAAGAGAAAACACTGATTCAAGTCTAAATCCTGGACCCCAGCCAGCAGTTTAAGAGCCTGAGCTTTGGGATAAGTCTCTCTCCCCATGGTATGTGGGAAAGAACTGCCCTACCTGCCCATTATTTGGCTGCGGCTGTAGTCTCAGGAATTTAGGAGCCTCCACGATTTAGGCATTCTCCTTCAAGGGGCAGGAGGAGAGAAATGCCTGGCAGATAAGCATTAGCCACGGAGCCCAATTCCATCACTAAAGAAAACAGTACACGTTTGGATTTTGGACAGCCCAATGGAGCAAAGCTCCTGGATGCTTAAGGGGCTCAGAGCTGATTCCGTACCTATCACACTTACAAAACTCCCGTTGACTTCAGTGGGATCCATGTCTTTGCAGCCTGCAGGATCTGAACCAAAGTGTAGCGGTCTCACTGGGGCATCACCCCTTTGCTATATCATTTCTCACTACTGAATAAGGGGGATAGAGCTTCCCCAATATTTCAGAGTTTGCTAGTCCAGGGTTTCAAGTCTGAACCACATCTATTATTTAGACAGGTAGAAATGTACAGATCTATTTCCTCCCTTTGGCCACGGACAGTTACGTCCGACATGTAATGTTTCCATTCTGTTTGTATTGTACAATGTGCAATTGTTTCACCTGCTCACTGTGTGAGGCTCTATTAATTATTTGGCAAACAGTGAGAAGGAAGTCAAATCAGAAAAGCCACTTGTTTTCAAGGAGGGGTGGCATCATCCTCTTTAGAGAGAAAAAGCACCTGTTACAATCACTTACGAACCAGAAAATGCTTCACACTGACGTTGCTTGAATACAGAAGGAAAAACAGTCAACTGATGCTGAAAGAAATACCAAGGTGAATTCAGGAACTGTCTACACAGTGGGGGACATGTGCTCTACAGAGGTGTGATTTCTAAAGTGCACTAACATGTTGTGTATTAATTGATCTGTGTAGACCCGGCTGGTGGACACTATAGGTTCCCTACTGTGCTTTAACGAAGTACTTTTTCAAACAGCACTATGTTAAAGGGCACCAGCAGGGTCTATATGGACCAATTAATACACAACGTTAGTGTGCTTTAGAAGTCAGACCCCGTACATCGCACTACCCTACTGTGTAGGCTGGCCCTAAAATTAAGACAGGTGGCATATAAAGCCTTAAATTTTCTCCTGCGGATCAGCAAAACAAATAGGCAGTGCCAAAGGATGTTCAACCAAGTTTGAAGTGACTTTTGGTAAAAAGGAGTTTGCCTTTATTAGGGATATACTCTCCTCTTCTGCTATTTCTCCTTCCACAGCCCATGGAGCTAGACTGTGCTCAGAGGTGGCAGATGATAGAACAAGGAGCAATGGTCTCAAGTTGCAGTGTGGGAGGTCTAGGTTGGATATTAGGAAACACTATTTCACTAGGAGGGTGGTGAAGCACTGGAATGGGTTACCTAGGAAGGTGGTGGAATCTCCATCCTTAGAGGTTTTCAAGGCCCGGCTTGACAAAGCCCTGGCTGGGATGATTTAGTTGGGGTTGGTCCTGCTTTGAGCAGGGGGTTGGACTAGATGACCTTCTGAAGTCTCTTCCAACCCTAATATTCTATGATTCTATTCTACTCCGTCCCCCTGTGCTCATCCACTTCTTCCCCAGCTTCCATTTAAAGTCTTGGGCCATATTCTCAACAGGTGTAAATCAACATAGTTCCACTGCACTCAGTAGAGCTATGCCAACTTACTCCAGCTGAGAATCTTGCTCTTTGGTTCCAATCTTCTCCCACGGTAACATATTCCTTTTGTTTGAGACAGCTACTCTGGAGTTCCCAATGCATTCAGCTTCCTGAGTGTAGGACTGGGCCCCCTTAGTGCTCTGAAACATTTGCGGGTGTTGAAATGTTAGGCTTTGCCTTTATCAACTCCTTTCAATCCCCCTCTGCTTTGTCAGCCTCTTTCATGGATTTTGAAAGCCCTTTGAGTGGTTAAAGCAGAAAATTAAGAAAGTGGTTTGTTAATTTAGAAATCCTTTAATTATAGAGCATTATATAATTACTACACTTGACAATAAATAAATATCCTTGAGAGAATCTCCGTAAGAACGATTTAAACAACTCCCTTTTTGGTTGTTCTGTGTTTGTGTTCTAATTACCAGGGTCTCGGTCTTCAGAAATCTACCCTCCCTGACAGTACTGCAATATGAAGGGGAAACGTCAGTCACTGGGGGGGAAAGAGAAAGATAATATAAAACATGAACAAACCCCACTGTTACTCCCCCCACATCAATCTTTTTCATATGTGTGCAGAGAAACAGCCATTTTCCTTCAGCTCTTAAAATCCAGAGGCACTGTGACTGGATGCCAGGAAAAAAATATTAGTGGCAAAGTCTATTTGATTGAGAATAATCTCTGAGAGAAGTGGTAGAAACCCCACTGCTTTGACATTTGAAGCTCACACTGGAGTGGGACGTGTCACTGTAATGCAGAAATCAATCCTACATTAGCAGGTGGGAGGCCAAGATATGAAGAATTCAGTCCATTTATTGGTAAATGCCCATTTGCAGACAATGCACAAATGTTATAGGGCATAAAACTGAGGCATAGAGAAGTTAAACCACTTGCCCAAGACCATTAAGTCATTGGGAAATTTGGTACTAGAATCCAGGAGCCTTCACTTCCAGTGTCCTTCTGTAACTACTAGATATCTGCCTCCAAATTTGACCTACATCACATATATACCTCTCCAGCGCATCATCAGAGATCTACAACCTATCCTGAAAGATGATCCTTTACTCTCACAGATCTTGGGAGACAGACCTGTCCTCGCTTACAGACAACCCCCCAACCTAAAGCAAATACTCACCAGCAACCACACATCACTGAACAAAAACACTGACCCAGGAACCTATCCTTGTAACAAAGCCCGATGCCAACTCTGTCCACATATCTATTCAAGTGACATCATCATAGGGCCTAATCACATCAGCCATACCATCAGGGGCTCGTTCACCTGCACATCTACCAATGTGATATATGCCATCATGTGCCAGCAATGCCCCTCTGCCATGTACATTGGCCAAACCGGACAGTCTCTACGCAAAAGAATTAATGGACACAAATCTGACATCAGGAATCATAATACTCAAAAACCAGTGGGAGAACACTTTAACCTGTCTGGCCATTCTATGACAGACCTGCGGGTGGCTATCTTAAAACAGAAAAACTTCAAAAACAGACTCCAACGAGAGACTGCTGAGCTGGAATTGATATGCAAACTAGACACAATCAACTCAGGATTAAATAAGGACTGGGAATGGCTGAGCCATTACAAACATTGAATCTATCTCCCCTTGTAAGTATTTTCACACTTGCTTCTTATCAAACTGTCTGTACTGAGCTATCTTGATTATCACTTCAAAAGTTTTTTTTCTCTTACTTAATTGGCCTCTCAGAGTTGGTAAGACAACTCCCACCTGTTCATGCTCTCTGTATGTGTGTATATATATCTCCTCAATATATGTTTCACTCTATATGCATCCGAAGAAGTGGGTTGTAGCCCACGAAAGCTTATGCTCTAATAAATTTGTTAGTCTCTAAGGTGCCACAAGTACTCCTGTTCTTATCACGTATATAGGAAATCTCACATGTATACATACTTAACTATATTTTTCATGCAGTAATGGATGTGCTTTGAATTCAGGTAGAGACTAACATTCTTTATACTGAACCTCTGAATCAGTAACGTTCACAATTGCCTTCTACTGGAGGGAGAAAACTGCTCAACTATATGTCATAGTCCCTGTTCTGCTAACAGTGAAAGGAGATTCTCCATTAGCTGAAGTGCCAGGGGCCTGTGCTTTGGAAGCAAGCAAATCTGAGTTCTAGGCCAACTTTCCCCCTGAAATTCCAGATGTTCATGGTGTGCAGCAGAGTGACAGCTTTCAAGTCTTAAGTGGCCACAGATTTGTGACAATACTTTGAACCATGTGTATTTGGAAGGTTAATCTGCACTGTGCTACCTCAAGCAAACAAGAGTACCTTGGGAAAACGGATTAATTTATTTCATAGCCATGGATCTGGGGTATCTCATGCCTCCATATAGTGTCAGAGGTAGCATTAGCAGTGAAGGTTTGTGATGTCAGAAAGTAGGTAGGTGCTATTGACAAAGGTGCACCAAGAGCCAACATGCAGCAGTGGGTGAAAATCGTAATGGATGAGAGTCTCACTCTGTCTGGCCCAAAGAGCCTTCCCTGCAATGGTGGGCACTGCAGCTCCATTTCTCATTCAAAAATTTAAACAGGAGGAGAATCTATCTACCAAGGTTTCCTGTAGTGCTCAGTGTGGAATATCAATCAAGTTCTATGGGTGAAACCATTAAGGACTCAGATACTACAGTGACGGAGGTTATGCAAAATCCTAAAATACACAAGTAAAATAGTTTTTACATCCAGATGGGGAGTCAAGTTACCCAAGCTCTTATTCTGTATATTTCATTGAATAGGGAATCTGTCTCTTCACCTGCAAGGACCGAGGATGCTTGGCGCAGAAGCAGACAGGTGAAATCATATGCTAGGGTCTCTTGCTGGATACAGCTAGGAAAGAACTGGCAATTCTCTCCCCACCCCCCCGCCCCCTGCCTTAGCCAGCAACAGAACGCAAATGTGAGAAATCCAGATCATCTGATGCAGAAGACAAGAGTTATTTTTTTAGACTAGAGCTGGTTGAAAGTTTTCTGTTGGAAAATGCTGAGTCAATGGAATTGAAACATTCCACGGGAACGTGTTTAATTCTGTTGAAATTGTCGATAGCAATCAGACTAGCTGGCCAGCCTGCCTGGTGATCATCAGGCTGCACAGCTTCCCGGGCTGCCCAGCACCCTGGGATGCAACTGCCTAGCTCCCTAGTTCTCCAAGCTGCCCTCCTGATCCTCAGGCTGGCTGGCACATGGGCTGGCTGACTTCCCCCGAATTTTTTGAAAAATTCCATTCTGGACTTGGGTTTTTTGTTTGTTTGTTTGTTCTGGTTTTTTTAATACATTTGAGTTTTGTGGAAAATTTTGCAATTTCTGCTTTTTATTCCCAATCAGAACCAAAAATGTGAAATTATAAAATTTTCAATAGATCCAAATTCCATTTCCTGCACACCTCTACTTTAGAATTAAGAAGTTCTTTGGAGTATCATTGGTTGGTTGGTTGCATGTGTTTTTAAGTTAGTTCCCCCTATTCTTCTCCCAGCTGCACGAAACAATAGCTACAGAACTTCATTTAAAAGATGCAAGTTGTGCAAATGAGAGTAGTTTTGCATGCAGCCATGCTCATTTTGCTCTGTGAACCTGACCGATCTCACCAGCTGGGCAACATTGTTTTCCCCATCTTTCACTACCACATAGCTACAGTAAGTCATTTTCAGCCTCATACCAAAATACAACACCGGACTCTGCAGAGTTCATCTGTACTGCAGCCTACTTCGGAATATGAAGCTGATTCCAGAGTTGAACGAATAAAAGTAGAGAGAGGTAAATAAACTAAGCCCAGTGAATCAAGGCTTAGTGAATTTTTAGTGAATCAAGTTACAGTCTGTCTGGCTGTTTTTCCTGGAAGTTGGTGACTGAACAAAAAGACAAACCTACTGCTCAAAAGCAAGATTAGCCTCTCTAACTCCAGATGATCATGTTGCCTTCCAAGAGTCACTCCCCATTTAATTGCATCTAGAAAAATTAACTTACTGTCAAAACCTTTATTTACTTACAAAATTGTTAATACAGAAAATAAAGTTTGGGGAGTTCACAATAGCCTGTTACACCTAGTTGGCATGGGCTTCAGCCAATGCAAGGTGGAGTATATGCCGGTAAATACAGTACTGTGAAGTCAACACTCTCATAAAGGCATGAAGCATTTTAAACTAATCTATTTCCCAGACACTTCTTTCATATTGCATTAGGAATTAGAGTTGCAAATCCTTCCGCTGGTGCATTCCATCATGTCACTTGTCCACACTTTGTCCATAACATCTTCTCTATAGTTGGCAAGTAGAGAAGCTGAGAAACTGAGCAGCACATTTAAATGGCCTGCGATGTGAGACCTCTCACTCAATTGCCAAAGATCAGCTCAGAAGGAGAACCTGAGCTGGAACCCCATTCACTCCTAAGAGGAGACAGCTGGCAGGGAGTTTTCTGTGGGGGCCATATATACTGTGTGCTTTAGGCAGCCTGGGTTGTTGTTTTTTTAAATAAAAATGCAGCTCAAATTAGGAAGTTCAAAAGAAAGGCAAAGGACCACCCTGCATTGCTCACTACCCACTCATCCCTCATGGGATTACGTCTGCTTTTTAACAACGCAAAGAAACACAGCGGTGTGAAAATCAATGTACAGGGGGAAATGTCATCACCCGCAGATAAAGATCACTCTCAAACAGAAGACTGACAGCTATTGGAAAAGGAGGAAAGATTCAGGACAGGCAGAAAAAGGGCACGCATCCCATCCATCTTCAAGTCTGACAGCTTCAGCAGGGGGCATGCAGATGCCCTGGCAGCTCTGGGGTGGGGAAGCTTGCACAATGCCACAGCCTGATGATCACCAGACATGAAGGGAGGGCCAAGAGATGGTGGTTCAGCCTCTTTGGGCAATTAATGTCTTCCTGCCTAAATGTTACATTGGGTATCTGTTTATGCTGCAAAAAAGACCCGCAGCAGCAAGTCTCAGAGCCTGGGTCAACAGACTCAGGCTCATTCTATGGGGCTAAAAACAGCCGTGTAGATGTTTGGGTTTAGGCTGGAGCCCAGGCTCCGAGACCGATCCCCTCCCCAGTTTTCAGAGGCCAGGCTCTGGCTTGAGCCCAAATGTCTACACTGCTATTTTTAGCTCCATAGCCCAAGCCCAAGTCAGTTGACATGGGCTCTGAGACTCATTGCTGTGGGTCTTTTCTGGTAGTGTAGACATACCCAGTAAGCAAAAGAAAAATGGAATTTGTTTTAAAAAAAAGAGTAAAAAAAAAATATATCAGAGCAGAAGATGTTTTAAATATAGGTAAATCACCTGCGTATGTATATATGCACAGACAGATATAGAGTTTTATATTTATATGCACACATATGTATATTAACACACACTTTTGATAATTTGGCTGTACAGTCCACTTCCATTCAAAAAGTAATAACAAAGAATAAACGGAAGACACAAGCTTTTGAGTGTTTTCATACTGACTGACTTAGCGCTTATTTTAAGCAGCTGACACAGATAACTGGATAATGCAAGTAGATCTTAGCAATACGAAAGAAAGCTCTGTACGGGCCATAATCAAAGGATACATGAAATGGAAATATAGTTCTCTCTGTAACTGAAAATCTAACCACTTGGACTGGCTCAAAGGGGAAATGCTGGTTTAAGTATTTTCTATTCTAATTGCTGCTTTTCAGAAACAGCAGGAAGTCAAGTTTCAAATCACTGTAGCATCTGACTTTCCCCAAGAAGGAATTTATCTTTCCCTGTGAATGACAATACACTAACTCTGCGACTGCAGCCAATTTAACCTTTGCGTTATTCTTCCTCCATTTTAAGTTTAAGATAACTGCATTTTTCTAGTATTTGATCTTGTTATTTATGTGTGTGAATCAAAGGCCCTAGAGTGGTAAGAGGTGCATTTAAAGATCACTTTCTGAAGTCTCATCATGTGCTTGACCTTTAATAGAAAAGCTTGTGAATAAAATGAGCAGTAAAATTATTGAAGGCTCTACAATTTGCCTTTTAGGTGTTTTACAACTGCTGAAATATGAAAAATTTTAAAACCTCACTTGTAAGAGGCTGAGTGGCAGGGTGGGTCGTTGATAAAACAGCGGACATTTCACTTGTGAAGATATTAGAGAGACAAGGTGGGTGAGATAATATCGTTTATTGGACCAACTTCTGTTGGTGAGAGAGAAGTTTTCGAACTACACAGAACTCTTCCTCCATCTTGTGAAGATGTGAGTTCAAATCCTGCCTAAGGTAACAAGTGAAAATGAGTTTGGTGGTGGTTTCACCCAAGCCCGCAGTGGAAATCTGACTAGGAGTGGGTAAAATTTCTTGGCCGAGACTTTTTCCCCCCACTGAAAAATGCAGATTCAAGTTGACCCAAATGTTTTTTAAATGTGCACAGAATGTATTGAATTGCTTCAGTCCAAAATAATGGGGGGGAGGGGGGAATGAAAACATTTTGTTTTGACACATTCGATTTTAAAAGCCTGTTTGTTCTGAATTTTACTGAAAATTATATAAGAAAAAAATTAGATAAAAAACCTGAAAAACTAAACATTTCGTTTCAAGTCAAATGAAACATTTGTTTGACCCAAAACACTTTTTTAAAAACTTTTGCCAGAAGATTCAAAAAAATTTCATTTAGATTTTTTGAAATTTTAAAATGATTTTTCGATTCAGAGACTGAATGGAAAAAAAATCCTTGATTTGCACTATTTTTTATCCAACTCTGTCATGGTACCACCATAAATGGCACTTATTTCTCAGCAGCCCAGGGAAAAAGCTGGAGTTTTTCAGGATTATGGTCCATTGGCTGAGTTGGTCAGGGAACCCAAAAGTGCAGTAGCAGGCGGTGCTATAGGTCAGTAGAAAGCTGTGTTAACAGAAGCGTGCACAACACCTTGCATGTGCAGGACTGCTGAGATATAAAAGGGGTTAGGGCAAAAGCGACATGCAAGTATGCTCCGATATGACTTTCATAATGCATTTGATTCCAAATTGCCTCGATCTTGAAGTCAGATTTAAAATTTTTATTAAAGCTAATATTAAAAAAAATTATATAATACATAGGTTGTGAAAAGAGTGTCTGTACATGTGGGTATAGTGCTTATATTATCCACAAATATAAGGTTAGTTTTTAAAAGTCATATAATAGAGTACATAATCAGCAATAACCCACATTTAGGTGAATAGATTTAACAATACAGTTACTACTGTGGTGACTACGTGTTGACTTACGAGGAGAGGCTGACGGAACTGGGGTTATTTAGTCTGCAGAAGAGAAGAGTAAGTGGGGGATTTGATAGCAGCCTTCAAGTATCTGAAGGGGGGTTCTAAAGAGGATGGAGCTCGGCTGTTCTCAGTGGTGGCAGATGACAGAACAAGAAGCAATGGTCTCAAGTTGCAGTAGGGGAGATCTAGGTTGAATATTAGGAAACACTGTTTCACTAGGAGGGTGGTGAAGCACTGGAATGGGTTCCCTAGGGAGGTGGTGGAATCTCCATCCTTAGAGGTTTTTGAGGCTCGGCTTGACAAAGCCTTGGCTGAGATGATTTAGTTGGTGTTGGTCCTGCTTTGAGCAGGAGGTTGGACTAGATGATTTCCTGAGGTCCCTTCCAACCCTGATATTCTATGATTCTATGACTATGGTATAAACAGCTAAGTAGGTAACTAGACAAAGCCCACGCTATGCCTGTCACTATTCAGTGCTATTAGCTACTTACATTCATGAACACCAAATCTGCACATAAATCATGGGACTGGAAGAAATCATGGACCAGATCTGCTCGGAGCAGCACCCTCTCACCAACCATAACAAGAAGAGAAGACTGAAGTCCAAGACAGGGGACCTGGAATTGTGAAAGGACACTGACCGAGTTCCCAAGGAATGCTCAAGAGTGGTGAGGAAACTGAGGCAGGGAATCATATATGGACATCTGTATATCTCTTGGGTGGTTTAAAAGTAAAGAATGATGGGATGGGGCGGGGGCGATAGCTCAGTGGTTTGAGCATTGGCCTGCTAAACGCAGGGTTGTGAGTTCAATCCTTGAGGGGGCCATTTGGGGATTTAGTTGGGGATTGGTCCTGCTTTGAGCAGGGGGTTGGACTAGATACCTCCTGAGGTCCCTTTCAACCCTGATATTCTATGATTGACTGAAAAATCCCTCTGCAAAGCAGGGGCGGCTCCAGGCACCAGCGCAGCAAGCGCGTGCCTGGAGCGGCAAGCTGCGGGGGGCGGCCTGCTGGTTGCTGTGAGGGTGGCAGTCAGGCGGCCTTCAGCGGCATGCCTGCCGGAGGTCCGCTGGTCCCGCGGCTTTGGCGGTAATTCGGCGGCGGGGACGCTGAAGGCACAGCACCGGCGGACCTCCCGCAGGCATGCCGCTGAATCCACGTGGCCAGCGGACCGCCCGCAGGCGTGCCGCCTGACTGCCGTGCTTGGGGTGGCAAAAACCATAGAGCCACCCCTGCTGCAAAGTCTATGTCTTACTGGCTACAACTATTATGTGTCCACAAAGGGATCCACTACAAACCAGAATACCTGCTAGGGTGGAGCTCCAGGGAAGGTGTGCTTAAAGCTGCTGGGGGATTCAGCACCCTTCTTGTGGCCTAGGGCAGCTGGACTCTGAGGTCCCATTTCTGAGGAACACCAGATACAGCCTACACCTGGGGAGTGAGCTTAGAAGGAGACAGTGCCTGGAACCTACCCAGACACCGGGGAGCTTAAAAGCACCCCAGCATGTGGTTCCAAACACAGCGGCCTGGTGAGCAAGAGGAACTTAACTAGGACTGTGACAAGGTACTGGTAGAAAGATGGTCTGGAACAAATCCTGGTCTTACTGAAATCAATAGCAAAACTCCCATTGCTTCTAGTAAGAACAGGATTTGGCGATCTATATATGCAAAATACTGTGGTCTGTGTAATTAGCACTGAAACGTACAAAGTGTTCAACTGCACCAAGGTGCCCATAGAGAGCCATTTAAATGACCTAGAAAACAGAGGATATGGTGCACTTACTGAACGCACCCAGAAGGGTAAATTTCCACCTAGGAAATGAACAGACAAGCCTTCATGATAATTTTAAAGCATTTTAAATTTCAGATACAATTTGCATGCTCATTTGAGCTTTGCAAATTTCTAACTGTGACAAAGGAACGAACTCATAAAATTTAATCTAAAGTAGGAATTCCTATCCCACCTATTAAATATATGTATTCATAATGCTGATTAAATATCCAGTAACCAAAATCCCTGGGTCTTCTCTGTAATTTTTCTAATAAACTTGTGATTAGAACTGCAAGTGGGTTGAAGGTTTTATTCAGTAGTCTTTGCCTTGGATATTACAGAAGTAATTAAAGGTTTGATAACTCAGACCACAAACAGGTAAGAGTTGCATTTATTTCCACAGCACAAAGAGGGAATGAGAATTAGGGATAATAACTTAGGAAACTAAGTTTGATAAGAAAAAAAACCTAAATGTAATTTCAGTTAAAAAAAACTCGCAGAAGTGATATTGGAACCATATATCAATTTCCAGAGTTAGAAGGTTTGCAAAATAGCAAGTTATGAAATATGTAAATTTTGTTTGATTTCTGTCCAGAGAATTGGGAAGGAAGAAGCGATCAACTAGCACACAATTATCCAGAGTGATGTAAAGTTAACAAAAGCACCTGCACCTACTTACTATAATCTCATTTTAAAAAGATGTGTTACAAATGTTTTGTTGTAACTCCTGGCATTTTAGGTACCAAAACATTTTTCTAAAATGCAAGCTCTTACAAAATAGCATTCCAATATTCAGATGAAGTGATAATAGATTCCATTTTTATTTGCTGATGATTTGATATCTAAAAGACTAGTCTTTAGTGTTGGCATGCAGTTAAAATATATTGGCATACATTCAGCAAAAAAGAACACAAACATTCTCGTTCAAGCTACTTGAATCCCATTGAGAGGACCTGCGTGCTGGCTCTTAGCCCTGGTCTACACTATTATGTGTAGGCGGGGGGATCGACCTAAGATACACAACTTCAGCTACGCGAATAGCGTAGCTGAAGTTATTCACGTAGCTGAAGTTGGCGTATGTTAGGTCGACTTACCTGGCCATGAGGACGGCAGCAAGTCGACCGCTGCCACTCCCCCGTCAACTCCGCTTCCGCCTCTCGCGAGCTGGAGTTCCAGAGTCGACGGGGAGCGCGTTCAGGGACCAATTTATCCGCGTCTAGATGAGACGCAATAAATCGATCCCCGATAGATCGATCTCTACCTGCCGATCTGGCAGGTAGGGAAGACCTGCCCTTAGTAATTAGTATCTATGTTTTTTATACTGTGCATATCATAGCACAAACCCTATGAGCTATTCTCAGTGCACTGTTAAGTTCTGTCTACACTACAACACTTCAGCCATGTTTGACAGTTTCCTTTTCACCCCATTCAGTTGTTAAATGGTTTTGTTCTTTTGCTCTGTACAAGATCAGCTGAGTGCAACACCTTTTTTAACACTCTTCTAAGAAGATCTTTCCGCTCTAACTTCTATGTAACGATCTCCTGCCAGATAGACACTGCTCTACAAATGAGTGAAGGTCATATTTTCCCACACATTTAGGATGCTTGTTCATGTGAAAGCAAACCAGAGGAAGAAGAATTGCAGGGACAGAAGCCCTTTAAAACAAAGCGGCCAGATATCTTGTGTTGCTCAATAGCAAGCCTTGTCATTGGAAGAGCTCCCGGATGAGCTTCAGTGGGGAGTGATGTCCAGTCCTTGGACAGCAGGAAGGTAACTGCAACAGAGACTTGGCAGTATTCTCCATCTGATGATCTTAAAGTGCTTCACAGAATGTTAACACAAAGCCAAAACCCCATCCTATAGAGTAGGGAAGTACTGTTCCCACTTAACAAGTGAAGAAATGGCAGCATAGAGATTTGGGGCCAGATTTTTAAAATCTGTTTTTTTAAAATCTGTTTTTTTAAATCTGGTTTTTAGGCAGCTAGTGGGATTTTCAAAAGCATGTAGGTGCCTGATACCAATCAATGTCAGTGAGGGTTAGGTGCCTAGGTGCTTTTGAAAATTCCTCTAGGCACTGAAATATCTTTAAAGCTCTGGCCCTTAGTGACTCATCTGAAGTCACACAGCAAGCTGGCATCAGAGGTGGAACAAGAAACCCAAGGCTCCTGAGTTCCCACCTGGAGGAGAGACTGAGGCTCCCTTTGAGGTGTATTTTTACATCAACATGACTGATGGTTTGCTATTTCTTAATTCCCCGCTGTGTTCAGCTTTGTGTTCAGTTCAGTGAGATCCATCCTAGAGGAGACCCTGTATGCTCTCTCCTAGAGACTTAAATTTGGTTCTATCCAAAAGAAAGGCCATTCTCATTGTCAGTATGTGTGTGGATAAAGTACCTTCTGTGCAAAGAATTTTAGAGCATGGATGTGCACTTAACTAGTCTAATCGGTTATAGACCAGTACTGAATGCTGCTGAATCCTTTATTTTCCTCATGCAGAAAAAATCATCAGAAGGATTTTTTTAAATGGTTCATCTTTGGTGAAAAGGAAACTCTCCTGGAGTTTTCCCCAGCAATGCAGCCTGACAGCCCATTGGAGGTTTTTTGGCTTGTTTTGTTTTGCTCTCTTCTGGCGGGTCTGCCATTTGTGCTGACAGCTGTCAAGCTTCAGATTCTGAAGATGAGAGCCGGTGCTCCAGTGGGAGGACTGGGTCCTGTTCAGCAGAGCAAGAGCAAAGTTTGGAACATAAACCTCTCCGAGATAATGAGGATGTTTATGAACAAAAGAAAATGAAACAAGCCTTTTAAAAAAAACAGACCAAGCTGCTGCTGAAAGTGAGGAAACCAATCAGTCTAAACACGATATTGCAGGATCATTTTACCATATGTCCCTTATGGAAGAGTTTCAATAGAGATTAATCAACATCCTATAGATTTTTTTAAACCAAATACAAAATTCTACTGCAAGAATATAATTCAGCTGGCTGGTTTAAAAGATACCTATAGAAAGAGTCTCCTTAAATTCCATATGTTCAAAAGGCACAAATCGGAGTTGGTTGCTTAACAGTCTTTTGTTAAATCTCCCACTTTAAGAGTAATTTTTCTAGAACCCTATTTAGTTTCTGAAATCTATTGCTTTCATTCCTTGTTCTTTCTACCTGTAGGAATTTACCCAATATGGATTTTACATAGTGCAAAATGTTTTACAACACTGAATGTGTAGGCTTGGGCTCCAATCCTTCATATATGTTAAGGGCTGTTATAAAGAGGACGGTGATCAGTTATTCGCTAGGTCCATTGGAAGCAAGACAAGAAGCAATGGGCTTAATCTTCAGAAAGGGAGATGTAGGTTAGATATTAGGAAAAGCTTTCTAACTCTAAGGGTGTTAAGCTCTGGAATAGGCTGTGGAATCCCCGTCATTGGAGGTTTTTAAGAACAGGGTGGGCAAACACCTGTCAGGGATGGTCTAAAGTTTACTTGGTCCTGCTTCAGCACAGGGGGCTGGACTAGATGGCTTCTTGATGTGCCTTCCAGCCTTACATTTCTGTGATTCGATGAGAAATTTGTGTGTGCGTAACTTTACTCACACAAGTAGTCCATTTATGTCAATGAGATACTCAAGTGAGGAAAGTTACTTCCATGCATAAGCTCCCTGGGGCAGGCACCATCATTTTCTCCTGTGTGTTTGTACAGCACCTAGCACAGTGGGGTTCTGGCCCAGGACCAGAGCTCCTAGGTGCAACCACAATACAAATAATTAATAAATAAATAATAAATAATAATAAATTCGTACGTGTGGGGGGGGGACACGGGACTGGGGTCTTAGAAAGTACATTTGAAATACTACAAACTGGCAGGATTTTATATAAAGTAGACCAGGTACAAAAGCCTTTTCAAATATTAATTTTACTTAAAACAATCTACACTGCTATCGCACCTCTCATTTGAGGATCTCAAAGCACTTCGCAAACAGTTGATTAATGGAAATATACATATTTTACATATAAACATTTTCCATATGGGAAAACCGAGGCAGGGGAATGACGTGACTTGTCCAAGGCCATACAGGGAGGCAGCGTCAGAGCTGGGATTAGAATGCAAAAGCTCACAGCTCTCTGCTGTAATGACTCCACTCCCAAATCTGGTATTATATCAATACTGTAAGAACTGTGGAAAAGTTTTATTTATTTATAAATAATAATGTTTGAGACAACTAAACAGAGAGATGTTCTTTGTGTGGACAAGGTGTGAAAGGGGTCTAGCTGGGATGTATTACTTCTGCAAATGGAGAAAAAAAGGAAAATATTTTAGATGGTAGGTAAAGTCCAATTTAATAGACTGATTTTTATCACCTAACTCAGCGAGCCCGATAGCTTAGTCAATTTAGCTTTAAATGGACCCTTCTCTTTTTGCAACAGATGCAATGATTTATTTTTTGGCAATCTAAATGGAAAGAAGAAGGACTGAAGCACACAGTGACCCTCCCAATTCCGAATATCGATATCCAATTTCAGTGCTCCAAGTGAGGGATTAATAAAACCAGATAATGATAAGCACAAGGTAGGCAGAGCGCAAGCTGCAAATTAATGTTGGGCCCGTTCCCTATTTCACGCTGCTTGAACGTCTCCTGGTGAAAAACTGATATCCCTCCAGTTGAATATTTGAGACCAAAAAAAAAAAAGACAATTTTTTTGCTCTTATGTGATTCTGAAAAAAATTCCATGCTTCACATTCATATTTTCACCAGGCTGTGGCACCTTTCCTCATTTGCAGTTCTCCTCATATCCTGACTCCTCACAACTTTGGCAATGCACCACAATCCTGCCCTGCAGTAATCCCTAAAATTCCAGTTCCAGGCCTTGGCACAATTCTGTCAATTCAATTATACCCTACCCTGCAGCCTCTCCATCTATTCCACTCATAGAAACCCACGAAGCACTGGTAATGCCCTCATTCCTAACTCCGGCTACTCTAGTCCTTTACCAATCTCTCTCACTGTTCACCTGCAGTAACACCTACTGTTCCTGTCCTACAGCTACATATACCTTTACCAGTGTGCTCCATTCCTTACCTTCGCCCTGCCTCTGCAGCCCTGACCTCCCTTGTGCAAAGGATCTGCCAGTGGTCATACTACATTTTGTTTTATAAAATGGAAGCTAGAGAGATACCAAACACTTCCATTTGAGATTCAAATCAGGGTTTAAGTAAACACAGCCGGAATGCTTTGTACTACCCTGCAGCACTTAAAGAAGCACCTGTACTTTGAATTAAATGGTTCCTTATACACCATCTATAACAGTTTCTAACTTAAAAGGTAAGTATGAAATCTATGTGTCTTTTACAATGGAAGGGAATTAGTTATTTCTACAAGCTTTTCTTTTGTTTAATCTATTAATTATTATGAAAGGAGGCAGCATTTTCCAGAAGACTGTGGTCTCCACTGGGAGTTAGACATGGGTTGGAGTCAGTGCATCATTTGTAATGAAAGAGGTGCTGGGGCTCAAGCAATTAGATGCTGGGACTCAGCCCAGGCAAGCCCTTGCACAAATTAAGCACTGGTTTGAGTCCTACAGCTCCCACTACCCTGCGGGATGACCACAGGCAAGTTAATTCCCCTCTCTGTGCCTCCATTTCCTATGGATGAAAAGCACTCGGAGCTAAATATTGAACTTTACATTGCCTACCCCATTTTCCATCCATCACCTAAAATTCCACTCCTCTCTTCGAGTGTCCTAAGCCCTTCATGTGGGACATCTGTTTGGAAACCATCCTTCATTGTGTGGCACATTGGCATCTGGAGAAGTACTGGCAGCAGTTTGGAAATCTCTCAATGACATTTTTGAATACTGTACAATCAGTCCCTGGAAAACGCCATGTGTACAGTCTATTCCAGGTTTGCTTCACTCGGGCTAGGAAAAAGCAGTCAAAAGGTAGGTTCTATTTTGTAAAGCCTAATTAGGCAGAAGGAATTGCACATCAGTTGTCATGGATAAGCCCTGATCTTCCATGGGGAGCCATATGAGTATAGCAGTCCATCTGCACAGATCACAGTGCAGGAAATGGCATTGAAGAGTAATCCATAGGCAATACGGTATGTCATAATACATTCAAAAACCCTTAGGCAGGACAATCATGGCAGTTTACATTCTTCTGAGTATTCTGATCCATTTATATTTAAGATTCAATAGCCTAAATCAGCAGTTTCATGGAGTCTTTTGTAGTGGTCTACAGGACAAACATAAGAACAGAGGATGTGAAAGATGAATTCAAACTGGAACAGGTGCAGAGAAGGGTACTAAGATGATCAGGGCAATGGAGAACCTGTCTTACGAGAGGAAGCTGAAAGAGCTTGGCTTGTTTAGCCTAGCAAAACAAAGCTGAGCGAATATTATTGCTCTCAATAAATACATCAAGGCTGTAAAACACCAGGGATAGAGAAGAGCCATTTAAGCTAAGGGACAGTGTTGGCATAAGAACAACTGGATATAAACTGGCCATGGATAAATGCAGGCTGGAAATGGGAAGAAGGTTTCTAACCTTCAGAGGAAGGAGGTTCTGGAGCAGCCTTTCAATAGGAGTAGCAGGGTCAAACAACCTAACTAGTTTCAAGATGGAGCTTGATAAGAGATTGTCTGCCAGGACTGCCAGTGAGAACAGCCCTGGACTTGGTGAGCCAGTTCTTAGTTATGTGGGGATTTGACATCCTCAGGTGAATAGCGCTGCTGAAGACATTTGATTTCACTTTAAGCAGCTCTCTCTCTGTAAAGGTACTGCTTGGCAATGAACGTTATGTTTATGTGTACAAGCCTGCTGTTCAGATAACTTGAGTTAAATTTTGAGTTGGCACTATTCCAAAGACGAGTGTATTCAGTTATAGAACTAAATAAAACTTTAACAGCAGTGCAATGGCTGTCAAGATGTGAAACCTCTCCCTGTCTTGCCTGAGAAATTCCAACCTCCAAGGTGATATTTAAACTACAGAGGTGTTATTGGGTGTCTTACTTATAGTAGTTTCTATCTAGTAGGCACGGTCAAAATATTTTGATGGCACAGTTTTCCACTGGAAAACTCTGTTTCATCTAATGTTTTGAGGGAATGTGTCATTGTTGATATTTTTGGACATTTTAGATGGAAAGGTTTAGAAATGGAACAGCAATTTGAAAAAATAGTATTTTATTTCATGATGAAATACAAGTGACATATTAAAGAAACTGTAGAGAACATGTAGAGAAACTGGAAAGGATCCAGAGGCGAGCGACAAAGATGATCGAAGGGCTGGAATGCAAGCCATATGAGCAAAGATTGAAGGAACTAGGTATGTTTAGTTTGGAAAAGAGGAGATTAAGAGGGGATATGATAGCAGTCTTCACATACTTGAAAGTTGTTCTCTTTTGCCCACAGAGGGCAGGACAAGAGGCAATCGGTTCAAACTACAGCATAGCAGATTTAGATTAAATCTCAGTGAAAACTTCCTAACTGTAAAAAGAGTAGGAGAATGGAACAAACTGCCTAAGGAGGTTGTGGAAGCTCCTTCATTGGAGGTTTTCAAAAGGAGGCTGGATAGCCATCTGTCTTGGATGGTTTAGACATAACAAATCCTGCATCTTGGCAGGGGGTTGGACTATGGTTCTATGATTCATAGACAGCTGAAGGGAAATTTAGTGACTTGTGCAGAAGTAAGTCGGTTTATGATTTTATAAATGGAAATAACTGTTTTCCCTAAAAGTACCAAAGGAGTGCTTTAAATGAATGTGCCCAAGTCTTACTCTCACACTGAACCATCCCGTATTAAGGAGAATTGGCTGAGAAAACTATGCACAGCCATCTGAATCACAATAATGTAATCAACTGGCTAGTGTGTATTTATCAGTACACCCACCAGTTTGTGTGCACGCATGTGAATGAATATCCTCTAATGGATAGACTCAGAATTACTCAACCGTGTGTCCAAAGCCCTAAAGGGCGAATGTAATTTCCTCTGCGAGTTGCACTGAGTGGCGAGCAAACAGCATCAGGTATTTTACCAGTTTGCTATGATGCAGTATATTTATTGCCTACTCCTTCCTCTTTGCTGTATTTCAAAAACTAGTCTGGCCTAAAAAATGCTCCTTAATAGACTCCTCAAATCATTGGCAATAACAGTCATTCAACATCAGTTACTTGGAATGTTGCCTCAAACATATCATGAGTCACCATAATCTCGGTTACTGAATCATGTTACTTCAGCTTACAAATATGTTTTTGTGCCCTAGATCTTATTAAAGCAACACCCTCAAGGCGCGACCCATTGTGATATGTTCTGCGTTCCTGTTCCTTTACATTTGTTATCCTCGTTAAAAGGCAAGTTTCCTGCCACATCTGTTAAAGTTAGATGCACCTGCCAGCTCTTATTCATTCATTCTTCTATACCACTCATTATTCCTTTGTACGAGACAGAAAGAGGGGAAAGTACTAAAACCTAAGGAGATTAGCAGGTGTTCAGAAACATCTAGCTTCTTATTAACAGAAGACAGACACTGATATCACAATGAATGCAACTTCATTGTCCCAGTTTCAGGTGTTTTCTTGTTCTGCATCTAATTCACATTGGAAGAAAGAAGATGAGTTAGCCCCAGGCCATTCTCAGTTATTATTTTCAGGAGGAGTATGATCCAGTGAATAAGGCACTGGACTGAGAATCAGGGGACCTGGGTTCTAGTCATGTCCATAACACTGATCATCAGGATGACCTTGGCCAAGTCACTTTGCCTTTGCTTTCCCTTCCTCCCTTTGTCTTGTCTTTTCGATTTAAAGTTCTTTGGGGCAGTGGCTATTTATTATTCTGTATTTGTACAGCGCCTGGTTCAATGGGGCCCTCAATCTCAACTGGGGCCTGTAGGTGCTACCATAATACAAGTACCAGTAAGTTATTATTTCTATTGTGATAGTGGCCAAATGCCCCAACCAGCATTGGAGCACCATGTTGTTAGGTGCCGTACAGAGTAAAAAACACCAGTCAGTCCCCTACTCTAAAGGGCTTAGAATATATGAAGGGGGAAAGGGACAGAACACACGAAAGCGACATATACCCCTCCTTTCCAGATATAATTATAGTGACGTTGTGCAGTCTATATGGTTTTATAAAAACATGATAAGAAGTGAATATAATGTAACTGGAATAGTTTTATAAAGATTTGATAATAAGTGAATATAATGCAACTGGGATACGCTTCGTGCAAAAGGTCTCTTGTAAGGTATCATTACAAAGCTCATAATCTACTGAGTGTGATCATCCTATTTGTAGAAATGTACTACTCTTGTATCTAAAACTAGAAATATAAAACATAACTCTGAGGGCCTATTGTAATTATGTAAAGTGTGGGCCATTAATGATGGTTTGGAATCTTGATGACTCCCATTAACCAGGACCATTGTCTGCAGATGGCTGTGTTTACCTGTTAGTCTTCCTGTATATGTGTGTGTTGGCAAGTGGGCAATGAAGTCTTGCAGTGACATGTGATCATGTCACCTGAACTGGAATCCATCTTTAACCTGGTGCTTTTCCAGTGGGGGGAGGAGGGGTGGAAACCCAGAGGGACAAAGGGTTCCCGCCTTATGCAAAAGATATATAAAGGGGTGGAAGAGAACAAAGGGAGAGAGGAGCCATCATGAAGAATCCCCTAGCTATCACCTGAGCTGGAACAAGAGCTGTACCAGGGGAAAGAATTGTGCCCAGGCCTGGAAGGTGTCCAGCCTGAGAAAAAAAAACTTACTGAAGCATCTCTGAGGGTGAGATTATCTGTATTCAGTTTGATTAGACATAGATTTGCGCATTTTATTTTATTTTGCTTGGTGACTTACTTTGTTCTGCCTGTTACCACTTGGAACCACTTAAATCCTATTTTCTGTATTTAATAAAATCACTTTTTATTTAGTAATTTACTCAGAGTATGTATTAATACCTGGGGGAGCAAACAACTGTGCATATCTCTCTATCAGTGTTATAGAGGGCGAACAATTTATGAGTTTACTCTGCATAAGCTTTATGCAGGGTAAAACGGATTTGTCTGGGTTTAGACCCCATTGGGATTTGGGCATCTGAGTGCTAAAGACAAGCACACTTCTGTGAGCTGTTTTCGGGTAAACTTGCAGCTCTGGGACAAGTGATTCAGACCCTGGGTCTGTGTTGGAACAGACGGGAGTGTCTGGCTCAGCAAGACAGGGTGCTGGAGTCCTGAGCTGGCAGGGAAAACAGGAGCAGAGGTAGTCTTTGCACATCAGGTGGCAGCTCCCAAGGGAGTTTCTGTGATCCAACCCGTCACAATTATTTTTATGAACTGTCCTCCAGCTGACCCTCTAACAAACTATTGCTTGTTTGATCACTAAATTGACTTATCCCAGACATTAGTTTTATTTTCATCTGTACCCATTTCTCCAATTAATATACATCTGCCCACTGATTAGCGTTGACAAGAAAAGCCGTTAAATATACAGAATTCCCCTCCAAGCCAAAATACCTTCTTAAACAATTTGCACCCAACATCCATTAGGATGGCAATCCTCAGTCTGGCTTTAAAATGTGCCATCCAGCTAGCCCATATTCCATTCCATTAACAGAAATCTCACACTCCCTGATGAGTTTGCACATGGGGATTTCCAAACAATACTTAGCATAAAAAAAAAAAAAAAAAAACACCCCACCTTTAAGACCTGCCTCTCTCCTCTCTGAAACAAAGTGCATGTTCTTGTCTGCAGTGCATGTTGGAATCTCATTTATAAGCAAAGAATTCATTGCACTGCTGCAGGCTTGGGGGCACGGATGAAAGTGAATTACAGCAGAGGAATTGCACTGAAGGCCGGTGTAGAGATGCTGGCTGCTTGGTGGGGATTTTCCACCGAGCTGTGAAACAGCAGACGGAGCAAACAGGAGACTCGTCTCCTCTCGCAAAAACATAAATTGTGCTAACAGAATGGCAAAAGATTAGCCAAGAGGTGAGGGAAGGTAGGTCATGGTGACCCAATAGAACTACTAGATGACTGACTTCTAATCCTGTTCAGGAAGAAAAGAGCTTTGTAGGTCATTCTCTAAGGCTAACAGCCTAGATTGGCTTCATTGCAAGAAAATTGTTTTACCTATCCACTCTTACAGAAAATTCATTGCTATAATGTCATTTGATTGCAGCTTACATTGCTCTGCAATCTATTGGACTGTATTTTGTAATGCAGGACAGTCATAAACCGAGTAACACTGGAAATAGCACACAGCCATGCAATTTCCTTCAGAGGATGAGAAGTGGTGTGTAGGGTGATCAGATAGCAAGTGTGAAAAATCAGGACGGGGGTAACAGGCGTCTATATAGGAAAAAGCCATAAATATCGGGACTGTCCCTATAAAATCAGGACATCTGGTCACCCTAGTGGTGTGTGAGGCTGGAACATGCTGCTGGGGATACCCAGAGCTGGGAGCCACTGTGTTTCCTCACTGCCTCAGCAAGAGTGAGCTTTGCTGGAGATTAGACTGCGCGTCAGCTCCCTGCCACACCAGTCTGTCTTCCTCACCAGCAAACTCCTCCAGGCTCTCCCAGCCCAAACATTGCCTAGCAGGTAACAATCACTGAACACCAGCTCCCCACCCCCTGCACTTCAGAGATGTTTCTCTGCAGCGCACAGCCCCTGCCGCTGTACATTCACACAAGATACTACATTTGCTGCTATGTTAGAGCATTGGTGCATTGCAGCTTATTACTTAACTGGGGTAAACATACCCTTCTCTTCAAACGCAGCATGGAGTTGGTTTATAGTAAAAGTAAAACACATTTATTAAACAAAAGTCATAGGTTTAAATAATACCCAGTAGAAGGAATAAAGGTAGAAAGGATTGCAAAGAAATAAAAGGAAAAATATACTTCTAAGACTAAAACCTAACTTAAACTAGGGCTTTTTGGTTCAAAGCAGTTTTCTCACGATAGTCCTTATTCCACTATATCTGGCTAGCTCTTAGCCAGAATCCTCACAGAGTCTAAGGTGCTGGTTTTCCTTCCCCCCTCATTCGAAGGATAACTTTGGCATTCCCTCCCCTTCTCTTTATAGGCCAGTAAGCCATTGAAATGTATTCTTCTGAAATATAACTTCAGATAAAGTTAATTTCCCCTGCTGGGTGTAGCCTCCAAGCCGCCTTCTGGTTATCTTTACAAAGCAAAGGATCTCTTCCTGAGACAAATGAATAGTTCGATGAATTTGGCCACACTTGCTCTTTCCTTTGGAGAAACCCTGTCTAAAAACTCCCCCATGACATGTCTGGTTTGAACACCTTTTAGTCAGAGACTTTAAAGCTTAATATCAGTAAGTATCCATAATTCCACATATGGCATTGTCACATACATTTCTTAATGATATTATTGACCAATGTGTTATTGGGTTTTGAATGCTACCTCAAAAACATATTTGTACAAATATTATTGCAGTAGTGTGTAGGGTGTACTTAGCTATTGTACCAACCAGCCCCTTTCATATATTCTTGAGAAGGATGGCTCAACTAGGACAATCGCTTTTCAAAGCTATTGTCAGCCAGCAAGATATCTTACACCCATAATGGTCTAATAGAAAATGCATATAACTTTTTAATGTGGGAAGGAAATTCTTTGCTCCTCCTTCCCATATGTTTATCTTTAGACTGGCAACTCTTCCGGGAACCAGTTCTCTTGGTTTCTTTGTTTTGTACTCCACAGAGCACCTTGTTGGTGCTAACCAAACTGCATGATCTCAAACAAACAGTCCCCTGTACTTCCATAGAGACTTTTGATCAAGGAGCTCACTACTAAATAATTAACCCTCACAATGCCCCTGGGAGGTGGACAGTGTCATTTGCTCCATTTTACAGATGGAAAAACTATGGCACAGAGAGAGGAAGTTACTTGCCCAAAGTCACATGGCAAATCTGGCAGAGCAGAGAACAGAAACCAGGAGCCCTGCAGGTCTCCTGATCTATCTAGATAATAGATCTTGCACAATAAGCTGGCACATGAAAGCTAGCCTACTGTTATAGTCCTTCTAACAACTAATGGTAAGTAAACATCTAAAAGTTCATAATTTAGGTGAAAAACAATTGAGCATCTAAAAACCCCTTAAGACTACATGAGTGGGTTGGTCACTGGCAGAGAAGCGACCTTCTTGGAAGTGGCCTTCTCATTTTCTCTGTATGTGCTGCCAGCTAGAATCCTGAAATATAAAGATGTGCCAGAGAAGAAACTTTCCAAACAGTTTAGAATCTCAAAAATCTCTGTTTTTTTTTAATCATTAGCAATTCAGCTATCCATTAAAGCCATCTGATGAAAAGCTTCTGTTAATTGGGTTAGTTTATATGTACAGTCGAAGCAGTTCACAGCAAGATCCCTAGCTTTTAGTCACACAAGGAGAAATTCACGCACGTCCAGTTGGCCAACACAAGATTGACCACCACTTACAGCCTGCTTACCTCTATTTTGGAGGCTTAAGGCCGACATCAGTGATTAATAGCCCTTGTGTGAGCCCTTGGCAGGGGTGAGTTTCACCCTGTGTGCAGGTACCACTATCCCCTGCTTTGCAGTATATCTGTATGTCTTATATAGCATCCTGGCTACATTGAGATATCCTTACTCACCCTAACTAGCTCCACTGCAGCTAAAAGGGATACTTAAGAAGTAAGGTACTATGTCTGGTGATTAAATATCACAATGCAGCTCTCAGTGAATATGCACAAGCTACTGTGAAGAAGCCATTCCTTGTTTGCATTAGTGAAGCTTGGATTTCATTTCAAGTTTGCTTGCACAGAAGTTTGATATGTAACATTGCATTAGAGAATTAGATACTTCATCACTGCCTGTTTTTCCTCAGGGCAGAGGTAGTCAGTGCAATTAATCTGAAGAGAGCTGGCTACCACTGTTGATTATGAAATACCTTTGGAAAATGTATTTAGAATGGACTTGAAACGAAACTGCTTATCAAAATTCCCAAATATTTTTGCATCTCCAGGCTGGGTGGGAAATGGGTTTCCTGTCCCACAAACATTTTTGAAATCTTAATAAAGTTCCCGATCTGTACTGGGATGAAACCACAATTTTTCCGTGAAAAAAAATGAGAGACCCAGCCAGAATAACCTGAGAGCTTCCCTCAGATACGAGATGCCCAGCTTCAAGCCCCTGCTCTAAATCTGGCAGAGCAGAAATTTGAACCTGGGTCTTCCATATCCCAGGTGAGTGCTTTAACCAGCAGGCTATTTTTGTGGGACAGGTGGGGGAGGAAAGGGCGCGGAGGGAAAAAAGGTGATGTCTCTCTCCTCCCGTAAATCCTGGAATTGAGAAACCTTCCCAGCAGAAATTTTGTTTTCCCATGAAAAGTTTTGCTTTTAATGAATCAGCATTCACGGACAAAAAGTCATTTGTCAGAACAATTTCCAACCAGCCTTAGTCCTGTCCTGGAACTGATGGTTAATCCCCTAATCAATTGCTATAGTATCTACAGACTGCTCAGGCCTAACTTTTGATCAGGGCCCATAATAGCTAGAACCCAGCCAATGAGCTCCAAAACTTTTCCATTGTTAATAAATGAAAACTTGCATCCCTATTGAATTCTACTGGACTTCTCTACAAATGACACATAAAATTAAAAAAGATGGGTTTATTTTTGATCCTTCACACAGTATGTTAGAAAACACTTGTGCTATATAAGTGATTTCTAAGGGCCCTAAATCAACATGAAGTGTTCCATCTGAACAACCCCTGCCAACGCATTTATTTTAGGAGTTGAACATAGCAGCATGAAATAAAAAGCACTAGAAGGGGGGGTGGCTTTATTATGGTAATTCCAAAACTTCACAACATACATTTTACATCACTCTACTCCATGCCGGGCACATTGCTGTTAATATTCACAGTAAAGTATTTTTATCAGTACACATACGGCGGTGTTTTACTGCAGAACCGAGCCTACTCCAAGAAATTTTGCATCTGCTGCCCTCTGTCACAGTAAGCATAAGATTATCACTGTATTGTGTGTCTTTTCCCCCACTTTCTCATTTACCCATAGGCAGAGAAAATAGAATGTTAGCCATAAATAGTGCTTATCAGCATAAAGAGGGGGGGAAAAGTGAGATATTGATGAATCTACTTCAAAGTTATGCACTAAAAATTATCCTTCTGTAGAATACTCATATGAAGGGAGAAGAAGACATTCTATACATGTTTGATTTGAAAGGAAAGAGAAAAGGAAAGGTTGCTCCCTGGAAGGATGTCAGTAAATGTTGGTTTTATCCTGCTGTGTGGGAGGAAGCCCCCACAGAGATGAGCCATGTAAAGGAATTTCACCGTTGATGTTACATTACTACTGATGTCTAGAAGCAAGGGTAATAAAATTGCTTCTAGACATCAAAAGTAATGTCTAGGAAAAAATTCTAATGCCCTGTATTATACGGGAAAGATTGAGCTTTCTTAATAGCCATAAAGAACAGGAAAGAAATACTTATATGCAGGTAGGGTTGGTTGAGATTTTTCAGATGAAACATTTTTCCCACCAAAAAGGGCAGATTCAAATTGACCTGAACATTTTGTGAACTAGTGCTAAATTTGCTAAACTGTTTCATTAAAAAAAAAAAATCCCCCAAAAGTTGAAGTGTTCAATTCAACGATTTCAAAATGTGTTTATTTTTCAATTTGAACTGCCTTTGTTTTGAATGTTAGTTCAATTTTCTTAAAAAAAAAAAAAAAAAGATTAAACAACAACAACCCTCAAACACTTCATATTTGGGTAAAAAAATGTTTAGTTCAACTGGATATTTTTTTCTTCCATTTTTCGGTTTGGCCACTGAACTGAAACTCACCCACTCCCCACAATTATTTGCATGGTTCTGTATGCAAGAGTGGTTGAGGAGAAAGCTAAGGTCTGCTACTGAGCACACGTGTTTAGGAAATCTGATACATCCACTCATGTGGCATGTTAGTGGATGTATTTAGATGGTGATGGTAATGCTACTACATGGTATATTTTTGGATCAATTTCGATTGCAAAGGAGGTCGTCACTCCTTTTTCACTCATACCTTACTCAGGCAAACTCCCACTGAAATTAACAGGTGTTTGCCTAAAAACAAGCAGAAAAGCAATATAATCAAAAATTGATAAAGAAGTTTAGCCAAGGCTAAATATTTTACCAAAAGTAACACAGAGCAGATAAAAAGATGCATAAAAGGATTCTCCAATTTTGCCTTAAACACGCTTGTGTGCGCAATAATTTTAAAGATTTGTCCAAAATTTGAGAGTTGCCTCCTTTTGCAAAACATTTCAGCAGGATATTTTGATGTCACAAATAACTAGGCAGCATTAACTGAAATTGGCAATTCATATCAGTGAATGTAGTCTATGAATAATACATACATATTTGTTAGTACTTGAAATAACTGCTCTTCCTGCTTGCGCATTCATTATGATTCCTTGGTATTAGCTGAATACCTATCAGTATAATGTGAATAATCACATGTTCCATGCAACATGTCTTACATACATACATATTCACTTGCATAGTAGCTGCAAAGCAAGCTGGGAATACAGAAGCTACTGAAAAACTATGATAATCTTATAACATCAGAGGCAGTTATTGCCAGAGCAGCAAAGACAATGGTGATTTGTTTCCCTAGTTAAGGGAACATCGATATCAATTCAAGATGCAAGTGCACAGCAATCAAAAGCAATGCTACACTTAAATGCAAGTGACCATATGCTCATATTGGTGTTTAATTAAAATAATAATAAAAAACAAACAGGACTGGCAGCAGACATAGACTTGAATGTTGTTAATTTCACTATCCAAACAATTAATACTCTCTGCACCCACAGACACATACACACTAGCAAAAATCCTCGCTGGAGCATCCCAGGTCATTGAATTGAAGAGATACTTACTGAGAAGGAATTGACTGTGGCTGAACAACTGCTGATGTGTAAACAGAGCTGTCATGAAGCCACATACACGTTGCTAGGTATGACCTCAGTAACAGGAAGCTTTGTCTGTGTAGAATCCAAATCCTAAGGAGCAGAAACTAGCTGGCATGGATTGACTTGAAATATTGGCTCAGTTTTTCTGCCGCATCGCTGAGTTGGGCCAAGGGCTATCTACTTACATAGGTACTTATGGACCTCCCATTTCCAGAATATCTGAGCAGCTTCCATTTGTGCAGACCCTGATGGAGACCCCAAGGAGCACAGAATCCAGGGGTATGAGGCTGAGCAAGTACGAAGAAGCTGCTGACCTCACCCCTGCTAGGGGGGGACTGGTCCCAGGAGAGGCAGCTAGGGAGGGGGCATAACTTAGGCAGCTGGGGATGAATCCATATCTCATATCTCATAGCAGCCTACAAGACACTAAAATCTACCCTTTCCAGCAGAACCCTACCTAAGGGAAGGTAGGCAGCAGCAACACTACCTGCCCTTGTTCAGAGTAAACCCCCCAGGAGGTGCGAGGCGGCTTGCAGGCAGAGAGAAGTATTGGGTTTCATTTCCTCTGTAGTCTGCAGCCATGGGAGGGTGACGGGTGATTATACACTTGAGCAGGTCTGACATATCCTTCAGCAGAGGGCAGTGGCAAGATGTATTGTAGCCTACAGGTGAGGCAGTAATGCCATGAGACTACGAGCCTCAAGGCCTGTAAAATAATAGCTTAACTAAACAAGGCAGAAGACCCCAAAGCCTTAGCATAAGCAGCTAGCCAGGAGTAACCCTAGATCAGTGGTCCCCAACGCGGTGCCCGCAGGCGCCATGGCGCCCGCCGGGGCATCTATGTGTGCCCACATACTGGCCGGCGGACAAGCATCCGCTGAAATGCCGCCGAAAAGCGGCGTCATCACGAGGCATCACCGCCGAAATGACGCTGAAAAGCGGCTTCACCAAGAGGCGTCGCCGCTGAAATGCCGCTGATTTTCGGCGGCATTTCAGTGGCGACGCCTCTTGACGTTGCCGCTTCTTGGTGGCATTTCGGCGGATGCTTGTCCGCCAGCCACGGTCCTCAGTGGCTCGTCGTCCGGCACCTGCCACCCGGAAGAGGTTGGGGACCACTGCCCTAAATCATAAGCTATCACAAGGTGCAACGAACACTGTGGACAGGTGCTAGTTATTCCAGCTTGGGATATTTTATGTTGGGAACTTCAGCAGATGTCTGACCACAAAGTGCCATTGGTAACTGACTGACGTATATACTAATGAGCTTGAGGTACCAGGCCTAGTAACCTATGGGAGAAGGGCACCTCCACGTTAGTAGGGTGAGGATATGCAAATAAGGAAAAGGGGAGAAACCCCTTACTGAATATGCATTAGGCATAGTGGCGTCATTGTAACGCATTATAAAAGTTGTATCCTGGCCAGTGTGCCTTGGGAGATGCCAGGATAATGACCACTGGGGCATCGTTACAAATGGTGGCCTGTGTGGGGATCTGAATTGCTATGGACTTCTGAGAAAATCAGATCCAGCTTCCCCGGCCATGGGGAGTGACACCCATTCTGAATCTGTGTGCTTCTGAGTTTATGATTCTAAACTACTGCCTCCAAATGAAAGGAGTTAGTTCTTTAAAACCATGAGCCTCTACTGCTTGAGTTAGAGCCAGAGGTCCCAGATTCAAGCCCCACAAACAACCTGACAAAGGACATCATTACACATGCACCTGGCAGGAGGGAAGACACACAAAGATAATGTATTATTTTAAAGAGTGGGAAACGTGTGATGGCCACTGGGTAGATGATGGTTGGCTGACGGTAGAATGAACCCAGTGTCGGTGGGATGCCAGCTGGAGTGGAGGGAACTGGCTGCCCGTTATTCACTTTGGAAACAGCAGCTTCACTTCCTAGAGATGGGATGAATTACATCTTTTGAAATCAGGGCCCTTCCTCATGATTGAAGTACTGCAGCAGCAAAGACCCAGCTGTGGGAAAGTGGCCTT
Source organism: Emys orbicularis (assembly GCF_028017835.1). Classification (NCBI taxonomy): domain Eukaryota; kingdom Metazoa; phylum Chordata; order Testudines; family Emydidae; genus Emys; species Emys orbicularis. The sequence continues at coordinate 142,725,173 of NC_088684.1, read as the reverse complement.
CAAACCTCCGAAGACCTAGGTGACTCACCTGGCTAGCTGCTTCAATGTCAGAGTTATCCGATAAACTCGGATCTGGGAGATACAACTCCCCAGAACCCCAGGTATCTATTCGATGCCCTGTCAACATGAGCAGAGTTGCACAGCAAGGGTCTTGCCATGTTTCACTCCAGCCTTCCAGAGCAAAGATAGACAATGAAAATGTAGCAAGCCAAAAATGTCAGTTGAATGCAGTAAGTCAAGGCTCCAACAAAACCTTCAGAAAAAGGTTAAGAATCAAAGGGGAGGGCTCTGCTCCTCATATCCTACAGCTCTGAGTTGTTACAGAAAAGGGAATTCTCCTCTCCCCCTCCCCCATAAAAATTGCCTCACAAAAGGAACCAAAGCTGTTTGTTCTTGGAACTGTTTGAACTACAATAAACCTAACAATGGGGAGTGTGCTAAACCAGAGATGGAATTGCAGCTTAAAAATAACTTTATATTTTAACCCAGGAGAAACCTAGCAACACTTTCCGCAGATGCTACTAGGCATTCAACCGTAGATAATAAGAGAATGCTTAGGTATCAGCTTTGCAATTAAATTATACCAGGCCGTTGCTACAGTGCTGCCTTCTCCGCAGAAGTTAAAATATCAAGTAGTAATTCCATACAAATATACCATCTCAATACCACAAGATCAGGTACAAATATTAGCTAGGTGGCAGATGATATATGTGAAATTTATAGGGCATAGGTGGGAGAATGCCATAGGAAGGGGCTGAAGCTGTGGATGGAGCTGAGGACTGAAGCTTGCACATTAAAATGTAGCAAATTCATCGCTAGCTAGGACTTCATGGTTGTTGCTATGCAACACACCACGGCCACTTGGAATTTATAGCAGCAGCAGGGAGAGAACAATTTTCCAGTTCCAGAAGCACAGGCTCCTACTGCATAAGCTGATGGCGAATCTCCAGTGCCAGTTAGGGCTTTTCTGCTGTGACGCATCTGAGCAGTTCTGGTTCTATCCAGCAGATGAGAGTGGTACACGCATTTGCACACACACTTGTGTGTCAGTTCACTGCAACGCGTTTAGGAAATGAAAAAGTAAAACTCTGTTAAGGGTGGGGAAAAAAGAATTCCAAGACTAGATAAAAGCATTTGTAGGAAAGGAAAAGGTAGTTTGGAAAGAACATGTGTGGGATTCCCCCTCTCCTCCCCACCTGTTTCTAATAAACTTTTCATTAAATGAATAGCTGCCACTGCCCTACGGGAAAGATTTTGACTTGAAAGGTTGTTCTCCAGCACGATGAATCTCCACAATCAAGAGTCGCACATCATCTCAGGTGTCATTGCTCCCATTTCTACCTGGATGCACTATGAACTGTTGATGCAATAGTATATAAATAACTGCCACAACATATGGGCTCAGTTTCCTACTCCAGCCCTTCAAGCTTACCCAGATTCAAGTCAAAACACTATGTGCATCAAGCATTTATCGAGTGGTGCTACCATTTACTTCTTTGTGTTAATCAATGGAGCAACATTGAGTCCTATGAATCTGTGGCTGAAGGGCAAATACACACTTTGCTCAGACCAACAGCCATTAGGCCAGGCCATGGATTTTCAAAGACACATGGTCACCAATCAGTTGCCTCCTAGGAGTATTTTGAAAGGCCTCCATGATGTAAAACTAAGTTAATCATACAGCTTCAGTTAAATAGGTTCATTGGAAAGAAATTTTATGAATGAAATACTATACACTAGGTCAGCCTTTCTCTAGTCTACCTTCTCCCATAAAGAAGAATCCATGCCACAAGCAGAAGAGGGAAAACCCATTCAAGGTTTTTTTTTAAAAAGCCTTCTCCAGTATAGGTTCAGGGAGATCCTGGAATGTTAAGTGATTCATACCCTTCAGCTTGTAAAACATGGGACGACGACTCCACAGTGTAGAACAAGAAGGGTATAAAGCTCTTACCGTCTTCAGCAGTGTCCTGTTGTCTCTGAGGGACCCAACCATTCCAATAAAGGAAACAGCAAACATTGTGATGCCCAGCAGAAGGAGAACCACAGCTGGAGCTAGGAAGATCCCTTCCAAGGTTCTGTGTTTCTGTCTTTCCACTTCTGCATAGATGCCAATGCACAGGACCACCAAGCCGATTATCTGCAATAGAAATACATACATTACGTCAGACTCAAGGGCTGCAATAAAACAGGGTTGCAATAAAACAAAACCAGTTCTTACATGGAGAGACAGAAGGGTGAGATGATTTGGAGCTAAACTCACCAGGGGCCAGGTCTGAGCTCACTTTCACCAGCGTACCATGAAGGGGGGGGGGGGGGGGGGTTAGAAAAACTTGATTTTCCATGGTAGCCACCCAACACTGGGGATTGCAATCTCCATAGAATATCAGGGTTGGAAGGGACCTCAGGAGGCATCTAGTCCCACCCCCTGCTCAAAGCAGGACCAATCCCCAACTAAATCATCCATTGAAATGCTTTGGCTCTGTTGTGGGTACCATAGCAAAGTGAATTCAGCATTAGTGATATATCAAGGCTAACTCCATTGAAGTAAATGGAGTTCTATCTGGGTGGAAAGCAGCAAGATCAGAATGATCAGGCCTATAAACTTCTATTAAAAAGATCCGTCTCAGCTTGGACCCTCATAACCCAACCCGCAAACTCTGCATGTCTGAAATACAAACTCTGATCTGGCTTTTGCAAATAGCCGCTAGCTTTCTAGTGGGCCAAACAAACAAAAATACTCTAGATGTAAATGCATCCCAAACATTAGGTGCTTTGAAATGGGAACCCAAAGATTGCAGCTTCCGCCCCTCAATACCCGTGGAAAGTGAAACACCCTGTGACAGCCTGAATTAGAGAGGGGTGACAAGGTATGGAAAACCAGCAGAGGAGCCCGTGTTTTGTTCTCAATTGCTCATTGGGAGCTGATGCTCCATGCTAGCTTTTTGTTCTCCAGCTTAAGTCAGATTTTGGAGCAGCACTTCTGAGTGAAAAGGTTCCTTATTGTTTCTACTGAAGTGACAAGGTATTATGTAAAGGATGGAACAGAAGGTGAATGGAAATGAAATTTAAAAATTAGACAGCAAAGAGCAGTTAGCTATCTGAAGGCTGTAGCAGCTTGGTCTGCAGCAGTGACATTTTAATATCTGCTGTAACTCTCTGGACTCAAGAGCAAACACTTGCTGAGCACCCCCTAATGCCTCTGACTTCAACAGGAGCAGCAGGTGCTCAGGACCTTTGAAAATTATGCCATTAGTGCTCAACATGTTCACTTGCCATTTTACTCCGTTTGGATGTGATAAATTACTTTACTGTTCAGCATTTCACTGTCTTACCCTAATAAGCACAACTGCTGCTGGAAACAGCAGTTCTAGAGGTTGTGCTCTCCTTTCTAAGGCCTGGTCGACCTAAACACTACGAGTGTAGGTCGACTTTAGCAGCGTTAAATCAAATTAAGCCTGGACACGTTCACACGACGAAGCCCTTTCTTTCGACTTAAAGGGCCCTTTAAACCGGTTTCTTTACTCCACCTCCGATAAGGGGATTAGCGATAAAATCAGCCTTAGCGGGTCGGAATTGGGGTAGTGTGGACGGAATTCGACGTTATTGGCCTCCAGGAGCTATCCCACAGTGCTTCATTGTGACCGCTCTGGACAGCACTCTCAACTCAGATGCACTGGCCAGGTAGACAGGAAAAGGCCCGCGAACGTTTGAATTTCATTTCCTGTTTGCTCAGCGTGGAGAGCACAGGTGACCACACAGAACTCATCAGCACAGGTAACCGTGATGGAGTCCCAGGATCGCAAAAGAGCTCCAGCATGGACAGAACGGGAGGTACGGGATCTGCTCGCCATATGGGGAGATGAATCAGTGCTAGCTGAACTCCGAAGCAGTAAACGAAATGGCAAAATATTAGAAAATGTCTCCAAGGCCATGAAGGACAGAGGCCATAACAGGGACGCACAGCAGTGCCGCGTGAAAATTAAGGAGCTACGGCAAGCCTACCACAAAGCCAGAGAAGCAAACGGAAGGTCCGGGGCAGAGCCGCAAACATGCCGCTTCTACGCGGAGCTGCATGCCATTCTAGGGGGTGCAGCCACCACTACCCCAACCGTGTGCTATGACTCCCTCACTGGAGAAACACACAGGGAAGCGGGTTCGGGGTACGAGGAAGATGAGGATGGAGATAATGTAGATAGCTCACAGCAGCAAGGAAGCGGAGAAACCGGTTTCCCCAACAGCCAGGATATGTTTATCACCCTGGACCTGGAACCAGTAACCCCCGAACTCACCCACAGGGGACCTCTGGTGAGTGTACCTTTGTAAATATTACACATGGTTTAAAAGCAAGCGTGATTAATGATTAATTTGCCCTGGCAATCGCGGCCAGTACAGCTACTGGAAAAGTCTGTTAACGTGTATGGGGATGGAGCGGAAATCCTCCAGGGACATCTCCAGAAAACTCTCCTGGATGTACTCCCAAAGCCTTTGCAAAAGGTTTCTGGGGAGGGCTGCCTTATCCCGTCCACCATGGTAGGACACTTTACCACGCCAGGCCAGTAGCACGTAGTCTGGAATCATTGCATAACAAAGCATGGCAGCGTATGGTCCCGGTGTTTGCTGGCATGCAGACAACATCCATTCCTTATCGCTCTTTGTTATCCTCAGGAGAGTGATATCATTCACGGTCACCTGGTTGAAATGGGGCGATTTTATTAAGGGGACATTCAGAGGTGCCCCTTCCTGCTCTGCTGAACAGAAATATTCCCCGCTGTTAGCCACGCGGTGGGGGGGAGGGGTGAAGTGATCATCCCAGAGAATTGGGTGTGGGGGGGAGGGGAGTTAGTTGGGTTTGTGCTGCATGTTAACCCGGAAACCGCAGCCCCTCCTTTTACATTGCAAACCCATTTTAAATGGCCAACCCAACGGGTGCTTGGTAGGGGAAATGAGAGCGCTACATGTTAAGAAGGTTAAAAAAGCCAAACGACTGTGTCTTACCATGGCTGCCTGCAAGCCGAAATCTGTTGCCTGGCACTGCGTGAGTGATCTCTCACACCAAACCGGCAGGCCCTCAATATAAGAGGAAAAATGCGACCTTGTAACGAAAGCACATGTGCTGTGTAATGTGAACAGCAAAATTTAACGTGAAAGAGTGTACCCATTGTTCTCTAAAATGTGTCTTTTTTAACCACCTCTCCCTTCTCCTCCACCAGCTGCAAATGTTTCTCCTTCACAGAGGCTAGTGAAGATTAGAAGGAGAAAACGGAGGACGCGGGACAATATGTTCACGGAGCTCCAGATGTCCTCCCACGCTGACAGAGCACAGCAGAATGCGTGGTGGCAGTCAATGTCAGACTACAGAAAAGCACAATATGAACGAGAGGAGAGGTGGCAGGCTGAATCGCGGGATGAACAGAGCAAGTGGCGGGCTGAAGATGATAGGTGGCGTCAGCTTGCAGACAGAAGGCAAGAGTCGATGCTCCGGCTGCTGGAGCATCAAACTGATATGCTCCAGCGTATGGTTGAGCTGCAGGAAAGGCAGCAGGAGCAGAGACCGCCGCTACAGCCCCTGTGTAACCAACAGCCCTCCTCCCCAAGTTCCATAGCCTCCTCACCCAGACGCCCAAGAACACGGTGGGGGGGCTTCTGGCCACCCAGTCACTCCACCCCAGATGATTGCCCGAGCATCAGAAGGCTGGCCTTCAATAAGAGTTAAAGTTTTAAACTGCAGTGTGTCCTTTTCCTTCCCTCCTCCCCCACCCATCCCGGGCTACCTTGGCAATTATCCCCCTAGTTGTGTGATGAATTAATAAAGAATGCATGAATGTGAAGTAACAATGACTTTATTGCCTCTGCAAGCGGTGCTCGAAGGGAGGAGGGGAAGGTGGGGTGGTTGGTTTACAGGGAAGTAGACTGAACCGGGGGGGGGGGGGGAGGGCGGAGGGTTCATCAAGGAGAAACAAACAGAAGTTTCACACCGTAGCCTGGCCAGTCACAAAACTCGTTTTCAAAGCTTCTCTGATGCGCACCGCGCCCTGCTGTGCTCCTCTAACCGCCCTGGTGTCTGGCTGCACGTAATCAGCGGCCAGGCGATTAGCCTCAACCTCCCACCCCGCCATAAATGTCTCCCCCTTACTCTCACAGATATTGTGGAGAGCACAGCAAGCAGCAATAACAATGAGGATATTCTTTTCGCTGAGGTCTGAGCGAGTCAGTAAGCTGCGCCAGCGCGCTTTTAAATGTCCAAATGCACATTCCACCACCATTCGGCACTTGCTCAGCCTGTAGTTGAACAGGTCCTGACTCCTGTCCAGGCTGCCTGTGTACGGCTTCATGAGCCATGGCATTAAGGGGTAGGCTGGGTCCCCAAGGATCACGATAGGCATTTCAACATCCCCAACGGTTACTTTCTGGTCCGGGAAGAAAGTCCCTTCCTCCAGCTTTCGAAACAGAGCAGAGTGCCTGAAGACGCGAGCATCATGTACCTTTCCCGGCCATCCCACGTTGATGTTGGTGAAACATCCCTTGTGATCCACCAGGGCTTGCAGCAGCATTGAAAAGTACCCCTTGTGGTTTATGTACTCGGTGGCTTGGTGCTCCGGTGCCAAGATAGGGATATGGGTTCCGTCTATGGCCCCACCACAGTTTGGGAATCCCATTGCAGCAAAGCCATCCACTATGGCCTGCACGTTTCCCAGAGTCACTACCCTTGATATCACCAGGTCTTTCATTGCCCTGGCAACTTGGATCACAGCAGCCCCCACAGTAGATTTGCCCACTCCAAATTGATTCCAGACTGACCGGTAGCTGTCTGGCGTTGCAAGCTTCCACAGGGCTATCGCCACTCGCTTCTCAACTGTGAGGGCTGCTCTCATCCTGGTATTCTGGCGCTTCAGGGCAGGGGAAAGCAAGTCACAAAGTTCCATGAAAGTGCCCTTACGCATGCGAAAGTTTCGCAGCCACTGGGAATCGTCCCACACCTGCAGCACGATGCGGTCCCACCAGTCTGTGCTTGTTTCCCGTGCCCAGAATCGGCGTTCCATGGCATGAACCTGCCCCAGTAACACCATGATTTGCACATTGCTGGGGCCTGTGCCTTGTGAGAGGTCTATGTCCATGTGAATTTCCTCATCACTCTCGTCGCCGCGCTGCAATCGCCTCCTCGGCTGGTCCTGGTTTTGCTTTGGCATGTCCTGGCTCTGCATATACTCCAGGACAATGCGCGTGGTGTTCATAGTGCTCATAATTGCCACGGTGATCTGAGCGGGCTCCATGATCCCAGTGCTAGCTATGGCGTCTGGTCTGAAAAAAGGCGCGAAACTAGTATCTGACGGACCAGGGGAAGGAGGGAGGGAGGGAGGGGCGAGTGACGACATGGCGTACAGGTACAGGGAATTAAAATCAACAAAGGTGGCTGTGCATCAGGGAGAAACACAAACAACTGTCACACAGAATGGCCCCCCCCAAAGATTGAACTCAAAAGCCTGGGTTTAGCAGGCCGTTGATTTCACGGAGGGAGGGGGAAGCAAATGAATACAGAACAAATCTATTTTGTACATCTTAAGCTGGCAGACGACGGTGCAGCATGACTGATAGCCCTCGGCATCTTCTGGGTGCTTGGCAGAAAATACTGGGCGCTTGGCAGAAAATAGCATACTACGACTGATAGCCATCATCATCAAGACAGTTCGATAGGACTGAGCATGTCTGCCCAGGTGCCCATGATTGACAGCCACTGCAGTACGATGACGACGGATACCAGTCGTAATATACCATCTTCTACCAAAAGGCAAGGGGCTGGTGCAATGCAGCCCTACGGCTGCCAGCCCCACGGCTGCCAGCACCCAGATCGCCGATGAAGGCTACCAGTCATGCTGCACCGTCTACCGCCAAAAGGCAGTTAGCTGCTGCTGCTGTGTAGCAATGCAGTACCACGTCTGCTGGCACCCAGATGACATATGGTGACGGTGAGCTGAGCTGAGCGGGCTCCATGCTTGCCGTGGTATGTTGTCTGCACAGGTAACCCAGGTAAAAAGGCGCGAATCTATTGTCTGCCGTTGCTCTGACGGAGGGGGAGGGGCCTGACGACATGTACCCAGAACCCCCCCGCGACACTGTTTTGCATCATTCAGGCATTGGGATCTCAACCCAGAATTCCAATGGGCGGCGGAGACTGCGGGAACTGTGGGATAGCTACCCATAGTGCAATGCTCCGGAAGTCGACGCTAGCCTCGGTACTGTGGACGCGGTCCGCCGACTAGAGCACTTAGAGCATTTTATGTGGGGACACACACAATCGGCTGTATACAACCGATTGCTATAAAACCGGCTTTTATAAATTCGACCTAATTTCGTAGTGTAGACATACCCTTAGTCAGTAGTGACACAACACCCCAGCATGGATACAGCACTGGACAGGATAATGGACTGGGAGTCAAGAGACATGGATTCTATTCCCAGACCTGACACTGACCAACGTGCCTTGGAGCAAGTTGCTTCTCTTATGTTACCAGCATACATAAAGAGAAGTTAGATAAAAACATAAAATACTCTTTCAAGCAGGTGCCGTATAACACCATTTTATTCCTTAGAATCCAAAATCCTAACACACAAGAACCAAAAACAGAGAGAAACTGAAAGCAGGCTGCTCCATAAGACCAAGAGACACAACTCATCGCAATTTGCTCTAGCCTGGCTCTCTGCAGACTGACTGCACAAGACTCAGTCCCAGATCGCATGCTTCCCTACAGACCCTCCTAGCTTGCAAGCAGGACCAGGAAACCCCTTACACTTAAAGTCATAAGTAATTTTAAGACATTTTTGAGTATACTACAACTTTGCTTCTCTGTGCTTCCATTTCCTCTTCTAATCCCTTTGTCTGTCTTACCTGTTTAAATTCTAAGGTTTCTGGAGCATGGATTGTCTCGTGGAGTGTTAGTATAGCGACTGTCAGAAAAGGGGCCCTAAACTTGGTTGGGACCTCTAGGCACTGCTATAATACAAGCAAGCAGTAACCACAACCGTCACCCACACTGTGCTATCATCTTTCAGATAGCCTTAAAAATCAAGGTCCTGCCCACTAGATCATTACAGGGAGCTCTGGCTGCTCAGCATTTCTAAAAAAAGAGGCCCTGGCCAGCCCAGGCATTCACACATTAAGGCTGCCAAAGCCAGTGTCCACTTCTGAAACTTTTTTTTTTAACCTTAACCTCTCCAAACTTGTTCCACTGGCTATACACGGGGGTAGCACTTGCATATCCCAAAGGGCTGTTGTGATGCTTAATTAAATGTTTCGTGTCCATAAAGAGCACTGAGATCTTCAGATGAAGGCATGATATGAATGTGCTCATTACTAAAGATGCAGAATCTGAATATTCTCAGAATATAGCAAAGAATGATTAAGAGTCAAACACTATGTGTGTTCTCAAGTCTAGCTTCTGTTTCTCAGGGGGTTGTCTGTAATTCTTAGGAATCATTCTACAATATACACAGTTTATTAAAAGGATCTTGCATGATTCTCATAAGGGACACTTAAATTTGCCTACTAAACTTGACTTGCTTTGGTTTCCTATCAGTCAAAGATGCTTAGTGTCAAATATCCCTTATATACTAGTGCCAATCAGCAGCAATTCCACTTAAGACAGTGAAATTACACCAGTGTAAAGCTAGTTAAATGAGATCTGAATCAGACCCCATGTCTCTTTTTCTTAACCTGCTCCAAACGGGCAGTCTCTTAGTCTATCCACTAGAGAACAGGAAATAATACAAACAAGAGGCAGCATGATCCAGTGGATCAGATACTGAACAGAGTGTCAAATGAGCTGGATTCTGTTCCTGTCATGTGCTGCATGACCCTGAGGAAGTCATGTCTCCATGTGCCTCAGTTTCACTATTTATAAATTAAACTAACGATACTTAGTCACTACTCAAAAGTTCTTTGAGACCTATTGTTGTAAAGCCCTATGCAAAATCTTCCTATTAAGACAGTCTTCCCTCCTCGACTTCTTTGAGATGGCCCTAATTTAAAAAGAGAACACAACATTTCTATAAAACAGTTTCCTAACAAGGGAAGGCTTAAAGCTCTACATCTAAGAATAGGTTCTTGCACACATACTGATACAGATTAAGTTGATGGGTGCCAATTTATCTTAGCTACTTGCATGCTTCAGATTGAAACTGGCAATTAGTTCTGAAGTGCTTCATGTTGTCAAATGCTGGTTTGCTTTATGCCCGTCAACTATGCAGCACCACGGCTCTGCAGAAATGGAAGGGGAAGAGAACTGATTACTTCTCAGCCAGCTTCCAGCTGACATCTGAAAAGGTTAGCAAGAAAACCCAAGGTGCATTCAGCCTTAACAACACTTCATGCTTCCACAAGCACTGCAGGAAATAGTAGTCTCCAGCCCTTTCAGTTATGGGGGATTTGAAATCATGTAGTGTGCGAATTACCCAGTGACAGGCTGCAAGAATCAGGTGAATGCGTGAGGAAGGAACATTCAAACTACTGTACCTGGGTTGATCGGGCCCACATGGTGCTCAGTATTTGGGAGGGGGTGTGATAGCACTCCGGATTGGTGCCCATAAAAGAGCTCCCATGATGATATGGGAGGTGAAGGAGATAAAACACAATGGATGCCTTTGCAGTATTCCCCATGTATGCATTCATAACTTGTTTTCTTATAGGTGCTTTCAGAGCTAGGGAAAGATATAAGATGGACAGCCCAGGAGAGTTCAAATACAGGATGAGCAATGCAGAGCTGAGTTTTCCATCCTGTCCCATCAAATATTTCATCCTTGACCTGCTGGGGGAATTATTTCTAGAGCTACGGGGATAACACATGCTCCATGCCAATTCAACCTGTCTAATAAGCCTGCCAAAAAGAGGAACACTTAGCAACAGTATTTAATGATTCAGAAGAACCCCAATCTCCAAAGAAGAGAGAAACCCAACTTCCCTGTCTGCCATAGACTCCTGTTCCCCTTGTGCCTCCACACTAGCAGGGTGTATTTCAACATCTTATGTCAGGGGGGTAGGGAGAGGAGGGGGGGAGGGGAGACAGGTGCTCGGGCTATTTAGGTTCAATTCCTGGCTCTGCTATGGGTTTCCTATGTAGTCTTACGCAAATTCTCAGCTCCCCATGTGTAAAATCAGGATGAAACACTCTCCCCCACCCTCTCTCTGTAATCTATGGAGATTGCAAACTCTCCGAAGCAGGGTCTCTTACTAAGTGTATATACAGCATTTAGCATAATAAGTCTCTAATCTCATTTGTGACCTGTAGTTCCTACTGTCACACTACTGCTTGTGTGGCCCTCTGGAAAGGAAAACATTCCTTTTTTTATTGATACAAATTTATTGGACACTAATCACCATAATATCAATATTACAATACAGAAATGCAATTTCATATTGCACAAGTGAAAACTGAGCTCTATCTTTGCATTAGCAAGTATTTTAGTGACATGACTTTGCCTTTCCAAGCTAGCTACACAGTTTCACTGCTTCTGTCCTAACCATTTCATTCGATTTCTCCAGCGTTTTCATCCTAATTTATGTTGATATGTCAATCCTTAACTTTCATGCATCTTCAATCCTCGCTCTTTTCTGGAGTTTTTTAAATTGTAGTAAAATTATTTCTGGAACATAATTAACGTCTGGTTTATGTCCATCAATCACTGTCTATCTTCAAAAAAAGAACAGGAGTACTTGTGGCACCTTAGAGACTAACAAATTTATTAGAGCATAAGCTTTCGTGGGCTACAACCCACTTCTTCGGATGGGTTGTAGCCCACGAAAGCTTATGCTCTAATAAATTTGTTAGTCTCTAAGGTGCCACAAGTACTCCTGTTCTTTTTGCGGATACAGACTAACACGGCTGCTACTCTGAAACCTGTCTATCTTCAGGCTACTAATTTTTCATTTTTAAAAGGAAATTAAATCTATAGAGAAGTGAGGGTTTAACTCATGATACTTTTAGTTATTTAAAATTGAACTGGCAGAAATTATTCTGATAAAGTGCCATTAATCATCATTTTATCTTTAGATTCTAGAGGGCACTGGGGCCAGGTTTGGTTTAAAGTTACTTTAAATCTTATCTGGCGTTCCAGACAATATACCAAGATTTGGGCAATCAAGGAAAAGACAAGTCCCTCCTTGATCAGTTTCTCTATTGTTCCTAATCTTTGTGTCACTATTTGAAGTTGATAAGCCCTGAACACTTCTTGTTTTTTAATTAATGAGTATGTCATAATGAATTATGAAACAGTTCAATGGCACCTGTGTGTATATAAGATTTTGAAGCTGGTTCAAGAGTTGGCTGCTCATGTGCTCTAGTAAGAAAATCTTGACTTCCATTAATTACTGAAAGCTTGTGAAACTGACAAAGCAGGACCAAAGGAAGTACACCCAATGTGCTACACTACCCATGAATATAAACCCAAGCGGGTGTTTGGCACATGGGCACCTGCATTTTGCATGCTTCTTTAAAAGTGACCCTTCTGGGACTAAGGTTAACATGGCATATCTGAAGCAGGGTTTGTTCTAGGCATATTCCAAAGTGTGGGGCGGATCAGGGGCCCTCACACTTAAAATATATATTTTTAGATGGTGCTAGCTTCATAAGAGCTGGGCAAAAAATTCTAGGTGAATTTCCCCCCCCCCAAAATGCAGATTTGAGGCAACAGCTGTTTTGCGAATTCATGTCAATTTTGCCAAACTATTTTGGTAACAAACCAAATACAAATAAATTTCCTTTTTTATTCAAAAGGTCTTTTCATTTAGAAATTGGCTTCAATTTTATCAAAAATAAAAAAATATTTTTAAAAAAGCTAAATATCAGAAATGTTTGATTACACACCAAACTAATTATTTATTTATTTTTGCAGTGCCAGTGAACCAAACAAAACCCAGCTATGTGCATAACTCTAATTGTAAGCAACCTGCCCCATAAGAACACAGAACCCCTCACTGACCTCCAGTGATGGACTACAGGGCTCCCAATATCTACCCACTCCCCCTTCTAAAGGTGACTCCCTGTAGTGGTGCTCACTCACCCTTAGAGGGCCCCCTTGCATCAGTGCGGGATGTTGCCACTATCTTCGGCTTCAGACCCTCATGCTGGCCGCCTGCCTCTGGCCCCGGATCTTCTGTGGCTCAGCCCAAGTCACCCAAGTTCAGACCCTTTCCAGGGTATCATGAACAAGTCCACCCAAAACGGAATAACTCTTCTGCCCGCTTGGGCTACTGAAGTCTTCTCTTCTCTGCTTACATCAAGGCAGGAAACAGGGTCAGTAAGACCACCTACACTGCGGCTGGCAGTGAATGTCCCAGTCCGGATAGACAGACTCACCCTAGGAGGGCTCAAGCTAGCACAGTTCAGTCTCTCAAGCCCACTTAACCCACTGGATCCAAGCTCCGGTGGCTAGCCTGTGTCTCCACTGGCACCGCCATGTCCTCATAGACAGTTTTAGTATGTTAGCTGATCAGAGGCCATTTGTTAGAGTCTACTGAATCAAACAGAACTTGAGTTTGGCTGCAGCAGCCTGATGCTAACAGGTATTTAAGAGTGCATCCACTCAGCCTCTTCCTATCACCCCCACGCTGTGGAATGGGCTCCCACAGCACCAGCGGCTCTGGACCCACGCCCCAGCATAATGCAATGGGATGTAGTATCTACGTAATGGTTCAAAATGTCATCATATCATAAAATACTCTCCTATCTCAGAGGAGGTATTGTGAGTCTTATTTGATATTGAAGTGCTTTGAGAGCCTGATGAAAGGCATGATGCCGGGGAGGAGAGCTATTACGGCTGGCAATAAACACATTCAGGTACAGATTTCTTTACATTGCCCAAATTAAAGAGAGACCTGCATCTCTCATGTGTACTATAAGAAACCGCAACATTTTATTCCAAGCTCGACAACAGAGCAAAGGAATCAAAGTTGGCAAATATTGAACTAATACGCTGCGGAAAATCTTGAAGTGCTTCTTCCCATCAAACACCAGTTTAATTTCATTTTGTAAAAGGTCAGCCATTTGAACCAAGCAGCAGCAGACGCTCTCGGAGTGAAATACAGCCTTCTCCGTCTCTAGCTTTCTCCATGCGTGGACAGCGGTGCATCATCAGACACTTCCCATTTTAAACACTTCTGAGCCCTTTACTTACTTTTGTAGTGTTTTTCCTCCACAGTCAATTTAGATTGTGCCAATCAAATCTGCTCACTCTGCTTGAGTTTAATTTTAGTTCTGAGGAGAACAATTGTATTCAACACTTTGATGGCTAGTATGTCGTTGTCCCAGATCTGGTCCAGCTCCCCCTGCTGGACACTGCTGTGAGGGGCTCCAAAGGCTGAATCCCGCATACCCTTCTCTTGCTGGAGCTGTGTTAGTGGGGACCCTGCGGTCCAATTGCCTAGGTGCTGACATTAGTGCTATCTCCTACAGGCCTCCCCCCAGCATGTTCCCCAGAATTCCATGGAAGTTGTGAGCCTTCTAGGTTACAGCTTACTCTTCAGAGGCATGTGGCCGTGAAAGTAAATAGACACGGTTAGCAAAAGGTTTCTAACTCAATGACTCTTTACTCAAAAGATAAAGCACAAGAGGAAACAGAACCCCTGAATGCAATGCCACTCACTGTACCTCACCTTTCCCTTGGGCATCAATCTGTGTTCAGGTAGCCATGGTTTCCTCCTCTTCCCCAAATCAGTCTTCCCTTAGCTTGAGTTGATGAAAGTAGCCAAAGACTCTGAGTAGAACAGCTCTTGCCCTGTTATAGCCTCCCAATCTCCTCTGTCATGTGAGCTTCAGGTCAGCCTCAACAGATGAGCACAGACCCCTATTAGCTGATTCCATTGCCAGACAACCTCTCCCCTGCAAAACCAGTTCTGTTGGGTGGGAGCCAGCCTTTTGTCTAGAGTGCTTCTATTTGAATGAAAGACCATCAAGGTTAAACGACCCTCTCTTGTTAGCCCTGTGCCTCTCTCTACCCTTTGGAATTCCAGTCCAACATGGGCTCTCAAAAAAAATTCAACAGCAGTAAAGTTATTTCCATGGAGTCATTTTAATCTATATTACTTTATTAACTTTTTCAAAGATGCCTAAGAGATTAGAGCAGTTCCCTTACAGAATTCATACTGATTCTTATCCATGTCTTGTACTAGCCTATTCTCAATTTCACTCAGTTTCCCCTATTTCCAAGGTGAGGCTCACCAATCTATCATTACGGAACTACAGATATGAGAAGTTCCAAGTCCCTGAACTGGGTTACATTGATATTAAGAGCCTGTCATATAGGCTTTCCTTTGGCTATATTGGTAGTTGTTACATAGGCAGGTGCTTGCGTGTGAGCTGAAAGGGAGGGAAGGTTACAAAACGGCAGCAGGCTAAAAACCAGAAAAATGATTGAAGATGGATTTCATTTCTCTGAAATAGAATACGCTTTTTGCAGATCAGTAGAGTTTTCTAGGCGATGTAAGCAAGGGTTTGTGGCTGTATAGGATCCAACGGCACTTTTTGGAAGAGTAGCGATGTTCAAGGTAACTCTAATACCCTGGCCAGATTCCCATTTGGATAATTATATATTGTCTGCCTAAAATCCCCTCTAGTTTGAATTGACCAGAGCAGTGGCTTTTCACCTTTTCCCTCCGGATCTTGGACAATGTATCTGAATTCAGGACAACTGTCCCAGGCATTTCAAACTGTACGTTCAACTACTATGAAGAGAAGAAAGCTTACAGAGGGGGGAAAAGGCAGAAATTCGGTGCACAATACAAGAGGAAAGCATGAAAATGTAGTAAACTGGCGATTTACAAAAACGTTACCATTATGTTTTCCCCCTACACAAACAGCAAATATATACTTTCAGTCCAGATAGAATAGTTTAGATTGAAGGAAAAACAACAACAAACAAAAGCAAAGTCTCCCAGAGAGAGCACGGTGTGCCACCCTGCAATGGCCTGTAACAATTCTGCCTCTAAAGAACTCTCTCTCTCTTTAGAACGCATAGTCCTTGACATGTATACCTGCAGTGCACAGCAAACAAAGGTATAACAGTAATAGACCCACATTCCTTGACAAGTCAAATCTTAACACCTTTGCACACACAAGTACGATCACTGAATGCACAGGCACATGAGCCCATTTGATTTCACAAGTGTGTGTGAGTATTTACAGGATTTGAGATCAGTTTCTTTTAAACCAAGCCAAGGCAGAATGTACTGAAAAAATTGATGGATCAGTTAAAAATTGATCCAATTTATTCAATGTTCCTTAAATCAGTAAAGATGCTTTCTGAAAAAATTACTTGGTTGCATTGCCATAGCAACAACTATTGAATGCCTTGGTAATACATATGTCTTTCCTGAGGAAATCAACAGTAATCAAAGTATAGGCAACCATCACTGACATCAAACCAGGTGAAACTTGGTGGCAGCAGCTAACATGCTGGAGTCTTGAATTCCTTTGAACTCAAGCGGCAGGAAAAGTTTGCACAATCCACACTGCAAAGAAAATCTGCAGTTGACTCCCTGACTCTGACTCTGGGTTCCATCACTGAATTCTGTGGGAATTTGATTAGTGCCAATGCTTTTGATTCACAGTGGCACACATATTCTCTGCCACCCACTTTTAATTACTTGGCTACACAGATAATAGAGTTTGCTGGTAAATCCTCTGTAATTACATAGTAATTTCCTAGCGATCTCCTTAATATAATACAAATGCAACAATCTTCAGCAGCCTGTAATTACTGTGGGCCCTGCGCTGCATCTGAGGGAACACAGGCAAGCCTGCATTTACCCTGTAATGAGATGGTAAGTACCCAGTTACTACATGGCAATAGCCATACAATTCAATGATCAACATTCACAAGGTTCAGTCAAGAGATAGCAACAGAAACTCTGCAAAGGAGGGGGGGGAAAAAGGGGGACAGCCTTCATCATGTCAGACTAGAGGAACATTTGCAAGAGATGATGCAAGAACAATGTGCACTGCCATTACCTGTGCAGTAACAGCCCCACAGATTTAAAGGCTTCACCCTCCACTCTATCAATGTCTGTCACCCCTCTCCCATCTTAAATGTCTTTGGGATGTTACACTGCAACCAGGAGGTGGGACTGCAGCATGTGTAGACACACATGAGCTAGCTTTGATATAGCTCTCTTGAACAACAATAGCAGTGAAGCTGTGACAACACAGGCTAACCACCCAAGTGCATACCCAGGGTCCCAAGCAAACTGCCTGTGCTGTCATTGGTTTATTGCCATTATTTGAGTTAACTAGATCAAAGCTAGCTTGGGTAGGTCTACACGTACTGCAGTCACACATCTGATTGCAGTGTAGACAGACCCTTTACCTTGCAAGGCAACAAGCACCCTCAATTCCTCATAACATACGATTAGATTTACTATGGGCCTGCTCCGAAGCCCACCGAATTCGATGGAAAGACTCCCATTGACTTCCAAGGTCTTTAGATCAGGCCCTAGAGCATGTCTGACATCAAGCCAGGACAAGGGCACTCAATACCTTGCAAGATTGGGCCTTAATTCCCTTTCAAAGAGACTCGTGTGTATCTGCTTTATTTCCCATCTACTCTGTTCATTTCAGATCAGGATATCCAGTTTGAATTGCTGGGTTTTTCATGTCAATACAAGTCATTGGGACCCACAGTCCCAAAGGCAAGAAATTCACTAAACAAGACTTAAATTGCTTGTTAGCATTTTAGCATTTCAGAATTGCAATTAGATCTTGGAGGTGGAAAGTAGCAAAGTCTAGAAGTTCTGACAGGTTGCACCATGTTGTGACATGTTTTTGCACATCACACTAGAATCTGCTGTGACAGAAAGTGCTAACACAGCTTGATGTTGCATGAGCCATGATAAATTAAACTCTGGATTTTATAAACACTGACAGTCTAAAGCAGTGGTTCTCAAAGCCGGTATGCTGCTTGTTCAGGGAAAGCCAGTTTGTTTACTTGCCACGTCCACAGGTTCGGCCAATCGCGGCTCCCACTGGCCGCGGTTCGCCGCTCCAGGCCAATGGGGGTGGTGGGAAGTGGTGGCCAGCACATCCCTCAGCCCGCGCCGCTTCCTGCCGCCCCTATTGGCCTGGAGTGGCGAACCACAGCCAGTGGGAGCCGCGATCGGCCAAACCTGTGGACGCAGCAGGTAAACAAACCAGCCCGGCCCACCAGGGGCTTTCCCTGAACAAGCGGCGGACCAGCTTTGAGAACCACTGGTCTAAAGAACACTTTTCTCTAGGTTACAATGAGCCGCATGTCTCCTGAAACTTTTTCCACTGCTCTCTAAACTTGTTATTTGGGAGGACTGTGGGGAAGTAAATTATATCCTTATGATACCTTGTCCGTAAATTTCTCCATACAATTGTTTGGAAAAACAACAGTTTTGTTCATATCCAATGCTCAGTAAAAGCAAAATGGATTATTTCCCCTTTTTTGTGAGCATGTGAAAAGGGTAGAAATGACTGTCACAGTGATGATGTAGGGAACTACATTGTGAAACTGCTCATGAGAAAATATATAGAACAAAAAAACCTCCACAACAGATCAGATCAGTGGACCATCTATTCTAGTAACTTGTCTTGGATGTCTGCCAGCATCAAATGCTTCAGAGAAAGTGTAAATTCCCCAAATAATCAGGTAATAACTAACCTATAGAGAAGTTTTTTTTCCTAATCTCAAGCAACAAGCAATAAGGTTTTTGTGCAAAAGCATGAAGGCTGATAGCCTTTATAATCTGTATTCTAGCTAGTGCAATTGTGAGTGATGGTCTTATTTTTCATAGAAAAATCCATCCTCTTTTTGACTCTTTGTAAGCTCTTTGCATCAATCTCAAGGCAGCAAGCTCCAGAGGCTAATTCACACTCCCCCTGACACAGACTTTGGATGCAGGGACAGATTTTCAAAAGTGAGCCTCTTATTTGCACTCAAAATGTGATGCTTCAGAGGAAGAAATTGCCTTCCTCCCTCCTGTAGAAACTATTATGCATGCAGTCAGTTTTGCAATGCTTTCCTTGGACTGGAAAGGAAATTCCTACCTACCCCTTCCCATGCAGTTCTCCATTTACACCCCAGGGCATGAGATTTCATGGCCTTTTATTTTTGTATGCACCCTCTGTTTCCTGATGGAGCTGGCAATTTCAAACTTTCAAGAATCTTTAATACTTTCCTTTTATCTGCTCATTAACACTTCACAATAGCACTTCTCTCCGACTTATTCTTATGAAGCAGCAATTAGCTCTCAGGCTAAGTTCACTGGGGATCCAGCTCTCTAAACCCCACTGCCTTTGAGAGATGCTGTTCTTTAACCTGTCACTTAGGCTAGATATTGGTGTCATGGGGCTATTTCCTCTCAGGAAGGCAACCATGCATAATTGTCTACAGGAGAAAGTCCTAGACTTGCATATGGGGCAATCCTCACCCTGTGAACTTAAGAGAAAAATGTAATTTGAAAATGGAAATTTATTCTCCTACCAAGTAAGCCTTGATCAGCAGGGCTTCTGATGATGCATAATCACTCAGGACTAAGATCACTTACTTATGGTAGCACCTGGTATGTGCAAAGCATGTTCCAAACACAAAGACAGCCCATGCTACATTGTGTGACAAAGGCAGAGCCTCCCTTCTGTGGGACATGATTAACGTAAAGCTCAAGGCCCTGGGGTCCATGACCAGGGCCGCCCAGAGGATTCAGGGGGCCTGGGGTCTTCGGTGGCAGGGGGCCCCCGCCGCCGAATTGCCGCCGAAGACCCGGCACTTGGCGGCGGGTCCCGGGGCGGAAGGATCCCCCGCCGCGGGTCTTCAGGGCACTTCGGCGGCGGGTCCCGGAGTGGAAGGACCCCCTGCTGCCGAACTGCTGCCAAAGACCCGGAGCGGAAGAAGCTCTGGGGGCCCGGGACCCGCGAGAGTTTTCTGGGGCCCCCGGAGCGAGTGAAGGACCCCGCTCCAGGGGCCCTGAAAAACTCTCGTGGGGGCCCCTGCGGGGCCTGGGGCAAATTGCCCCACTTGCCCCCCCCCCCCTCTGGGCGGCCCTGTCCACGTCCCAGAGGTCAAAACCCTTGCAAAGCAAGAACTGGAAGCTCTGCGTGATCCCTACAGCTTAGTGACAAAACTCATGGAAAGGAAATGCATAATGGGAGAAAGCTAGTCCATAAATAAGAGCAGAGGAGCACAAGCTAGGGCATCATTCAAAACATCTTTGAGGAAGAGAAGCAGCTCAGTTCAGGGACAAACTGCTGTAATCAGATGAGTAAATGAGATGCGAATGAAAAGCCAGTAATTCATCGCTTTCAGAAACATCAGTGGGTCATGACGACAACAGCTTCATGGCCACATAGCTCTTCATATTAAAATCAGATTATTCTGAGAAGCCAAGTCCATATCAGGAGAGGGGTTCGTATATGTGCACTGACTTCCTGAATAATTTCTGACTGGGGTGAGGGAGATGATGTGGATACATCCCTCTGGTCTCAGCTTCTGTTCCATGTTGCTGTTACTTATGGTGGGTGAACCTCAAAGAGTGGGAACTGGGGTTGGATAAGACCCCACAAGTTTGGATACTTATCTGAACTCTAAGACTCTCATTAATCTGTAAAATTTGGATAAAAATCTCACAAGAGGAAGTTCCTACTGGGGCCCAAGCTGCAAAATTCAAATCTGGATTTCAATCCCTCTGCCTAAAATTTTGGACTTTCTAGACCTAGGGTTCAGATTTATTACTTGTCAACCAAGGTTTTTGGTAGCTCGTGCTTCTAGCTGAGTTAGAAATACCGTAAAGCCAGCTTCTGCCAACTAGAATTTCTGCCCTTCTAGAAACAGAAATGCCCCGGTACAACAAAAATAGAATGGGATGTTGTCTGTAGCGTATATCTGGAATGTGTGCATCTGGAGTCTGGCAGGACATGTGTGGAAGTTAAGCAAACTTTTCAGAATTTAGTTAATTTTCCATTCTAAAAGAGGGCTACGATCAGGGATTGATAGAGAATTCTTATTTCCCCCCAGATCCAAACCACCCTATTTTTTAATGTTGCAAAACTAAAACCCAATAATCTTGACACATCTCCAGTTTGCTGAAACCCAGTACAATTGAATCTTCCTAACTGGTGCATCCCATTGGAAATAAACATGCCAATTAAAAATGTTTTTATCAGAGGTCCATAGGAACATAATCCACTGGGAAATGGTCACTTAAAAAAAATTGCAGGGAAAAGAGAAATGAGTCCAGTAAAACATTGACAAAGTACATTAATCATGGTACTGAGTCATTGTGTCATTCAGCAATGACCCCGTCAGATGACCACGAGTATCTGAGAGCTCAGAAGTGGGAGCAACTAAGAACAGGAGGGGATAAGCCATCTCTCAGCTAAGCCACACTCCCTTGAAAATTCAAGAACAGCAACGACACAGAGATAGAAAATGAGCTCCTGGCATCTGACTTAGAATATGAGTTACAGATGACAGCTATTATGGTTTTTCCCTCACACTCAGAGGAGATCATAACACTAAGTTTGGATTTTTATTTTAGGTAAAGGAAAACTAAGCAGGTAATATAAAATTACCACAAACGGGGCAGAGAGCAGTGTCTCTCTTGCTCCAAGTCCTGTCATTTTAATATCCCCTCACTGCCCTGTTCCGTAGCAGACAAGCAGGACTTCTTACATTTGGAGACATAGAATTGGAAGGGGCTTCCTGGGTCACTGAGTGCAGCCTGCTGCTGTCACAGGCAACCACCCCATCATATAATCCACCAAGCTCCATTTTAACACTAGTGGTTGTTTGCCCCCACTCCTCTGATTGGGAGGCTGTTCCAAAGTCTCTCTTCTCTGATGGTTAGAAACCGTCTTCTAATTTCCAGCCTACATTTATTCACAATCAGTTTATAACCCTTTGTTCTTGTGCCAACATTGTCCTTTAGCTCACGTAGCTCTTCTCCCTCCCTGACGTATTAATAGAGAGCAATCATTCTCTCTCCCAACCTTTGCTTTGCTAGGTTAAACAAAGCTGTAGTTTCTTCGGCTTTCCACTTCCCTGATATCCTAGTAGCCTTTCCCTGCACCTATTCCAGATGGAAGTCGTCATTCTTGAACATGAAAACTGTACACAGCATTCCTGATACCAGTGTCTTGTGCAACAAATTCACTATTTACAAGATGCAATGCAAAGGAAAGCAGAATCACAGCTACGTTCACCAGAGCTGGCCTTTTTCATTGGTGCACAGATCAGATGGTTTAGGCTCAATCAGAAGGGCTTTGATAAAGCTTAAGCACATACTGTCCAACAGAACTTGCCAGGGCAACTATGCCTAATTGACAACACGCATTGCAGGGTAACTGTGAACTAACATGCTCCCATTCACATACTGAACAAGTTTAGCTCTAGCCTTTTCACAACCCTTTCCTTGGGAAATACATTTCATGGAGCAGGTCCTCAAGGAATCAATTCTGAAGCACTTAGAGGAGAGGAAAGTGATCAGGAACAGTCAACGTGGATTCACCAAGGGCAAGTCATGCCTGACTAACCTAACTGCCTTCTATGACGAGATAACTGGCTCTGTGGATGAGGGGAAAGCAGTGGATGACTTTAGCAAAGCTTTTGATACCGTCTCCCACAGTATTCTTAACAGCACATTAAAGAAGTATGGGCTGGATGAATGGACTGTAAGGTGGATAGAAAGCTGGATAGATCATCGGGCTCAACGGGTAGTGATCAATAGCTCCATGTCTAGTTGGCAGCCGGTATCAAGCGGAGTGCCCCAAGGGTCAGTCCTGGGGCCGGTTTTGTTCAATATCTTCATTAATGATCTGGAGGATGGCGTGGATTGCACCCTCAGCAAGTTTGCAGATGACACTAAACTGGGAGGAGTGGTAGATATGCTGGAGGGTAGAGAGAGGATACAGAGGGACCTAGACAAATTAGAGGATTGGGCCAAAAGAAATCTGATGAGGTTCAACAAGGACAAGTGCAGAGTCCTACACTTAGGACGGAAGAATCCCATGCACTGCTATAGACTAGGGACTGAGTGGCTAGGCAGCAGATCTGCAGAAAAGGCCCTAGGGGTTACAATGGAGATGCTGGATATAAGTCAACAGTGTGCCTTTGTTGCCAAGAAGGCTAACGGCATTTTGGGCTGCATAAGTAGGAGCATTGCCAGCAGATCAAGGGATGTGATCATTCCCCTCTATTCGGCATTGGTGAGGCCTCATCTGAAGTACTGTGTCCAGTTTTGGGCCCCACACTACAAGAAGGATGTGGAAAAATTGGAAAGCGTCCAGCGGAGGGCAACAAAAATGATTAGGGGGCTGGAGCACATGACTTATGAGGCTCAGAGGCTGAGGGAACTGGGATTATTTAGTCTACAGAAGAGAAGAATGAGGGGGGATTTGATAGCTGCTTTCAACTACCTGAAAGGGGGTTCCAAAGAGGATGGAGCTCGGCTGTTCTCAGTGGTACCAAATGACAGAACAAGGAGAAATGGTCTCAAGTTGCAGTGGGGGAGGTTTAGGTTGGATATTAGGAAAAACTTTTTCAGTAGGAGGGTGGTGAAGCACTGGAATGGGTTCCCTAGGGAAGTGGTGGAATCTCCTTCCTTAGAGGTTTTTAAGGACCAGATTGACAAAGCCCTGGCTGGGATGATTTAGTTGGGGTTGGTCCTGCTTTGAGCAGGGGGTTGGACTAGATGATCTCCTGAGGTCCCTTCCAACCCTGATATTCTATGATTCCCCTAGGCAGGGCCGGCTCCAGGCACCAGGCAACCAAGCTGGTGCTTGGGGCGGCACCTGGAGGGGGGCGGCGCGGCGCTCGGGCCGCCGGGGAGAGGGGGGCCACAGCCGGGCTCGCCGCCCTCCCCCCGGCGCTCTGGCCGCCCTCCCCCCCCGCACCGCCCTGCGCTCTGGCCGCCGGGGGGAGAGCCGAGCCCCAGCCGGGGCTTGCCGCCCTCTCGCCGCCCTGCCCCCGTCGCTCTGGCCGCCGGGGGGAGAGCCGAGCCCCCGCCGGGGCTCGCCGCCCTGCCCCCGGCGCTCTGGCCGCCGGGGGGGAGAGCCGAGCCCCCACCGGGGCTCGCCGCCCTCTCGCCGCCCTGCCCCCGTCGCTCTGGCCGCCGGGGGGAGAGCCGAGCCCCCGCCGGGGCTCGCCGCCCTGCCCCCGGCGCTCTGGCCGCCGGGGGGGAGAGCCGAGCCCCCACCGGGGCTCGCCGCCCTCTCGCCGCCCTGCCCCCGGCGCTCTGGCCGCCGGGGGGGGAGAGCCGAGCCCCCGCCGGGGCTCGCCGCCCTCCTCCCAGGGCTCCGGCCGCCCTCCCCTCCGGCGCCCTCCCCCCGGCCGCCGGGGGGAGAGCGGAGCCCCCGCCGGGGCTCGCCGCCCCCCCCCCCGGGCTCCGCCCCCCCCCCCCCGCGGGGGGGGGGGGGGGCGGCCGGAGGCTTTTTTGCCTGGGGCGGCAAAAAAGCCAGAGCCGGCCCTGCCCCTAGGACATTTATTGCACTATTCAGCTGGGCCTGAAAGCATCCGTAGAGCTGTCATGGGTTTAGAGGAAGAAGATCATGTGTTCGCTCAAAAGTTTACCATTTTTCTTTCATGGAATTACAAGTAAAAAGTCATCAGAGCAGCAAAAATTACCACAAATCGAACTATTCTGTCTTCCCACCTACATCGAGCTGTAAATTGTTAATGTTGGAGAGCACTTTTTTTTTAAGAAGAGTGCATACAAGGAACACCTACCCTTGCAGGAAATGGAGGAACAGAATTTTTGGGGGGTGTTTGGGTTTGAGAGAAGCCTCTTAGCAGACATTTACAGGCTGATTCTCTGCCACCCTAGAAAACCAAATTCTGCAGCTCTAGGAGTGTTTATGATTTTTTAAAGTTGGCCCAGGCTTATCATAAGGCTTGCAAGTTTCAAGCAAGTTGGAGTCAATTTATGGTATATAAATTGGAGTCAATTTATGGAATATCACTTCAAGAAACAATGGCCAGACAGAAGAACCAGATGAAATAGAAGTGGTATGAATTTTCTCAGCTCAAAACCAAGGAGACTGTTTGCACAAACCTCTGAAAAACACACGGCTTTGGCTATTATCCCTTAAAAAAAAAAGGGGGAAATCTATACGTCCGAAATCTGCTCTAATTCATATCCTGTGTATCCTGAGTGACTTCAGTTGGATTTGAATATGGAAACTTCAGAACAATTGAATCTCCTTGGCAGAACAAAAACGACAATCCTTCATCCTTCTAGCACATACTTAATCTGAAGATCTCAAAGAGCTTTAAGAATAAAGACTCGCAACCATCATGGGAAGTAGGGAAGTACTGTCTTCCTTTTACAAATAAGGACATGAATCTGAACCTCAGTTACCTATGGCTACAGCATAAGCCAGCTGCAGAACCAGAAACGGAAAGAATCCAGGGGTCCTCACTTTGTAACCCTGATTACTAGGCTATTCGGTTCCTCAAAATCCCTTGATAAGCTCCCACCTTCAACAGTCTAAGCATAAACTTCCACCATTCTGCACTTCATCTAACTTCAAAGAGCTCTCACTCCACTCTCTGCTAAGTAAAAGATCACGGAAAAGTTTCCCATTACATTTAAGGCACTTCTTGAGCTAGAGAGACAGATGAGAATAGCACTGTTTTACAGGCCCTCACTGAAATCCCCTTCTGCTACACCTCAGATGCAATAATACAGCTGAAAGGAAACCTAACTGCTATTGTAATGTAGTAGAATGGGGAAAGTATTTATAGCTATTCAGCCACGAATGTGGGAGGTGGAAATACATTGACAAATCCTAAGGTAGTCAGATTTGTTAACTCTTTAACCCTCCATAAAAGCTTCTGCATATAGGCAGTCTGAAGAGTGGAACCTGGCATCAGATTGGTATGTTCCAAGTGAATAAGTATCATGGATAACCTCACATAAGATAGAGATTGGGAAAGACTAAACAGATCCTATCTAATTATGATGTAGGGTGAGCCTACATCGACAGTCTAGTGTTATTTTCCAGTCCTGCCTCAATCCTTTCCCTAGACTATTCCAGATGAAATATTTCCTGATACCCAGCACCAAGTTCCCTTTACATCATGTCACCCCATTTGCCTTAAGGTCGGTTTACACTGGAGAAGTCTTTAAACTGGTAAGCATCATAGCGAAAGCCCAGTTTAAAGTGACCTGACCCAGATTTT
This sequence comes from Emys orbicularis, assembly GCF_028017835.1. NCBI lineage: Eukaryota > Metazoa > Chordata > Testudines > Emydidae > Emys > Emys orbicularis. The sequence goes on along the minus strand of NC_088684.1, from coordinate 142,698,998 downwards.
CTGAACCAGTTTCAGGACCACCTGAACAGGAACACCAACTTTCCTGCAGCTATCACAGTGCTCTGCTCCTAATAGACCTGCCTTCTTGGGGTATGTCTACACTGCAACTAAAAAAGCCATGGCTGGCCCATGCCAGCTGACTTGAGCTAAGGGGCTCCGACTAAGAGGCTGTTTAACTGAAATCCAGATGTTCTGGGATCCTGCTAGGGGGGAGGCAGGGAGCCCTCCACAGCCCTGCTCACGGGAGTGAGTAGAGACCCCTGGGCAAGACTATGAGGTGGAAGAAGAGCCCCCGGTTGTGGGGGAGGCCGCCCTGCTGCTGAATGGCTCCTGTCCTTTTGATTACCCAAGCTCCCGATTATCCAAATAAAATCTGTGTCGTCGTCCCCTCCAGGTATTCGGATAATCAGGAGTGTACAGTATTCAAAACTAGCTGTACATATAGCATGGTTGTTTACAAGTTAGAAAACAGTCTCAGACTTAACCCATCAATCAGTTTTTTGTCTTGTTTTTCTGGTACCATTCTGTGCCGTCCTTATCTTTGTCAGGGATATCACAGTTCCGGTGCCAGTGGGTCGTGAAAGCATCTCCCAAACTGTCCCAGGACAAACTACTCATGTACCTTGTCTCTGACAGTTTTGTATTTGCCCATGCCAAGAGCTGAATTCAGCTTTGCAAAGCGTTATGGGATATATACCTTAGCATGCGTGAACAGGAGTAAGCATTCTGGGGAAAGCGTAACACAATTCAGTTACCACAACTACCCAAACGTTCATATATGATAGAATATATACAATATTAATACCAAATACATTAAAGTAACGTGCACTAGGTTAACATATCACGCTAGCTAGCAAGTCTGACCTCCTGTGTAACATAGGGCACTAAGTTCCATCCAGATATCCCTATATTAAGCTCAATGATTTTAGTTAGACAAACATTTTAATCCTCAGCAGACTAAATTACTTTGTGCCAAGCATAGAGAATAGGAGAGACTGAGATGCTGCCAATATCCAAGGCTTCTGAAATGGCAGGGAATTGTTCAAATAAGCCCAGCAGGTGATCCACGCCCCATGTTGCAGGGAAGGTGAAAAATTACTAAGGACCCTGCCAGTCTGACCTGGGAAAAATTCCTTCCTGATCCCAAATTTGGCAATCAGTGAGCAAGACACACCAGCCAGGCATCTAAGACAGAGATGATCTAAGACAGGCCCGTTACTCAATGAGGTGGGAGGTTAGGGGGGAAATAACAGAAAATGTGGACATGGCAGAGGTGCTTAATGACTTCTTTGTTTTGGTTTTCACCAAGAAGGTTGGTGGTGATGTACGTCTAATGTAGCGAATGCCAGTGAAAATGAGGTAGGATCAGAAGAGGCTAAAATAGGGAAAGAACAAGTTAAAAATTACTTGGGCAAATGAGATGTCTTCAAGTCACCAGGGCCTGATGAAATGCATCCTAGAATACTCAAGAAGAAGCTGACTAAGGAGATATCTGAGCCATTAGCAATTATCTTTGAGAAGTCATGGAAGACGGGAGAGATTCCAGAAGACTGGAAAAAGGCAAATATAGTGCCCATCTATAAAAAGGGAAATAAGGACAACCCAGGTTATTATAGACCAGTCAGCTTAACTTCTGTACCCGGAAAGATAATGGAGCAAATAATTAAGCAATCTATTTGCAAACACCTAGAAGATAATAAGGTAATAAGTAACAGTCAGCATAGATTTGTCAAAAACAAATCCTGTCAAACCAACCTGATAGCTTCTTTGACAGAGTAACAAGCCTTGCGAATGGGGAGTGGTAGATGTGATATATCTTGATTTTAAGTAAAGCTTTTGATACTGTCCCGCATGACCTTCTCATAAATCAACTAAGGAAATACAACCTAGATGGAGCTACTATAAGGTGGGTGCAAAACTGGTTGGAAAACTGTTCCCAGAGAGTAGTTATCAGTGGTTCACAGTCATGCTGGAAGGGCATAACGAGTTGGGTCCCGCAGGGATCAGTTCTGCGTCCGGTTCTGTTCAATATCTTCATTGATGATTTAGATAATGGCATAGAGAGTACACTTATAAAGTTTGCGGATGATACCAAGGTGGGAGGGGTTCCAAGTGCTTTGGAAGATAGGATTAAAATTTAAGGTGATCTGGACAAACTGGAAAAATGGTCTGAAGTAAATAGGATGAAATAGGATGAAATTCAATAAGGACAAATGCAAAGTACTCCACTTTGGAAGGAACAATCAGTTGCACACATACAAAATGGAAATGACTGCCAAGGAAGGAGTACTGTGGAAAGGGATCTGGGGGTCATAGTAGACCACAAGCTAAATATGAGTCAACAGTGTAATGCTGTTGCAAAAAAAAGCAAACATCATTCTGGGATATATTAGCAGGAGTGTTGTAAGCAAGACATGAGAAGTAATTCTTCCGCTCTACTCCGCTCTGATTACGCCTCAACTGGAGTATTGTGTCCAGTTCTGGGCACCACATTTCAGGAAGGTTGTGGACAAATTGGAGAGAGTCCAGAGAAGAGCAACAAAAATGATTAAAGGTCTAGAAAACATGACCTATGAGGGAAGATTGAAAAAATTGGGTTTGTTTAGTCTGGAAAAGAGAAAACTGAGAGGGGACATGATAACAGTTTTCAAGTATGTAAAAGGTTGTTACAGAGAGGAGGAAGAAAAACTGTTTTTCTTAACCTCTGAGGATAGGACAAGAAGCAATGGGCTTAAATTGTAGCAAGGGAGGTTTAGGTTGGACATTAGGAAAAACTTCCTAACTGTCAGGGTGGTTAAGCATTGGAATAAATTGCCTAGGGAGGTTGTGGAATCTCCATCATTGGGGATTTTTAAGAGCAGGTTGGACAAACACCTGTCAGGGATGGTCTAGATAATACTTAGTCCTGCCACAAGTGCAGGGGACTGGACTAGATGACCTCTCGAGGTCCCTTCCAGTTCTATGATCTGTACCACGTTGGAGCACTGGTCCACCCCACCTGCTGTCCCATCTCTAGCTGTGGCCAATCTCTGATGCTTCAGAGGCAGGTGAACCCCCTCCCCAATACATCTGGCCAATAGTGTATCGGGGGGGGGGGAGGAGAATCATCCTTGATCCCTACAGGTGACCATCTGAAGCCCTAAATACTGAGATTTCATTATAATCATTGTCTTGATGCAGAGGTGCAAGTGTTAGTAGTGTTTTCAGGATTGCCTGCTTTGTCCTCTTCTTCCCAGCGCCCATAAAGAAAGGGGATGAAAGGGCTGTTCATAGATTCCAAGGCTGGAAAGGATCACCATGACCATCCAGCCTGACACTGGATTAAAGCACATATCTAATGTCACCTTAAATATGGGAGGTAGGGTGACCAGACAGCAAGTGTGAAAAATGGGGACAAGGCGTAGGGGGTAATAGGAGCCTATATAAGAAAAAGACCCAAAAATCGGGACTGTCCCTATAAAATTGGGACATCTGGTCACCCTAATGGGAGGCAGAGAAGGCTAGTGTGGACAGAAGGTCCCTGGTTCCCTTAGAATTGGCAGTCAGTTTTCAACTCGAACTCAAATCTGTTTTTAAAGTAGCTGTCCAGAGGGAAGAAAGTCAAGAACTTAAACTAATCTTGCACTTCTTACTGATATGCTCACCTAGAAATAATTGCCCTCATTACAGGCATGTGCTGAAAGGTAGCCTGCGGTGGTGCTGCCTCAGACTTCCTACCCACAGGCTGTGTGTCTCATCAGTACCTAGTGCAGAGAGGGGAGTGGAAAGAAAACCCAAGCGACTACCATAAGTAAAGCACTTGCAATCACAGCTGGAACTGAATAGTCAGCGCACAGTTCATTTACTCAAACTGAACAGTGAAAATTAGAGCTACATTAATTTTAATGAGCTATACCCCTCCAAATGCCTTGGATGGCTTTGAATATCTCAGTCAAAATGGATTATTCTTTGTAATACAAAAGCACCCAGAAGCCCCAATCAGAATTAGAGCCCTATTGTGCTTGGTGCTGAACATACGTTACAGGGCTGGTGACTTTCTGATTTAGAATGGTTTAATGTTAGTAGAGTATAAACTTTCTGATTTAGAACGGTGATGAAACTTCATGTTTTCCATTGAAGTTTTCTTTACCAAGGCAGTTGGAAGCAGGGTTGAAACTGGGTAGTTGGAGACCTTGTTCAATTTAAGCACAAAAGGTTCCAATAATAATTCTACCAAGTGCATTTAAAACCCAGCTAAGTATCCAGGGATGGCCCACTCCTAGAGTATAATTAGCATGACTTTCCCACCCTCCGAATGGCTCTGAGTGCCACAGGATTTGTAAAATGACAGATTTGCAAATGAGAACTATGTAAGTCACTTGGCTGAAAAGGTCAAGTAGGTTTCCCAGTTTCTATGGTTTTGATGGGCCAATGACTTTTCTGAGGCAGAGCAGTTTAAAAACTATCCCTTGGGGAGTTTAGAAATTGGTAATGGTCACTAAGTCACCAGTTTGAAGACAGCCCCAGTTAGGAATCATTGACAGTTATTTCCTTTTTATAGCACTGTCTTAGGCTAGGTCTACACTACAGCGGGGGGTCGACCTAAGATACGCAACTTCAGCTACGTGAATACCGTAGCTGAAGTTGCGTATTTTAGGTCGACTTACCTGGCTGTGAGGACGGCGGCAAGTCGACCACTGCCGCGCCGCCGTCGACTCCGCTGCCGCCTCTTGCCGCAGTGGATTTCCGGAGTCGATGGCAGAGCGATCAGGGATCGATTTTATCGCGTCTTCACTAGACGCGATAAGTCGATCCCCAATAGATCGATTGCTACCCGCCGATACAGTGGGTAGTGAAGACGTGCCCTAAGGCTGTGTGAAATAATCTGTTCTCTGTTTATTTCTTGTGGACAGGTGTTTTTCTCACATGCATGCACAGCAGCTCGCTTTCCTCTTTGTCGGTCTTTGCAAAGATGCTCTAGCCTGACTTCGCATGGATAGCTCAGTATTATTTGGCTTTTATATTGTGCTTAGCACGACCTATTAGTCAGTTACATTTGCAGAGTGTCAAATGCAACATTGATTGAGTTTGATTGGAAGAAAAATATATCCCTGTCTCACAACTAGAACTGTTCAACACTTTTATGAAGAAACTCCAAACCAGGCAAAACCCACCTGGTTTTCAGTTTGCAGTTACACCCTAAGCTTAGTCCTGGCTCAACAGGAGTTTCACCAAAGTTTACAAAACCTTTTCATGAACCTGAGCCAAGTTATTTGGTGGGACAGGGGAAATCAGCACAAAGCTAATATCCTTGAGGTTCACTTAGGTTAAAATCTGGCTACAGAGGGGTTGTCAAGGCAGAATTCTTCCTCCAGGCCTGGACTCCTTTGGCAGGAAGTCTTCATGATGATACTTACCACACACAGTCACTTCAGGAAACTGAATTGGCTCCTGGGGATGGTAGGTGGATTATGTGCCTACATCCAGTTGGATCATAAGTTCCATTCTTTTATAAACTAATGGAAAGTGAACCCACATTGTTGGGCACTTTACTAAACTCAGAAGTTTTGGTCAGAGATTTCTGCAAACCACCTACTTATATTTGGGTTTTCCCTTCAACCGTTCCCCAAGTTATGGCTTGAATAAGCCACAAAAGTCCAAAAGAGAACTCCAGAGAAACCATCAGCTATTGCCTAAGATTTGGGACAAATTATTTGAATCTATAGAGTATTATACTGTTGCCACCCATAGCCCGAAAGACACCCTACTCTTGCTCAAACATTGGACTACATTGACTTACAGGGTCTGTGAGTTTGGATGTATTTGCTGGGGTTTCAAATGTGTTAGGAAACTCAAATAATGCAAGTTGCACCTGGCTTTATTAAGAGCTTCATACCATCATACCATACACATCCCCTTCCATATTCCGGTCTTAGAAGGTCTCTCTTTCCTGAAAAAAGAACAGGAGTACTTGTGGCACCTTAGAGATTAACAAATTTATTTGAGCATAAGCTTTCGTGGGCTACAGTCCACTTCACGAAAGCTTATGCTCAAATAAATTTGTTAGTCTCTAAGGTGCCACAAGTACTCCTGTTCTTTTTGCGGATACAGACTAACCGGGCTGCTACTCTGAAACCTCTCTTTCCTGAGCTGATGTAGAGACACACTGTGTACAGTCCAAACTTACCCTCCCTTCCTGAGGTTTGGCTTGAACAAAGAAATCAACAAGATAACAAAACTCGGCTCAAATCCCTCCACAGGCTTGGCTGCTCCCTCAGGACCGAGATCCTTTCTCCCATTCCCACTCCCTTACATCTAGGGGAAGTCGCAAGTCACTCAGTGAAACACTATAACCCACTTGATCCTGCTGGGAAAAGGTTAACACCTACTAACAGGGTGGGTATTACAGGCAAACACTGCTAGTCTGAGTTCATTCATCAAAAATTCATTCTCAAAGGGTCATTATTTGTTTGTATTCCTGTTTGAGTCAGCAAATCAGGGAGTTGAAACAATACCATGTGACCAACGATACACTAAAAATGCTGGATGCCTTGTAGTAAATAATTCATAAGATGAACATGATTAGTCAAAACTGTCAAATGTTTACAAATAATCAATAGGATTGGTTCACGAATGACTAATCAAAGAAAGGGAATAACTTCATAATAAATAGTCTCACTGAATAATTTAATTATAATAAAGTTTCACAAGCAATGCTGTAATGCACAAAGTCTAAAGCAAGAGAAATAATCTATCCACTTGCTGTTCTGCTGTGTGTAGTTACTGTTTGCAGAGACTAATGTGAATCTTCCCTTCCTCTCATTTACATAGGTTCACAACAAGGTCTGCACTGCTAGTATCACACTGACCTGGTTTGCATTAAGAATTAACATCTTCAAAATTGTGCTGATTAAATGGAGATTTTTTAAAAAAAATTAAAAAGGACAAGTCTGGCCAAAACCACAAGCACTAAGAACTCGAGGATATTAGTAACCACAGCTGGCAGATTTCACATCCAATTCCTGCCTGATCTCCATTGAAAGAGACAAGGCTTTAAGCATGGAGCCAGAGGCAAATGTAGAGTACAAACAATCTAGCTGGGAGTATTGTGAAGTAAACGTTTGCACCATTAAGACGTTAGATTCCTGATGTGATTTGTATTTTTAAAATAAAGGCGTGTCTGATATATGAGCCAGGTCATGGCTTTTTAAAGGGGCGGGGGTGGGGTGGGTGGAGATCAGGCAGAAAGAATATTAAATCCAGCAAAATGGAGATCATCCTGTATTAAATACAAACAGAATTCTAGCAGCACAAATGGGCACCTCCTACAATGCAGCCCAATTCCAGACAGCATTATTAACCAGTAGATTTTATATTTCAGAGGGTGATGCTCTAAGAAACAGAAAGTAAAACAAACCACCAGGCAGGTACTGTGTGTTAATTCCCATAAACAACATAAAAGTTGGAAATGATTGAAACACCTACCGAAAACAGAGTGGAATAGCCAGAGAGAGCAAATTTGATGCAGTAGTAATAGAGGAGGGGATCTTTCCCCTCTGATTCTTTTGTCATCTTTTCAGCTCACGCTCTTGAGTGTGTGGATTGGGCACTGTCTCCTAGTCTCAGTGGCTGGAATAAAAAAAAACACCCTTAAACTTCAACTGCTCTCTACAACTTCCGCCTGGGAGAAACAGAAAGCAATTAGACGGGAGGCAGGAACATTAACCCTTTACTGCATTTATTGCCTAATGGAACTAGCGTGGATTTGTTTCTCAAATGAACGCGTCAAGATTCACTGCTTTTTTATTATTTCAGTGGAATATGGATATTCAGAAAATAGGTGCAATCAAAAACACAGGCAGCTGCCTACCCTTTGAGCTACCTTCTTTTAAAAAATAACTGTGCTACAGGCAACAAATCACAATAGGAGACACTTGTCTTGTCCTTTATGGCATAAAAAGCATACTGCGATTCTAATGTGATCTCAGGGGTATTACTCACTTTCATAAAGCTCTGTTTACTTTTACAGATGTGGATATTGAAGCATCAAGAGGTTAAGTGACTGCTCAAAGTCAAAGAGGGAGTCAGTGGCAGAGTTGGGAATACAAATCCAGATTTTCCACCTTCCAGTCTTGCATTCATCCTTTAGTTACCTGCTGTGATACATCCTCTGACAGCTGACATTATCCTTACAGAGGGAGACGGGCTCAATGGTCTAAGAGTCAGCATTTTCCACTGAATGGTGTACAAGATGGGGAGGTAGAGACCAAATATAGATATTCCAGTTTTGATGATAATTTACTATGTGTCAGATCAAGTATCAGGGGGTAGCCGTGTTAGTCTGTATCCACAAAAACAACAAGGAGTCTGGTGGCACCTTTAAAGACTAACAGATTTATTTGGGCATAAGCTTTCATGGGTAAAAAACCACTTCTTCAGATGCATGGAGTGAAAATTACAGATGAAGGCATTATATACTGACACATGAAGAGAAGGGCGTTACCTCACAAGTGGAGAACCAGTGTTGACAGGGCCAATTCGATCAGGGTAAATAGTCTAATAGGATGGGATTTTCAGAAGCACCCAGCAGAGTTTGATTTTTAAAGACAGGTGGGCTCCTAACTGTCATGTATTTTTGAAATTCTCATTCTTAACATTCGAGATGTCATAGCCCTGGAGAAAGAGAGCTCCAGCAATGACATATATGCCGATTACTTAGCCACAGTTCACTGAACATAGAGACGATCTGGTTTGAACAAGTCAGAGAAACTGGTCTCCGTCACTGTCATGGACATTACTCAGCTGTATGTTATGTTTGTAATACCTGGTATCTCAATGTGCCCTTTTATTAGATCTTTTGTCCTTACTCTGCTGTTAGCATTTTTATTATTGGCATGCATTGTGGAGACACAATAAAGTATTCATCAAAGAGCCTTTGCACCCACTGAGTTACTTCCAATTACTGCTTGTATAGCTTCCTCTCCAGCATTTTTCTCAGTGGGTTCTATTTTGCTACTTAGTATGTGACCCTGTTCCAAGTCATCTGGTTTCAGTTATGGTAAGATTTAACAATGTCTGTACTTTAATGAAGCCCATATTAAGGAGAAGACTAGTAGCAGCTGCATTAACAACACTTAATAAAACCAGGCTCATGGGCCAGACTCTCTGGTCTAAGTCCACTTCATGCTGCTCAGGCAGTGCAAAATGGACAGATTCCAGCTGTAGGTGGCCATTGGAGAATTCCTTAGTAGAGGGGAAATCTCTGCTAGCATTTGGCTTGCAGAGGCTGCTCCTGTTGTACTCACCTCTCACCTCCAGCATTCCAAATGCTAGGTAGAGAGTGGGCAGAACCCTGTGCTTGCTCCTCCACTGGTGTAAGGTTATTGAGGGGCCTCATACCAGTGGCATGAAACAGAGATGCTCCTCAGCATCTCTCAATTATTCTAGAACCAGACTGTGTGGGATCAATTACATTGTTCTGTATTCGGCCTTCATGTGTGGAAAACGTGAGCTATGGGCTCAAGACCCAGCATTTCATCGGCACGCAGGTGGATGTTAAAGCTTCCTGAGGGATATGGATAATTTTTTATTCTGTTGGGGAAGCTGTTGCCCGTTAGCTCCCTCCGAGTGGATCTCATTTTCTTTCCCTATTCTCTGCCCTTCTCTAGTTTTTAAAGTGTATTTTATACAAATCAAGTATATTTATATGGCTATTAGCACAGTGATGGATTTTAATATGGTTATCAATGCGATGCCCCATAGCAGCGCCTCTAGACTGAGCCTTTGTTTTGTTTTAATGAGCTAGCAGTAACAGCTCTGCAATGTTCTCTATATTGCTGACTTTTAAAAAAAAAAAATGAAATGCTCTGGATGCTGATGAATTTCCTTTCCTTGTTCAGTGTTCATGATTTCATCTGCCACGAAATGGGAGTGGCAGGCACTCCAGTACATTGATTCAAAAGTAGTTCCAGACTTAGCTGAGTCCCTCTACTGGATGATCACCAGTATGTTGTAATTGGATTCCCGATGTCCCCAAGCCAACTGGATCTGGGCAACATCCAGTCATTGTGGGCCTCTAGGGTTCATTCTTGGGTGCGGACCCTCTGTCTGGCCCCCTTCCTTGAATTGTGGAGTCCCACGGCCCAGCTGCTCTAGAAGCTGAACTCAGTGTCTGGTCTCCTGAGCCTCCCAGTCATTATTCATGCTCCGCTAGAGTCCACCTCCATGGGTACGCTGGATTATCGTTTGGCTCTTCAGGGACGCACGGAAGGTAAAGTAAGGCTTTGCACAAGAAAGCGCACATGAGTTATGAAACTTTAGGAAAACAGAAGCCTATATGTTCTCACCCACCCCTCACTGCTTCTTGTGAGGCCTTAGGCCCAGTCCATGTGTCAGGCAGATAGATCTCTCTGCAGTCCTTCTCTCTGGCGGTGTTCAGCTAGTGAGAGTGAGGCGAGAGCAGGTCTTACCCTTACATAAGGTTAGGTCCCTGACCCACTGACCAGCTTCAGAGCACCAGTCAGATGGTTAAAGTCCTAGCTACACACTCAAACTGCAAGACACGTTTTTTAAAAATGGCAGTTCCAATATCAAGGGAAGATCACATTTTAATACCAACTCATACAGACTATCAGTGACATTGGTACATTCTTTCACAAGTACCTCTATGAACTGTGGTTTTGTAGCAGTAGTCAGTACACTCTAAGAGGAAATTCCCCAGGATTGTTTCAGGGGTTGCATGCTGGAAAGGAATGTGGAGGAATTATTGTTCTTCTCTCACTAGCGTAGTGGTAGAAAACTAGCTCTAGGAGAAGTGCTGGGCTACACCTTTCATGGCTCAGAGGCTCTGATCCATTACCAGTCATTTCTCCTCTAGGTTAAATCTGGCCCAGTTGAAAGGTTACTGAAAATCATAAGCTATGTGTTGGTGGGTCGATGTCATTTCCTAGTGGATAAGTTCCAGATCACAAGAGCCAGAAGTGCTTCTGACACTAATTTGCTCCCCACATTGGTACCCTCAGCAGGGAGGCCAAAGACCAGGAGTCGAATTCTGAAGTAACTCATTGCCTTCAATGAGAATCGCAGATGCTCACTGTTAAATTCCCACATACATATGTGGGAGCTTCCTTATTCTGGATTAAGGGAAACAAGCACAAAAATAGAAACACCACAGTGCGAGCACATGCATCTCCTTCATCACAGGCATTGGCAACTCTGAAAACAAAATGACTGCTGTCTCTGTACACAGGAAGTTGTAAGACCTTTGAAGAGAGGCATCACCCATTCACAGCTACAGTTGCTGTGCCCAGCACCTCTCTGGACCCGGCCCTGACTGAGAATGAATACTAAATTCTCTTTCAGAGGTGATCCCACAGAGATCAAGGTTGAGATGGCTGTGCAAACTTCTGCCATCCTCCACTGCTTGTCCACTGCTGTCCTAGGGCTAAACAGAGAAGTTCAGTCTTAGGAGTCTTACCATGTCAAGGCTGCTTCCTCACTCTGAACTTTAGGGTACAAATGTGGGGGCCTGCATGAAAACTTCTAAGCTTAACTACCAGCTTAGATCTGGTCCGCTGCCACCACTCCCAAATGTGCTAATTCCCTTCCCTGGGTAGCCTTGAGAGACTCTTCACCAATTCCCTGGTGAATACAGATCCAAACCCCTTGGATCTTAAAACAAGGAGAAATTAACCACCCCCCCTCCTACCTCCCACCAACTCCTGGTGGATCAAGATCCAACCCCCTTGGATCTAAAAACAAGGAAAAATCAATCAGGTTCTTTAAAAGAAGGCTTTTAATTAAAGAAAAAGGTAAAAATCATCTCTGTAAAATCAGGATGGAAACTAACTTTACAGGGTAATCAAACTTAAAGAGCCCAGAGGAATCCCCTCTAGCCTTAGGTTCAAAGTTACAGCAAACAGAGATAAACACTCTAGCAAAAAGGTACATTTACAAGTTGAGAAAACAAAGATAAAAACTAACACGCCTTGCCTGGCTGTTTACTTACAAGTTGGAAATATGAGAGACTTGTTCAGAAAGATTTGGAGAGCCTGGATTGATGTCTGGTCCCTCTCAGTCCCAAGAGCGAACAACCCCCAAAACAAAGAGCACAAACAAAAGCCTTCCCCCCACCAAGATTTGAAAGTATCTTGTCCCCTTATTGGTCCTTTGGGTCAGGTGTCAGCCAGGTTACCTGAGCTTCTTAACCCTTTACAGGTAAAAGGATTTTGGAGTCTCTGGCCAGGAGGGATTTTATAGTACTGTACACAGGAGGGCTGTTACCCTTCCCTTTATAGTTATGACACGCCCCCCTAGTTTGATATGCAAACTAGACACAATCAACTCAGGATTGAATAAGGACTGGGAATGGCTGAGCCATTACAAACATTGAATCTATCTCCCCTTGTAAGTATTCTCACACTTCTTATCAAACTGTCTGTACTGAGCTATCTTGATTATCACTTCAAAAGTTTTTTTCTCTTACTTAATTGGCCTCCCAGAGTTGGTAAGACAAGTCCCACCTGTTCATGCTCTCTGTATGTGTGTATATATATCTCCTCAATATATGTTTCACTCTATATGCATCCGAAGAAGGGAGCTGTAGCCCACGAAAGCTTATGCTCTAATAAATTTGTTAGTCTCTAAGGTGCCACAAGTACTCCTGTTCTTTTTGCGGATACAGACTAACACGGCTGCTGCTCTGAAACCAGTCTTAGGAGTGTCAACAATAAATTAACTAATGTCAATTGGAATTTTTTCATACCAAAACAACTAATCGGTGTTTGCACTAGTGGGAAATGTCTCACCATTACACCATGCAGTTCTGCCCAGGATAGTGTAAACACCCTGGTGTTCTTACCATTGTGTCATTTAACCCTGTTTAGAGGAAGTCTAGACAATGCTGTGATAACACTGATAGCTGGCTCACCCTAAGCTCCCGTTGTTGCTACCACCAGTGGGAGATTTCCTCAAAAATGCTACTGTGTAAAGAAGGCTTCGAAGTCCAGAACTAACAATTGGACATATTGGTGATGATGAGTCATTGCAATGAAATCAACTACAGAAAACCGATAAACTGACTCTATTTGGCAGGATTTAAAAAACAAACAAAAAAGCACAGTAATTGATCCTAGTATTTCCTTAGCCCTATTTTTGTTATTCCAAACTTACAAAACCCCAGTGCCCCTCTGAGATTTGATAGGCCAGAACAAAGAGACAGTGGGATCAATAGGAACAGTCACTGTACCTTAAATTCCACACCTTTGTGCACAGAACAGTTTTCACAAGACACCCTTCACACACAGAAATTCAAACCTCATACACTGCCCAACACATGAAATATAGATTAGAAGTGTCTGGGGAACTTTATTTTTATTTTGTAACAGCATTTTTTTTTAATCGATTTGAGGTAAGAGGTCAGGAAGTGAGACCAATAATGGGATTAACCAAACTAGCACACAACACTGAGAGGTGGGAACACAAAGATGGTAGCAAACTTTATTACTGCTTAAAACATGTTATATTGAATTCTGCCGAGTCTCACAAAGGAAGCAGTGGAAGTCCTATCACTTGGAACATGTAAAACTAGAATGGATGAAATGTAATTTATTGAACAATGCCCTCCAGTAGATGAACTACAGAAGATAAAAGCCTTACTACTATTTCCACAATTTAGATCTAATCCATTAGTTCAGTGGCTCTCAAACTTTTTTTACTGGTGACCCATTTCACATAGCAAGCCTCTGAGTGCGACCCCCCCCTTATAAATTAAAAACACTTTAAAATATATTTAACACATTATAAATGCTGGAGGTAAAGCGGGGTTTGGGGTGGAGGCTGACAGCTCGCGACCCCCTATGTAATAACCTCATGAACCCCAGTTTGAGAACCCCTGCATTAGCTCAAGTGGTAGAAGCTAATGGTTTTAGACCTGAAGGACAAGCTCTCTATCCTTGAGGCTGCAGATATGTGGGTTAATAGAGGAAAGGAAGTCCATATTTATGCAGTGTATGAGAGTTCATTACAGAAGCTCTAGAAAATACACTCTGGGGGGAATTCTGCACTAGCAGAGGGATTGACACATTGACTCTAACAGAACTTTTCCGTCTCTTATTTTGTATGAAATTTGCTATGCAAAACACTAGGGCCAGTGCAATTCCATCAGGATAGGTGTTTGAGAGGAGAGGTCAGATATGGACCAAATTTCTTTTTAGTTTATACCTTATAGAAAACCCATCAGCTTCAGAGGGAATGTAAGGCGGGGGGGGGGGGGGGAGTTCTGGATGTATTGGAGTCTGTTTTAAACACACTTTCTGAAGTTTGGATAAGCCAGCCTGTCAGGGTCAGGAACAGTTGTCGATGTCACATTACTGACAAGAGCAATAACAACACATCAGCAACTAGTGATGCATTACACGCTCCACTCGCCATGAACTGAACAGTTGCCCATAGGAAAGCGAGTCCCACAAGTCAACACGGCCTGCTGCTTACTGTGCATCTTCGCAACACCGCAACATGCTCCTTTCTACTTCACTTCACTTTGATCCTTTTAAGTAAATAATGTCAAAAAGATTTGCAGCTGTATGATTTCATTGAGTAATTTTGAGATGCCGCTGCTGACACCTCATGGGGGTGTTCAAATGAAGCAGAGCCTGATGGCTGGGACTGCATTCTGGGGGCCTTTAATAATGCACTCCTGAGATGCTTTTGAAGGCACGAGGCCACAGCAGTTCTGTTTGTGCAGCTGTGTTCCTAACCAGTATCACTGACTTTAAAAAAAAGATCGTTTAGAACATAATTGGGAGTATGTGCAGTAATGACAGGCCTCTGCCAGGGAAAGAAGAGCCTGGACTCACATGTTATTAATTGGGTTGTGAAAAGGCATTGGCTTCTGTGGAATTACTGTCTATGACCAGATTCTCTTATCTGCTCCCCCAAGCAGAAGCCAGCCAAAAACACAGCTGGATTCTAGGTGAGGAAGGAAAGGATAGTACTAGGGCCCAGAATACTACCTCTGTTTGGTACTCTGCAAAGGCAGCTTCGCTGGAGCTCTATTAAGTAAGGCCCCGACAGGTATTCCGGAGCAGTTACTCTCTGAAACATGATCCCCTAATCAATACCGCATCATTGAACCTGGCAGGATCCCCTCCACAGCTATTACTGTGAAGCTTTGAGGCAAAGATGAGAAGGGGAAGGGAGGCAGGGCCAGCAGTGTGAAGAGACAAGGTCCTTGCAGGTCTCCTAAAAATCGATTTCTATAATATCGACCTAATTTCGTAGCGTAGACATACCCTGAGATTCTCCATGGAGCTCAGGGCGTCTGCTAGTTTTGGGGACACCAAAGCTATGGAGTCTCCCACACTATGCACACGAAAAAGCTATGTGGGGAAGAAAGTGGCCCTTAAGATATAGTAAGTGGTATTAGACTATCAAGCCTAAGTATCAGCCTAGGATAAGACACAAATGTTTGTGTCTCCCTCCCCCCACCAAGTTTATCTTCCTTACTTTCACTAGGATTTAAAATACCACTGTACCGATACTGCTGTGCTGTGCCACTGTAAAAGCGCTCGTGTAGCCACTCTATGCCGATGGGAGAGAGCTCTTCCATCGACATAATAAAATCCCCCAAATGAGCGGTGGTAGCCATGTTGGCGGGAAAGCATCTCCTGCCAACCTAGTGCTGTGCAGATGAGCGCTTATGCCAGCAAAACTTCTGTCACTCAGGAGTGTGAAAATACACCCTCCCGAGTGACATAAGTTTTGCCAACACATGTGGAAGTGTAGACATGGCCTTAGTTAACACTGGTTAATTTAACATGGGTTAAAAATACATCTCTTTTCCTAGTCAAAGCAAGACCACAATGGATACTTGATCTACACACAGGCCTGGCCAACCCATGCCTTTTGTATTGGCTTAACTGTTTTGGTTGGAATGAAATTTTCTTTGGAAATACTTATATCAGTACAACTAATCCAGTTATATCAATATAAAGTGCCTTAGACCAGTATAGCTTACTCCCCTTCCTGTATGGGAATAAGAGTTTGTCTATACTGCAATAGCGCTTCAGTGAAGATGCTACATACACCAAAGGAAGAGGTTCTCCTGTCGATGTAGGTACTCCAACTCCCTAAGAGGCAGTAGCTAAGTTGATGGGAAAATTCTCCTGTCCATTTAGTGTGGTCTATACCAGCGGCTAGGTTGGTTTAATTGCATTGCTCAGGGGTGTGGATTTTTCACACCCTTGAGTGCTGGTATTATAAAGACCGAATTTCCTATTGTAGACCAGGCCTAAGTTATAACCATATAAACAGCTTTATTCCAGTATAATTGCATCTACCGTATGTGTTTGTACTGAATTATACTGGTATAGTTAAAGCGGTACGATGTTTGCATTTAGACGAGCCCACAGACTTATGCTGAAATAACACTGATTTAGTTATTTCAGTTCCAGGTTATGTGTACACAAAACCTTAGGGACAATCCTTGCCCCAAAGATTCTAAACAGACCAGACAGACAAAGGTCAGGCAAATATTAACTATCTCCATTATATTAGTTGAGGCAGATTTTTTTTTTAGCCTGTATATTCAATATTCAGTTAGGCTTTCTCAAGTTCATCCTCTCAGTTTAAGTGTCAGATAAAGTACATTGGGATATCACTATTTCTTTCACATAAGGAAAAGCCTTATGGAGAAACAAGCCGTGATGTGAGAGATCCGGGAAGAGAAAGTAATTGGAAAAATTAGTCTTATTTTAAACGTTGATCTTTCAAGAGGGAATATAATTTGATTGTCTAACAAAGTGGTTTTTTTTAGTAAGCATCAGAAGCAGATCTCAGAGACGCAAATATATGGCACATTTTTCATGTTATTTCCCCTTCCTTACTAGGTATGTGACTATTTTACAAAATCAAGAACAGCTTTAATTTCATGAAATTGCTAACAAGAGCTCATTACTTGGCCGTACATAGTTGTAAAAAAAAAAAAAAAACCCACCTAAAGGGAAAGTGGTTTCAGGCTCGATTCATCTGACATCAGATAAGCGTGTTAAGGAAATAGTCATTGGTAGAAAGCATTCATTAAAAAGAACAAGTTCTTTCCCTGATCTTTTACTCTGTGCAGACTATAGCAGTCAAATCCCACAGCAATAGCCAGATGTCAGTTTAGCTGGTATTGGAGTACTGTCTGATCAAAAATGGGACTCAGTCTCTCTGGTCTCATTTCCTTTAATCAAAACTTAGTTACTGCTTTAAATGTTGTTGTTGATGTGGTATTTGGGCAAAGCCAATATTTCTCTTCACAGGCTAATCCCAGGCATGAACAAGAGAGAGGCATTTTGACCATGTTATGGAAATACTGCCATTCAGAAAAATATACTGCATAATATTTACTTGTCCTTAAAGGGAGACTTATCAAGCCAAGTCATTTTCAGGCATTCCTGACTCGTGATACTAAAAGTTTAGATAAGGAAAATGGGGAATTCTAGAGGGTTAATTTAATTGTCCTCCATGAACTTATCTAATTTTTTTGAAACCAGTTATACTTTTGGCCTTTGCAACATCCCCTGGCAATGAGTTCCACAGATTCACCATGTGTGAAGAAGTACTTCCTTATGTATGTACATCACTATTTACATGATAATAGATTACTGTCTTCATTTCACTTAGCTTGGTGAGTGAAACGAGAACGATCAGTTTCATTTTAGGGACTTATCCTTCCCCCATTGAAAACAATGATAAGTGTCCTATTGATTTTATAGGAAGCTGGATCTGGCTCTTAGGGTACGTCTACACAGCTAAAAAAGAAGACGACCTGCGGTGCCAGATCTCAGAGCCCAGGTCAACTGACTCAAGCTGTGGGGCTCTGGCTGCAAGGCTAAAAATAGCCATGTAGATGTTTGGGCTCTGGCTGCCTGGGGTCTGAAAACTGGCAAAGGAGAGGGTCTCAGAGCCCTACACTGCTATTTTCATCCCCACCACTCAAGCCCAAGTCAATTCTTCCAGGATCTGAGAGTTCCTGCAGGGTTTTTGTGGTGTTTTTTTTTTTTTTTGGTGTGTAGATGTAGCCTTAGGGCCTAACTCTGCAAACTCTCATTCCCAGGAGTGGTTCCACTGAGCTCAATGAGAGTTTGAGAGAGAGTAAGGACTAGTTACGTGAGTAAGGGTTCACAGAACTGGATTTTTAGAGCTTGATCCAAATATCATTGAAGTCGATGGAAACATTCTGATTGATTTCAATGGGTTCTGGATTAGGCTCTCGATCCTACAAGTTGATGAGCAGTCTGAGCCTGATCCAGAAAAACACTTAAGAACATAAGTGGTCCCAAAATGACTTGACCTGGATTTATTTGTTGAAAATCCCTGACTCTCTGTAACAGGTTGGACTCACCGCCGCAGGCCTCCTGCTGGTTTTTCTGGGAATTAGCTCTGTCCAGCTCTGAAGCACCCTTTGCAGGTGGTGTTTCACCCGTTGTTCGCTCTGCTGTTTCCTCCATCTCCGGGGGCCTACATCGCTCCCAGACTGCAGCGTCCTCTTCAGGGCATGGCCCTCAGGGCCGGCTCTAGGCACCAGCCCAGCAAGCAGGTGCTTGGGGCAGCCAACGGAGAGGGGCGGCATGTCCGGCTCTTCTGCGGCAATTCGGCGGTGGGTCCCTCACTCCCTCTGGGAGCGAAGGACCCGCCACCGAATTGCCGCCGAAGACTGAAGCGGTGGCGGTAGAGCAGATCACGATCGCGGCTTTTTTTTTTTTTTTTTCCACTTTTTTTCTTTTTGTTGCTTGGGGCGGCAAAAATCCTGGAGCCGGCCCTGATGGCCCTTTGGCTGTGCCCCACCTCTGTTGTCTCCCCCCCATTCCAGGGGAGCCAGCAGTCCTTCGCCCGGCTTCTTGCCACAGTGGCAAACTAGAGCCTGTAGGCTAGCCAGGGCCGGCTCCAGGCACCAGTGCAGCAAGCAGGTGCTTGGGGCGGCCAACGGGAAGGGGCGGCACGTCGGGCTCTTCGGTGGCGGGTCTCTCAGTCCCTCTTGGAGGGAAGGACCTGCCACCGAAGAATGAAGCAGCGGCGGTAGAGCTGCTGCTGAAGTGCCGCCGATCACGGCTTTTTTTATTTATTTTTTTCGCCGCTTGGGGTGGCAAAAACGCTGGAGCCAGCCCTGAGTCTAGCCCCTCGCTCAGGGCAAGCTGCAGTCTTTTGGCTCAACCCTGCACTCATGGGGAGCTGCAAATAGTCAATCAGGCTAGCCTCTGGTTCAGAGAGGGGTGGGAAACAGTCTCTCAGCTCCCCCTGCACTCAGGTGGGGCTGCAGGCAGTTAACGAGCCCAGGCTCTGGTTCAGAGCGGGGAGGGAAACAAAGTCTCTCAGCTTGGGCCTGTAGCCAAAGTCAGTTACCTCAGGCTTTCCTTCAGCTAGCCTGAGGGAGGGGGAGACTGCCACCCACCTTTTGAGTGGCGGGGGGACGCAGGCCCTCCCTCCCCACTGCGTCCTGGCCCAGGGCCTTAAGGGTGGCGGAGGGGTCTGCTGCCGAGTCAGCGGGGATCCAAGCCACAACACACTGACTCACCTGCTGCCAGCGTTGCAGCCAAACAGGGGTCTACTACCCCTGGGCCACTTCCACACTCCCCCTCCAAGGGTATTGGTGGTCTGGTGAGGTAAGGTGATCTGCGGAGGCCTCAATTGCCAGCAGAAGCTCTGCCAGGGGTTGGGCCAGCCGGCGGTCCACGCCAGCTGTCTGTCTCTTGCAGGGTCAGGTCATCCAGGGGTCCGGGTCAGTTGTCTGCTTCCTATGGGGCCAGGTCATCCAGGAGTCCGGGTGGCCCGGGCCAGCCGTCTGCTTCCTCCAGGGTCAGGTCAGTCCAGGGGGTCCAGGCCAGTTGTCTGCACTCTGCGGGCCTTCTGCCGTCTCCCAGCACGAGAGCTCAGGGGAAGCGTCTGTCCCCTCCAGTGACTGGGCCCCCACTGAGCTTCCGGGTCCCGACTTTATATTTCCGGTCCCACCCCTTGGCTTCTGGGGGCAGAGCTAGGGGTAGGACTCCGCCCACGAGAGGGTGGAGCCACCCTCTTCCTCTGTGTCTGGGGAGGGCCAGTCCACCTCACTACACTCCCATTCTTGTTAGTTAGGACTCTGAGTGATCATCTTATCTTTAACCAAGCCGCTTAGGCCATGTCTACACTAGCGAGCTTACAGTGGCACAGCTGTACCGATGCAGCTGTGCGGTTGTAAGATCGCTCATGTAGTTGTCTGATGCCAACTTAGAGAGCTCTCCCCTCGACATAATAAAACCACCTCCATGAGTGGCAGCAGCTAGGGCTCTTTAGCAGAAAAAGCCATAACAAGAACCAATGGCTGGAAGTTGAAGCCAGACAAACCCAAATCGGAAAAAGGGTACAAATGTTCAACAGTGAGGGTGGTTTAACCATTGGAACAAACTACCAAGTGAAGTGGTGGATTCTCCATCTCTTGATGTTTATAAGATGACTTTTAAAACATTGTAAGGAGTGTCATAGGTCAAACGTGAGTTCTCTGACCTTGCTCAAGGCAACCTCCCATTTAGTGTTAGTGCAGGGGTTCTCAACCTTTTTCCTTCTGAGTCCCCCCTCCCGCAACATGCTATAAAAATTCCATGGCCCACTTGTGCCACAACTTTTTTTCAGTAGATTAATAGCCAGGGCCGGTGTTACGGGGTAGCAAACAGAGCAATTGTCCAGGGCCTCATGTCACAGGGGGACCCCTGGACCCCTGGTTGAGAACTGCTGTCTTAGGGCACAGGATGCATTGTTCCATGTAGGGGATTGAATTAGGTATGGCATCACACCAGGTAGCTCTATGGCCCTGCTTTCTATTTCAGCTGCTACAGTTTTCCTTACTATCTCAGGAGATGCCCATGACCCTAAAAGATAGCAGATGCTCAGTGATTACATTAACATCCAGCTCTCGATAAGTAAATTGTTCTTTCACCAGCCAAGCTGGGTCTGCCTGGCATTTAATCAGCCATGGGAGGGAAATGTTGCCAACATCATTAACATAGAAGCTACCTGATGCTATGGTCCTTGTGCAACACCAAATTCCTATCGACTTCAATGGGAGGTTGGACTCACATAAGAACTACAGGACTGGGCTACAAACCTCTCTCACCATTTTTTTTTTGCCATTGGCTCAGATTAGTTTCCTTTTATTTAATAATAAAAATAGGGCTCTTCTGATGTAACCAAGTTATTGTTTAAGGCAACAAATAGGACATGATCCTTCAATCCTTTCCTGCTCAAGTATCCTCATTCAGTTCAATGAGAGTCTCAAGCATACAGTTAATGACTTCCAGCATGGCCCATCATCAAAGACAGAACCCAAGACCTTCAGCTCCACAGCACATGTCTCTACCATTTGAGATAAAGGAATAGCCCCATTAGTCAGTAGCAGTACGCTCTTATTGTCTCTCCCTCTGGTGGACTAGGTACTAGAGGGACTCATGATGCCTTTAACCTGTGTATAACACAAGGAAGGCAGGACCAGGCTCAATACAGGTAACTATAATGCAAGGAAAGCATAGTATCTCTTCCTCTTTGTCCAACTGGAGCTTTTCAGGGTCTCCTCCATCTATTGCATCTTGGCATTAACCAAGATTGTATGTTCTGCATCTTTATTATGTTTGTACAGCACCTAGCACAGTGGGGCCCCGATCTTATTTAAGGCCCAAGGGGCTCTTCTATAATGCAATAAATAAAATTGAGGACATACATAGTTCTCCTGCTTGTCTGACTGGAAGGTTATATCAGTTGGCTATTTGGGGATATAAAGAATAAATCTTAACTAGTGGCACCTAACATAAGAAAATAACATAAGAATGGCCCTACTGGGTCAGTCCAAAGGTCCATCTAGCCCAGTATTCTGTCTTCCGACAGTGACCAATGCCAGGTGCCGCAGAGTGAATGAACAGAACAGGTAATCATCAAGTGATCCATCCCCTGTCGCTCATTCCCAGCTTCTGGCAAACAGAGATTAGGGACACCATTCCTGCCCATCCTGGCTAACAGCCATTGATGGACCTATCCTCCATGATATACATACATGATTTTATGATTCAGTAACACATGAACCTATAAATAAAAGACCTGATTCTAATCTCATATACTGGTTTTACACTGGTGACTTTAACAGAGTTATTTTTGATTTTTACTGGAGTTAGTGAGAGCCCAAACTATTAAAGGCAATAAACCCCCCACCATCCCTTCCAGTTTATGTGATAATGTTGTCATTACAGTCCTCAGACAGTGAAATTAGGTTAGGTCTCTTAGGGTAACTGGGGTAACTGGATTTGGTGAAACAAACAGGACTCTCTTAAGACACTATCACAGAGTTTTAATTAGAGGTAATAGGCAAGTTATTCCATTATTACTGAAGAGTTAACGTATTTCATTAGCTTGCAAAGTTTGGATGAATTAATATAAAGCTTCATTATGAAAATCCAAGTCTAATTCTAATTCTGTGGATTCAGTTAGCACAGTTGATCATATTAAATGTGAAGATGAGCGAGTACATTGCAAACTGTATAAACCCTGAGTTTTTCCTCTATTGTAATCCAAACAATCAAGTATTTAAAGGGGGTGATTCTATACAAGAGTCCTATTGTTCCGAAAGAGTGATTACATTAATAATGGTGAACGTTTCCCTTAGTTACCTAGACAATAGCAGTGGTGGGAACATGCTTTTTCCTTTCTGGCCTGGTGAGGGACGGGAGGGGAAGAGATGAGCAGAAAGGAGTCTCCTAGCTCTAGTCAGCAACAGGTGAGTTTGATGTTCTAATTAGTGAGCGTGTAGTAGTAGGATTTTATGTTTGTATTTTGTATAATTTAGAATGAAGGATAAAGAGAATAATGTAGCATGTATTAAATGTATTGATGAATGATTTGACCCTATCCTGCCAGCCATCCTTTTTGAATAGCAGAAAGGAATGGCCTTATGGGCCATTGGTAGAGATGCATCAGCCAGAATCTCTTTGTGTCTGGACTGATTTCAAGGTAGTAACAGACCTTTGAGGGTCACCACTTTGTTGTAGGCTTAGCATTTTAAAATAAGTAAAAGAATGCCATGATTGTTTCCCCTCTGCATTGCAATTTGATGTTCCTGTTCAAAATATTCTGTATAAATTAATTCTGTTTTGTGTGTGAATGAGGAATGGGTGTTAAGAGATAAGTGTGAAGGCCATCACTGAACCAGATGTTCTAGGGAGGAACCGGAGAGGCTGCAACACGCCCCTATTGAAATATCAGGGGAGGGCAGATTAACAACTCTAAAGATGAGACAGGCACCTATCAGTGGGGACAAGATAGCTGTGATCAAAAGCAGCATGGGATAACTCCCTGAGAGACTTGATGAAAGAACAAGATAAAGGATGAGAAAAACAATTTAAGAAACAAGCACTAGTCAAACAACAATTGATTACAGCATGACGGTGCAAAACTCATTGGTCCCAATGAAGGAAAATCATTATATAAACAGGGTGCCTGGGGGTTCGTCCTGCTAAGACTTCCCCAGAGCATCGTGTCGCGACCAACAGAACCCAGCTCCTACCTACCCGTGATCAACCTAGCTGGCCACTAGATTGATCCGGACTCTGGACTGGTAACTATAACATTGACTGACGGGACTGTGTGTGTGTGTGTGTGTGTGTGTGTGTGTGTGTGTGTGTGTGTGTGTGCGTGTGTGTGTGTGTGTGATTAAATGCATATGCTAATTGTTGTATCTTCAATAAACATGGCATATTGCCTTTTCCCCTGAAAAAGATCCTGTGTGCTTCTTATAAGCATAACATTTTTGGTGGAGAATTGCAAAAGGGGGAAAACATGCACCGTGATTGTTGAAAATACTGCAAAAGGTATCCCATACGGATAAAGTGATAGATCATTCAGGTATGCACACCCCCGGTTGTAGAGGTGCCGGGCAATGGGGGAGGATTAGAGTCCTCGCTCCGACCCATCTGTCAGGGAAAACTATACAGATAGATAGATATAAACTGTTTGTACAAACTGTCTAGGTATATACACCCCAGGTCGTAGAGGTGCCGGGCCCTAAGGGGGAGGATTACAAGACAGCTGGTCTAGAAACTTTTAATAGCATTGCCTGTCGTCCCAAATTTTTCCATGAGTTTACGACTACAGGGGTGGTGGTGTTATTTTGAACGTGTAACCTACTAAAATCCAATGACGTGCTGGATCAATAAGGCCACAAATTTGACCATTGATTGGATAAAAAAAGCTGCATTTCCCCACAACAAAAATGGGGGTTAGGGTTAGGGCGTTGACTTCACCGTGAACATTTTCTTCAGTTCTGTTTGCATGGGTTTGCAGCCTTCCCAGTCATTACAGATTTGCTTTGAATTCCAGCTTCAAAAGAATTCCAAGTCTGATCATAAAAACAACTACAGATGCAAAGTTTCTCTTGGTTTCTTGGAGAAGCCCAGTGAAACAACCAAACTTTCCATGATTTCAATGCAAAACATAACAGCCTACGTTAACATCATAAGAACGGCCATACTGGGTCAGACCAAAGGTCCATCTAGCCCAGTATCCTGTCTTCTGACAGTGGCCAATGGCAGGTGCCCCAGAGGGAATGAACAGAACAGGTTATAATCAAGTGATCCATTCCTTGTTGCCCATTCCCAGCTTCTAGCAAACAGAGGCTAGGGACACCATCCCTGCCCATCCTGGCTAATAGTCATTGATGGACCCATCCTCCATGAACTTACCTAGTTCTTTTTTGAACTCTGTTATAGTCTTGGCCTTCATAGCATCCTCTGGCAAGAAGTTTCACAGGTTGACTGTGTGTTGTGTGAAAAAATCCTTCCTTTTGTTTGTTTTAAACCTGCTGCCTATTAATTTCATTTGGGCCCCCGTAGTTCTTGTGTTATGAGAAGGAGTAAATAACACGTCCTTATTTACTTTCTCCACACCAGCCATGATTTTATAGACCTCTATCATATCCCCCCTTAGTCGTCTCTTTTCCAAGCTGAAAAGTCCCAGTCTTATTAATCTCTCCTCATATGGCAGCCGTTCCATACCCCTAATCATTTTTGTTACCCTTTTCTGAACTTTTTCTAATTCCAATATAGGAATTGCTGGGAACTAGGAACTTAGCCCAAGATTGCTGAAAAGGTTCATGAAGTTCTTGAGAAATGTTGATTTTCATATTGAGCATGTGACAGAACTGAAAAGCTACTCAAGTTAGCAAGGTCCGGGGTTTTGTGGCATACATTTCACATAACTCTACACCACAATCCCTCCTCAAGTGGGTACCTAGATCTCAAAGAACATTTACAAGTTATACAACACCACAGTGTTTAGTCGGGCCTGAACAAAACCCTGGACATAAGACCTCTAGATCTTCATACGAGTGCAAACTTTCCCCAAAGGCAAGGAACTTAGACTGGGCTATTGTCATTCAAGAGAGGTTCTAGCTGCAAACTCCAGTCTAAATCCAGATTAGTGGTTCAGACCCATGGTTTGCATTGAAGCTCATCTCTCAATTACATTTGTTCACTGCTTTGTTGACAGAAGAATACTGTTAAGACTAGAATCATGGGTTCTGGAGAGGAGTGTGCTCTAGTGGGCAGACACTTCTGCTGCTGTCTCCTGATCCTTCTACCCGTGTTCCATGCTTTCTCCTCCCCTCCGCTCCTAGTCCCAGTCTCTTTGCCCAGCGAGCCTCTGAGTTCCCTGTTTGAGACCCATTTCCTCCCCCTGCACCACAGGTTCCTTGTCCAGTCTCAGTCCCTCAACCCGTTAGCTCTTGGTCCTCCTCCATATCCCTCAGACTCCTTATTCTAAGCTACACTCTCTCCAGGCCCTGCTCTGATCTGGCTTTTGTCCCCTCTGCATTTCAGCTGGGTGGCTTCCTCCACCACATTGTCTAGGTGTCAGTAAAGTCAGTACTGAGTATTCTGCACTCATTTCTGGTGCACAGCACCACAGCGGCCTGCTGCAACTCCAAGAAATGCTCTGCTCATCCCCTGTAGCCCTGGGCTGGAGCAAGCCCAGTACAGGTGGATTCTTCAGACAGTTAAGCTACCAACAAGCCTGAGCACATGCAAAATGACGTTTTTTCAAAGACTACTAACTTGGCAAACTTATAAGTAAGGCTAAGATTTTGTCTCAGATATTTTTAGTAAAAGACACGGACAGATCACAGGCAAAAAAGAAAAATGTACGGGAGCCGTTACCCGTTTGTGTCTTTTACTAAAAATATCCCTGACAAAATGGGGATCTGTGGGTCCCCACACCGCCTGAAGCTGGCAGCTGCACAGGGGCAAGGAGCTGCCTGCAGCTCCGGGGGTCCCCTGCTGCTTCCCCTGGCGGCCAGGAGCTTGGGGGTTTGTGACCTTGCACTCTATATGATTTTATGAAAATATGCTAATGAGTTTAAATATAATGTAACTGAAATATGCTTCAAGCAAAAGGTCTCTTGTAAGGTATCATTACAAAGCTTATAATCTACTGAGTGTGGTCATCCTATTTCTATAAATGTACCACTCTTGTATCTGAAACTAGAAATATGAAATATAACTCTGAGGGCCTATTGTAATTATGCAAAGTGTGGGCCATTAATGGTGGTTTGGAATCTTGATGACTCCCATTAACCAGGACAATTGTCTGCAGATGGCTCTGTTTTACTTGTAAGTCTCCGTGTGTGCTGGCAAGTGGGTAATGAAGTCGTACAGTGACATGTGATCATGTCACCTGAACTGGAATCCATCTTTAACCTGGTGCTTTTCCAATGAGAAGGACGGGGTGGGAACCCAGAGAGGGACAAAGGATTCCCGCCTTATGCAGAAGATATATAAGTGGGTGGAACAGAACAAAGTGAGGAGCCATCATGAGGAATCCCCTAGCTACCACCTTAGCTGGAATAAGGGCTGTACCAGGGGAAAGGACTGTGCTCAGACTAGGAAGGCGTCCAGTCTGTGAATGAAACTTATTGAAACATCTCTCAGGGTGAGATTTTATCTGTACTCAGTTGTATTAGGCTTAGATTTGCGTGTTTTATTTTATTTCACTTGGTAATTCACTTTGTTCTGTCTGCTACTACTTGGAACCACTTAAATCCTACTTTCTGTATTTAATAAAATCACTTTTACTTATTAATTAACCCAGAGTATGTATTAATACCTGGGGGTGGAGGGGCAAACAGCTGTGCATCTCTCTCTAACAGTGTTATAGAGGGTGAACAATTTATGAGTTTACCCGGTATAAGCTTTATACAGGATTAAACAGATTTATTTGGGATTTAGATCCCATTGGGAGTTGGGCATCTGAGTGTTAAAGACAGGAACACTTCTGTAAACTGCTTTCAGGTTAAGTCTGCAGTTTTGGGGCACGTGGTTCAGACCCTGGGTCTGGGTTGGAGCAGACTGGTGTGTCTGGCTTAACAAGACAGGGTGCTGGATTCCCAGGCTGGCAGGGAAAGCAGGGGCAGTAGTAGTCTTGGCACATCAGTTGGCAGTTCCCAAGGGGGTTTCTGTAATCCAACCCATCACAGGGTTCCCCCACCGCTGTCCCAGCGGCCAGGAGCTGTGGGGTATCCCCGCTGCCTGAGGTGGCTTGGAGCTCCGGGGACCACCAGAGGCTGCAGGGGTACCCCGCGGCTCTCTGCCCCCGCCGATGGGGTGGGGGGATGGGATGACCCTGCAGCTCCTGACCACTACAGACTGAAGTCACGGAGGTTGCTGGAAGTCACGGATTCTATGAATTCTGCGACCTCCGGGACTAAATCGTAGCCTTACTTATAAGCAACTGAAAACAGGATCTGATAAATGTGAGGGAGATGTCAAGCAACCTTAAATATAAGTGGCATTACCCACTCTGCCTAACACACTCTCTCTCTCTCTCTCTCTCTCTCTCTCTCAAGGAACTTTAATATCAACTTTAGAGTGATATTCTAATAAGCAAGTTGTTCCACCCAGGACCCACATCTTGTTGCACTATCAATCATTTACTACACTACCAGCCCAAGGCAGTGGGAGAAATACAGGAAGTGGCTGTAGCCAGCAACGTACAGAAGCTCCCCTGCAGTATTCCCTCTCTGAGATGTCACCGATCCATTTTGTTGTTAATTATTAGGGGGTTGAAAGGACTCAGTTTACAATAAGAAATGCTGCTGCAATGCATGGGACACTTAACTCTGGGTGCTAAAGAGAGAATTCCTGCATATGTTAATCTAGAGAAAGGTTAGAGGCATAGTAGATTTGCTTAATTTAAAATACTCAAAAACAACTGGCATGTTAGCTATTTATTCAGCTCAAGTAATTGTTTGCCTGAAACAGATGAGCTATTTTTACTTAACATTAAGTTACATTTCCCTTTGGCATGGCATATACCCTTTGCAAGCCATTTTTCACTGAAGAGAAATGTAATGGGAAGGTTAAAGCTCTGACTGTGATTTGGAACTTTGCAGTCTGATGCTGAGTGACCCCTGCAAGATGCTGAGCACCCGACACCCTACAGGCTCAGGGAGATGGAATCAAGGACTCGAGGCAGGCAGCAGGCACTCTTGCTGCATCTAGATCACCTCTTCCTTCTCAAGGGCCGATCACAGAGCTATTCATAGTTTTTAGTTTAGACAGTACTGCAATAGCGGATGTGGGATTTTTTTTATACAGTGGCTTCAATTTACACATCCCATTTGGTAGTACAATTCCATAATCATGGCTACAAAAATTTGCTGTTTTCTGAAATGCTCAGTTAATGCTCTTCCCACACTGATGAAATGAACTAAAACAGCTTGTGTTTAACACCATTTGTGTAGCCACGTTACTGTTGCCGGAGGGTGTTTTAGCAGCACAGACAAGTTCTCAGGAGTTCTCAGAACCATGTTCAAGACTAACTCCCCTTCCCCACCCTAGAAGAGTTGGAATACACATGAGGCTGAACTGAGACCACAGAAGCGTATCCCCCAGGCTCTGGAGAGAATATTGGTGTTTTAGATCTGAGGCCAGATCCACATTGTACAAATGGCTCATGTATTTAAGGACTAAACAAAAATACGGGAGCCAAACTTTGGAGTCTTCAAAATCTGAATCTAGATGTTTGTAGCTTGAGGTCGTCTAATTTCAACCTGGTTCTAAAACATGGTTTGCAAGTTGGTTTGTACCCACACTAGTCAAGCACCCCAGTTTTATACAAGTTTTAGCAGGAAGGATACTTGCTAGGGGGATGGACCAAATGCAGAAGGAAAGACATGGGTTCCTCCCAGAAGGGTACTTGCCTTGTTGCTGTTTGGCCTATTGCAGCCACTTAGCTCCAATCTTGCATTTGGCTTGACCGGAAATCTAGCCTAAACCTGATTTGGATCTGGAAGCTGCTTCTTGGCTCATCTCTGATATATGCAAGTTTGGTTCCCAATGAGACATTATGCCCATTTCTTTTTTAAAAAGGATGTTGCAGCATGTGAAACATACAGAAGGAAAAAACACCTTCTGCTACACTAATGCTGTTTTGCTTCTCAAACATCTTTCAGATCCTTCAGTTTTTACAGTGTGTGGGTGCAGAGATTACAGGCATATTTTCAACTCATTGCACAGATAAATAGTTGAGTTTGGTGACTAATTTCCCGCAGACTCAGCTAAATATATAACCTGTTTTCTTCATCTTAATTAGCGAGCAAATTTAATGCTTAGAAAGTGAGGGAGAAAAGACACTTTGTTGAACCAGGAGTAACACAGGCAGGTGTTGTTAAAAGCACCCAACATACAGTACCTATGAACTTAATCCCAACCTCCAGATAACCCATTCCTGATACCCCAGGGACACCCCTTGCTCCTGCCCTGTTCTGTAAATGCGTCTCAAGGCCTGCAGATACCTCAGGCATTTTGAAACCTGGGCTCTCATATAGTTACGCCAATCTGCCTTGACCTGGAGCACGTGTGGGTATGTGTACACTGCAGTAGGCAGTGAGGCTCCCAGCCCGAGTAGACAGACTCATGCTAGCAAAACTAGAGCTAGAATGCTAAAAATAGCACTGTGGATGTTCCCACTGAGGCTGGAGCTCGAGCTCTGAAGCTTAGGAGATTGGGTCAGGTTGAGAGCCTGAGTTTCTGCTGGAGCGGGAACATCCATCTTGCTACTGCACTAGCGCGAGTCTGTCTGCCCGGGCTGGGAAACTCGCTCCCAGCAGCAGTGTAGACACACCCCGTGAGTCCTGCTATACCAACCTGGTCTCTACACAGCTCACATACCAGAGCTGGCAGTTTGAATTGTTTGGCCCAGCGGACCTGCTTCTGAGCGATTCAGAGCCATTTGTTCCAGGCAGTGCTGACACTACACAAGTGTGATGTTGTCTGGCCTCTAGGGCGGCACTCACTGGTTTTGATTGTAAATTCTTCAAAGGAGAAACCTTTGAGGACCGGGGGTGACAACATCCAGCTCAGAGACCAAAATGGGGCAGTACATGCTGTCCCAATTTGAAGACTGCCAGGGCCCAGTTTGATCCTCCCGGCCCCACCTCCCAAGCACAACTGAGGACAGCCCGAGTAGCTACCCTAACTTGTGCTCTGGCTTCAAAACCCCCCATGGGCCATTACACAACCATGAAATAGTGAGCGCCCTGGTCATTTTCTCACCACTCCAATGTTAGGGCTTTTCAGAGGGTGAAGCTTGTCTTAAAGCCATTTATATTGGCTCATACAACTGGGGTGTTCCTGGAGGAACTGTAGCTGCCTTGTGGCCAGGTTACATTGGCAGAACCATGTAGTATCCTTGTTGTCTGGCCCATTGGTCAAGCACCTACCCAGCTGTTGACAAAGAGTTGCACTGAGATCCAGCACAGGATCCAGTGCGCAAGCGCTTCCTTTGGGAAATTGCCCCGGTGCGTTTTCACAGACCGTGACATATGTCAGGACACCAAGATCCAGGTCTATAAGACAACTGTTGTTCCTACACTCCTCTATGGATGTGAAACTTGGGTGACACATTGACAGCACCTCAAGAGTTTGGAGAGGTACCACCAACGATGCCTCCGGAAGATCCTTTGCATCAAGTGGGAAGATCGCTGCACTAACGCCAGCATCCTCACTGAAGCCAATGTCACCAGCATTGAGGCAAAAACCTCATGCACCAATTTCGCTGGGCTGAACATTGTGTGCGGATGCCAGACTCTCGCCTCCCAAAACAAGTCCTCTACTCTCAGCTGACCCATGGTCAGAGATCCCGAGGTGGTCAGAGGAAACGCTGCAAAGACACACTGAAAATGTATCTCAAGAAAACTGATGTGGACATCACAAGCTGGGAGGAGCAAGCCACCAACCGACCCCAATGGCGCCATATCCTTCATCAGGTAGTGGCCCGTTTCGAGTAGAAGCTCCTTGTCCTTGAAGCTGAAAAGAGATAGAGGAGGAAGGAAAAAGAAAGAACTTTCTCCCAGCAGGCAGCTGGCCCACCACAAAAGGTCTGTACCTACCGCAGGCGGATCTGTAGTTCCAGGATCGGACTCCTGAGTCATCTCAGGACCCAAATGTAAATCCGTGGTAGAGATCATCCTCGAATCAAGGGATCACCAATGATGATGTACTGCTTAGTGACATGACCCATGAGATTATCTAAGCAAAGAATAGAGAGAGTGGATTTTTTCAGGATGCTTCTCAGCACAGCAGCTCCATGAATGTAAACCCAAACAAACAATCAAACCAAACCAAACCCCGTCAGGCTGTAGTCAGCTTTGTTGCAAACAAATGCAAATCCTCTGATTTCAAAACTGATCTATATCAAATGGAATATCAAGATTTGTTATATGCGCCTTCCATTTAATACCTGGAATTTTGCCGAGGCATTTGCTATTGAAGGCTCTAGACGTCTGTACTTTTGGGGGGTTTCCAGCTGTCTCATCCATATGACAAAGTGGAAATAACAATTGAGCCGAAGATTTGTAATTTGTTCTTTAAGTTATTAATTTTCAATGATCAAATCTTGTTTAAACTGATTAAGGCAGCTGCTGCTTGGCCAGATCATGACATTATTTCCTTCTGGATATCCCCTCTGGCTTGCATGTTACTGCCAAGGTATTGGTATTGTATTCCTTTACCTTCTAAGATAACGCTTGAGTTGGGAGTTGTTAGGGTTCTCATTAATTTTTCCCAACCATAGCTGATTATTAACCCAATCTTTTGTGCAATGCTGGGCAGTCTTCCGGTCTTTACTTGCATGTTGGTTGAGCTGTCATTTAGAGCTATGTTGTCAGCAAAATCCAGATCTTCTAGTATATTGTTGTTGAGCCACTTACCCCAGGGTGAATGCGGATCACAGTTGCTAAACCAAGGAAAGCCTTGGGATATATTCATTGAGTAGCTCCAAGCATAGTCTGTTAACAGTTGTCTCAAATTCACATCTGGCTGTGAAGTGACATTTCAGTGAATGTTTCTTGGCTCTCAACAATGGAACAAAGTTTATCCTGGGCTTAGGTTAGAAAGGGCTTTATATCAGAGGAGTGCGTTCTTGAATCAAGCAGTGCATCTGCTGCAGAGTCTGAATTCAGTGACCCGCTCAGTGTTTGGAGAGGGAAGAGATTATAAGGACAGAAGCTCAATTGTGGCTGTCAAATTGAATCTGAATGTTGATTCAGTATCTGCTCCAATCCTGAACCATTTTGCTGAGAAGCCTGGCACAGAGAGTCACAAAATGCCCTCTAAGAATGTTAAGTCACACATAAGGAAAAGTTGTTAAAAATCAAAGCAGAGTCATCTTTCCAGGCACATGGTGAAGGATATAGAAAACTGGATGCTGACAGTTAGAGCATCCAAATCTGCAAGTATGCTGTTCATGCAAATGTACATAGCTCATTAAAAGAGCATTTTTAGTAGATGAGTCCATATACCTGATTCCAACTCAGGGATGGGCGAATGACCCTTCTGATGGCTAGTAATGTTTGCAGATTGGATAACATTAATGGTCCTCAAAAGGTTCTGCTGTGTGGGGTTAATAGCACTGATAGTCTAGAGGTGACGTAGATGCAATAATACTTAGAAGTGTTCATTTTCAGAGCACTTTGCAAACTTCCAATAATTCTCCTTTGAGCTAGGTACTCAATTTTATACTTGGAGAAATGGAGGGTTTCCCCAAAGCCACAGCAAGTCAAAGCAGGAATTAAAAATCAGAACAGAAGTTCCTGGCTCCTAGTCCTGCGCTCAAATCATCCATCTCTAGCTCCTTACTTCTCCTGTAATTCAAGTGCTGGGACTTAGGCTTTTGGAGCAGGAGATCAGAGTTCTATCCCCACTGTTGCAATGAAGTTCTGAAAGACTACAGTATGCACCATAGTGACAGCCATTAAGTTGTTAGATGGTTATGGATTTGTTACAGAAACATTAGTACTGAAATATATTGAATAGTTCATTCCCTGTTGCTATAATAAACCTCATTACTGTTATCTATACATGCAAGGTTTTCTTCACAAAAGGAAGACTAGAGACCAGGGCCGGCTCCAGGCACCAGCTTAACAAGCAGGTGCTTGGGGCGGCCAAGGGAGAGGGGCGGCACCTGCGGCAATTTGGGGGCAGCAGGTCCCTCACTCCCTCTAGGAGCGAAGGACCTGCCGCTGAACTGTCGCCGCCGATCGCGGCTTTTTTTTGTTTTTTTTCCAATTGTCGCCGCTGATCGCGATCACGGCTTTTTTTTTTTTTTTTTTGCTTGGGGCGGCAGAAATGCTGGAGCCGGCCCTGCTAGAGACTTAAATGCTTTATGTAGAAAATTTCACTGCTCTTGCCACCCTCACTCCAAAAACACCTCTAGGGTTTGTGACTCCATGGTTGAGAATTATTGCTCTAATGGAAACAGAACTTTGCAACTGCTTTGCTCATAGGCCTCTGCTCTACTAGTTATAATGACAGCAGCTGCATCGAATACATGCAAGGATGCCACAGTGAAGAAGGGTTTATCGGTAGTGCACCTGTAGTGCAGTGGCTCTCAAACTTTTTTACTGGTGACCCCTTTCACATAGCAAGCCTCTGAGTGCAACCCCCCTTATAAATTAATTTTTTTTAAAAATATATTTAACACCATTATAACTGCTGGAGGCTGACAGCTCGTGACCCCCCATGTAATAACCTCGCGACTCCCTGAGGGATCCTGACCCCCAGTTTGAGAACCCCTGATCTAGTGAATGGCTGTATGGAGAAGATGGGAAAGAGATGGGTGAACTGTTTAAAAGAAAAAAAAATAAAGGCAAGAATCCCCTTGAACCCTTGCTGCTTTCTAGAACCGAGTCTGAACGCAACCTTGCTGATGGTTCTAAAACATCCAGCTTTGTTTCAGTATTTCCAAATCAGCCTCTGCAAAAGATGTATCATGATACCGCATTGCAGCATTTCTGGTCCATTCAGAAGGATTACCAGAAATCTCCAAAGATCTTCTCATCAAGGAGCCAGCTCAATTTTGTAGGACCAAGAAGCCACATTCTACACAAGTGTTACTTCTTTGGTGTCCCCTGTATTCCAAGGGGGGTGATTTTTATGGTGACTGCAGGGAAGTAAGTGCAGAATTTATTCCATAGTATTTTGATAAGCATCTGAAGTTTTGGATAATTTGAGTGTTTTTCAGATAAGATCCCTAACTGAGGGTTTGACCATGACCAGCTAGATACTGTGGGACAACAAAAACTGAAGGCTAAAAACTCCATGTGAGCCTTCCCTCTGGAAAGACCTGACAGTGCTCAAATGAAACAGCAGTCCACACACTCCGCTGGGGGAGAGCGGAAGTAACAGGAGCTGGAGAGGAAATCAATACTGTCATTTTTATTTCCCTGAAAGCCCTTTAGAGACTTGTATGCAGTTCTGAGCTACTAACAAGCATAGGAACATAGGATTCAAATACTGATTATTAATGCAGAAGCAGGTGAAATTCTCATACACCCTATTTTAAACCGCAGCTATCTTATGAATTCAGGGGCTCTCCATCTTTCCATGGAACATCAGAACAAAGGCAAACCAAAAAGCCACAGTTAATGTAAGTAATCCTGGAATATTGCATCCATACTCCAATCTGTTTGTTGAATGCTGGCATTTCCCTAGCTGCCTGGCAAATGTATGCACAGGAGATTGTGTACATTAATCTACAAACAATGAACACCCTAGTTATTAACCACAATTTTAATTATACTCTAGAAAGTGGATTTGAATTCTGAAGGTTTGGAAGGTCAAATGGGCAATAAAACTACACCATTGTTTATATATGATAATACTTACACGGCATCTTTCATCCATATATCTCAACAAACATCGGACCTGCTTTACCACTGCTTTAACTCCTCATCTTGCTTTATATCTGTGCAAAGTGGGTGTAAAATGCTACCAAATCACAATTTTCCACTCATTTTCTCCAGATAAATCAATTGATACCTACTTTGCCCAGGTGTAAGAGACTACACAAGGCCAGACTCATCTTGTCCTATGGTCTCCTGGCATTAGATAGGATGTTATAAGCCTAGATAGTACGACTTATATAAGTCTCCAATGCAAGGAATACCTCCAGTGCTGAGGGCCAGTATGCCAGGCACAGGATGCATCACAGGGTAGTGGTGGACAAGAGAGTGAATCAGGGGAGTAACACCTGAGACAGACCTATGTCCTGATAATTCTGTGCATCTGCTTATAAACTGCTCTAGCCTGCAGACCTTGAATATAAGAGGTACAAGCTGCTTTTCCTCTGTATTTGCACCTATGGCAATACAGGTCTGAAGAGGAAGTCTGGTCCAATGGTTAGTGCATAAGCCTAGGACTGGAGAGACTCAGCTTCAATTCCATGCTCCACCACAGTGTGGGTGTGACTTTGGGAAAGTCACTTGGTCTCTGTGCCTCAATCATCCATCTGTAAAGTGGGGCTATAGCACTGCCCTACCTTACAGGGGGATTGTGAAGATAAACGTTAGATTGTGAGGTACTCAGATAGGACGGCCTGGGGGGCCAGACAAGTACAGAGGATAGAATCTGCCCCGC
Organism: Emys orbicularis; assembly: GCF_028017835.1. Lineage (NCBI taxonomy): Eukaryota > Metazoa > Chordata > Testudines > Emydidae > Emys > Emys orbicularis. The sequence continues at coordinate 142,663,059 of NC_088684.1, read as the reverse complement.
AAGGCAGTGGAAAAATCACCTGGCCCATTAAGCCTTACAATAACCCTGTGCTTTATAAACTTACCTGAGTGCACAGATTATTTTAGTGGCAGAGCAAAGAACAGAACTCAGGAGTCCTGACTTCCTTCCCATCATCTGCTTGAACCACTAGACCAAACTTTTATTTATATAAATCTAAAGTTACATGTTTCATGAAAACATCCATTTCTGAGCACAAGGACATGTACCCAGGAACATCTATCCACTTGGAAAAGATATATAGACTGAGCTAAAACAGCACTATAAAAAAACCCAAACCATGTTTGGAGCCTGCTAGGGTCTCTACTCTTGCATGCTGGGTATCTGTCGTGGCTGTCAGGGAAAGTAAATTGCAATGAATCCTATCTGTGACTCACTTACCTTTGAGAGGCTTCATAAAGTCAAGTCACCTACCAAGGCTAGAATTTTTAAACCCAGGACTTTCCCTAGGAATTTCAGATGTTTCATTGGATGTTCAGAGGTGGTGGATGTGGTTTTATTTTTAAATTTTATGTTGCTTCTATTGATGATTTTATAACACTACTTCCTTTCTGAAATCAAGGGGAAATGGCTGGTTTCATCTCTAGAATCCAGCCATGCTTAAGGAATGAGCCTCCACCTGACAGATGCATTTTTATTTCACCCAAGGACCCTTCATGAATTTGCACTTAAAAATGCTTTGAGATCCTTAGATAGAAGGCAATCTGCACACATTAATTTAGGCTACAACTACCCATAGCAGATGGGAATGATACATTATCTGTTTTACTGCTGAAGAAATTTAGGCTTACCTTTTATCAAAATGAACTCTTCGGTATTGTAAGTTCACCTAGTTGCACCTACTGCTTTGCTCTGTTTAACAATAGGAAAGTTGAACCCCAGCTAAGAATCAAGACCTAAATGACTTGTCCTAAGTTAAGCAGGAAGTCTGTGGAAGAGATGGGAATAGAGCCTGGCTTTCTGAATGGCCCATCTTTTGCCTTAACTGCACGACTGCTCCTTCTCCACCTCCATCTGCATCCCATCCTGACCTCCCACCTGAATTATACACAGTCCCTCCCCACGAGATGCTATTGGACTGTGAAGAGAGGCAGTGGGAGAACAATGAGCAATCAATCTGATAGCTTCCCACACCAGTGCCTCTGCCAATAAATCGTCCTCCCTGAACAGTTCCTATTTGACAGAAATGGCAGTGATGCCAAAGCACCACTAAGAGTCCTTGATGGTGCTTCCTGATAGCTTATTTGATCCTTGACATTGGAAGTCTCAGTGCATCCGGCACCATTAGCCAAGACAGACACATGGAGGCTAGAATTTTCCTGCCAAATACCTCATGTCTCTCTCTCTCTCTTTTTTTTTTTAAATTCCAAAGCGCTCATTTCCCCACAATTACATTTGCTGCTTGATTTGTTTGCAGCATGTAGGAAAGGTGAGGGTTGTTGAAAGCTCAACTGCACTGGTCCACTGAAACCCTGACCTAGCACATCCAGGAAGGAGCAAAACCTTATTTATTGGCTTTAACGATTAACTGCTTCTGGCAGTGCCTCAGTAAACATTTGCTCTATCAGATCACACCTTTAGCATATGCCATTGGATTCCTCTCATTAGTTGCCCATAATGAACTGTCTTTATTTGTCGTATTGCTAATTTTACTTCATCATTTACTACAGACTCTGAAAATAGGCAGTATTCAGGACACCATGCATAGCTGAAATGCCACAAGAACATACACAGGTATTTGGAGCATGGCTGGCTTTTTTATGATTGTATCTGAACTGTTTTCATCTGAAAAGTAAGGGCTGGGGAAAGGCCAATCTCATGTATCATAATGAACTGGCTACTATGTGTGCACACCACCGCCCTGCACTGAGTAGAATTGGAGCTGTTCAACTGTGTGTCATAGATCCTTTACTGCTTTTGGCACAAGAGGGTCTAGTTTCTGTCCCCACTGTTGCAAGTTCAGAGTGGCCACAGCCTGCAGCATCACGACAACCAGGAAGTTCTTAGATATCCATGGCTAGATATCCCCTTGTGTGTCAGGGACAGGGTGTGTTGCAGGGAGTGGACCTTGTGCTTTCAGTTTGCCTCATTGAATCAGTGCCGTGTTAACTCCTTCCACCTGTGGGAAGCACAGCAGTGCGGAGGTAACCTCTGCTATCTTTTCTGGGTAGTGATCAGCTACAGTGTTCTACTGCAGCCGGGAACAACTTTGTAGGTGCGGGCTCTGGGGAGGGTTCAGTGACCGGGAAAATTCCGGCCCCATCTAGCTTTGCAGTCACTCACACATTGAAACAGCCAATAAACATTTTTTCTGCCTATAATATTCTGTTTTGTTGGGTGAACACCTGTTCTAAACATATGGTAGAGATGGTTCCTGGCAGCGCTCTCATTTCTACTTTCAGGGGAAGAGTTACTCATTTTAAGAGAATGGAGAAAAATATATTTTCTCTCTCCCCCATCCCAGCCAAACCACAGTGTTATTCATTTCATAGATAATCCAAGGTTGTGTGTTGGCTTCAGGCTCAATTAGGGCTAGGGATCAAGGCTGAGATTTGCTAGCAACCAACACTCCAAAGCTGTTCTCGCAAGATTTCAGCCCCAAATGGCAGAAATGTCATGTGCACTGCAACTAGAAGATAGGATCCTTGGAGGTTTGCATCCAACCCAAAACCAAGGGATATATTCGGAAGCCACGATTTGAACCAGACTCTCCCACGCCATATTGCCCCTGAAAGCCACAAGCACTTCAGCCAACTGAATTCTGCATCCCACAGTCCAGTGCCTCACATCTGATTGCCACAAAGACCAGTTCCCAACAACAGTACTGGGCACTGTGGGCCAGGAATTTCAGAATGGTTGAACCACAACCGACCGACATGCTCTAGGATGATGCACTAAACCTTCACAGGGTCAAATGAGACAGCTGACCATGCAATCAATGTCCCGGTATGAATTCAGAATGCTGAATGTGTTCAGTAAAGCTGTTAGCTCTTTTCCCTAACAAAGAGCCTTAACCTATTAATTATAAAACAGCATTATTGCAAACCTGCAGCAGAAGCAAGTTATCCCAGCTGGCATGGCAGTGTTGTCACTTTCTGCTATGCCAGTTTAATCTTTACTGAAGAAAAAGATGGACATTTGTCCCAAAGCAACAGATGAGGGGCAGATCTGCAGCTGATGTAAATCAGCGTAAGTCCATGGAATTCAATAAAGCTAGGCCCAGTTTTTCACATGGTGCATCAGGCCTGAGGAATGTGACTGACTTATTTATTACAAGTGGCTTGAAAGTGCTGAACATGGATAAAGCACTAGATACACAGGCTAACTGGCCAGGAAAACCACAGTGGGCAGGAATGTAAATGGAAGTGCTTTAGTCTGCACTTCAAACTCACTCAGTTTGGAAAGGCAGGGAATGTTAACAACATGCTGTCAGGGCCAGGAAGTAGGCAGCCAGGCCTAGTGGCTAGCATAGGGCAGGAGGGCAGGTCCCCAGCTGGGGTTCAGAACCAGGAGGTCAGGAGCTGCCATCAGGAACCACGAGCCAGATACCAGGAATCAGGCCGAGTCAGAAAACCAGGAGGCCAGGACCATGAGACAGGAGCAGGTAGGACTGGTGAACAGTCTAAAGCAGGGAGGAGCCAAGCTGTATGGACGACATCCTGTTCCTCTGTCTGGCTTAAATACGGGGAGTGGGCCCAACAGGAGCTCCGGTGTTCCAGTTTGGGGCATGGGGGTGGCGCCTTCTATCTGAGCTGGGCTTCAAGGAGGCCTGGTTCTAGATGTTGCCAGGAGGTTGCCAGGGTTGGAGCATAAAGACGCTCAGTAACCCTGCGGACCTGGATTCAAGTCCCTCGACTCATGACACCTGCTTCAGGCAGAGCCATCACTGAAAGACAAGGAAGAGCCCCACCAGCTGAGATTAACTTTTTCAGTTAAGTGTGTAGGAAGTGTCAGAAATCCAGAGCTCAGATGGATGGGAAAACTGGCTTGGATAGGTAATAGGTCATTTGTACTTCCATAGTGCCATTCATCCATGGCCTCACGGGGCTTTATAAAGGTCATTCAGCTTTCATCACCCCTGTGAGGTAAATACCTAGCTCTCATCTAGCACTTTTAATCTGTAGATTTCAAAGTGCTGTACCAAGGAGGTCAGTATGATTATCTCCATTTTACAGACAGGGAAACTGAGGCACCGAGAGGGGACATGCTCAAGTCACCCAGCAGGCCAGCAGCAGAACTGAGACTAGAACCCAGATCTCCTGGTGGGTGAAATGACTGCAGTCATTTTAGCAGCTGTCTAACAGTAGACAGTAATACCATATAACAGTTTAGAATGGGAAGGAGAAAGAATCACATATCCGTGGCTTGCAAAGTTCACCTTCCTCATTCGCTCCGTGTTTGATTTTTTTTTGGGGGGGTCATGGCATGTAAAATGTCATTAGTTTTTCATAATCATCTTGGTAAAGGATGGGTGAGCTGATTTAGTGCTTTGACTGGTAAATGTCATGACAAGTTTACAAGACTTGCTGTATCCAATTGAAAAGGCAGATGGAAAATAAGGGAAGCAGAATGTAATTACTTAACTTGGAAATTGCTCAAGACATCATGGTTACCCAACCGGACTCAAAAACCATGGAATCTTTAAGAGCTACAAATGGTCAGGATCTTGGCTTAGCCATCTCATCCGGAAGGAGAGTTTCTCCAACAGCACAGAGTCCCTTAGCAACATAGAATCATAGAAATATAGGGCTGGAAGGGACCTCAAGAGGTCACCTATTCCATCTCCCCACTCTGATGAACATATCTAGACTATCCTTAACTGGTGTTTTTGTCTAACCTGTTCTTAAAAACCTCCAAGGACTGGGATTCCACAACCTCCCTAGGGAACCTGTTCCAGAGCTTAACTGTCCTTATAGTTCAAAAGTTTGTCCTAACATCCAACCTAAATCTCTTTTGCTGCAAACTAAGCCAATTGCTTCTCATCCTACCCTTGGTGGACATGGAGAACAACTGTTCACTGTCCTCTTCATAACAAGCTTTTACATACTTGAAGACTTAAACGGGGGCATTGATTTAATAAGGACACAGAGGGACAAAGCCAACCAGCAAGTCCTCATCACCACCTCCCGTACCTTCCTGGGTGTTCCTTGGAGGTCTCCCATCATAATATTCACCCAACACATTTCAACTTTAGCTTGTGAAATCTGGAAGGGTTTTAGCACTCCAACCTCTGGCCCAAGATGAGATCAAACACAAGTCTCTCTCAGCGATTTCAAAGAGTTTGGTTAGTTTTATCTGCATTTGTTAATTCTTCATCCTCTTCAATACACCCTACTTTCAGCTGGCAGGAGGAGTGAATGTACTGAAATACCTTGGGATAGAGAAAGCTTATTTCCATCCAAAGCAAAGCCCAACATGGAATGAGAGCATCATGAAGAAATCTGTTCTCATGAGCTTTCCAGTCAGATTTCCAGGCCAAAGATGGGTTTGAAGCTACATTTTGGATACGCTCCAAACTGAACTGAATCTCTGACCCTGTAGTCATATACTCATCACTGTAACTTACTGATGGTGACAAAGAGTTTCATAAAAGATATTTGCCTTTACTTGCTTTATTGTGCATATCAGGCCATGATGTTTGCTCACGTCTGTGAGTACTGAGACACTAATCATACATTTGGAGACCTTTAGTTTTAGTTTAAAGGGAAACGAAAAGAACAGAGGAGAAGTCTCTAAAAGACAGTACAGTGCATATTTCCTGTGTATCATATCTGAAGTGAACACATCACAGCAAATGCCCCTAGCAGAAAGCAGGTGTCTAGACATTTAAAGATGCAGTATGCAAAAAAAAAGTCACAGATACATTCTCACCCCCATAAACTGCCTTTTATTTTTGTCTTGGTTCAGGTATTAAAAAGGAAATATTGATGTTTATTCAATTCCTAACCACCCAGTCTATACAGCCCACCTTCCTCTTACCAGCTTTTCCAGATTAAAACAAACACAAGCCTGTTTTTAAAATGACTACTGTAAATTTTTGTAAACCTGAAGCTCAGATTTATTACAGCAATTAGTGCATCCTATCTTATATACGATACTGGACATTTTAAATGAGTGTGTAGTGGATTAAATGGTTCATTGTGTTAAAAGGTTTATTTTTATGTTGTATTTGTATCTTCAAGGCAGTAAGTTTACTTTTGTAGATTTACTGCCCTGCCAATTCAAAGTGCTGAGCCAGGACTCCATGGCTAGAAAAGCAGCACTGGAACACCCATTCCATAAATGAACTTGTCATGATCTACAATCCACTTGTCAATGGATAGCAGGTGCCATCAATATTGTTGGCTGATACATGCCCTCCTTCAAAATAGTCCACAAGTACGAGGAGTCTCAAGGACACACTCACTCTCACATACTGTGACTGTCTAGGATGCTGGTAGACAGCAAAGCTATGTAAATCAGCAGGCTTAGGGCCAATTTACATCAGTCACTGAAGATCATTTGGTGGATGACTCAAAAAGGGCAAAGGCAAGGCTCCCTGTGATTGCCCTGAGGAGGCACCACTGCTGAATCTTATTAGTTTCTACTGCATTATTTGCTGACCTGCCCCTTGCATCATCATTTGCAAACTCAATGTCTAAGTCATTTATGTACAAATTTATCAGTGGAGAAGGCCGAGGTTAAATAATTAGAGAGAAGCTCTTCAACAATTCATCCATCTTGCAGTAAAGTGTCACTGCATGACTTTCGCAGAGATCTTTGCAATAGTCTTTCTCAGCCACTAGATGGAAGGCAAGACACAGACACCAGACCCTGGGGTGTTCCACCACTTGCCAGCATCTTCCCCTCTCAGCCAGTCTGAAGAAGGGCTCTGTGTAGCTTGAAAGCTTGGCTCTCTCACCAACAGAAGTTGGCCCAATAAAATGTATTACCTCACCTGCCTGGTCTGCCTCATATCCTGGGCCCAACACTGCTACAACAACACAACACAGAGGCTTACTGTTAACATCTGTCCTTGGCTAGCTTCAGTCTTGCAAGGTGCTAACTGTATTGGTCCCAGTGCAGTGAAGCAGTTCATTACAGGCTCAACTTTCAGTAAATGAGTTAGGACTCACTTGGGCAGAAAGTTAAGCCTGCTGTCCTGGAACAGGGCAAAAGTGCCCAGGATCTTGTAGAGTTGAGCCCCAGATTATTAGGAAAGATGGTTCCTTCTATTCCTGTGCTATCCAATACTTTCTAACCTTATAATTTACTCTTCCTTACAACATTATGCCAGGTACCTTTATGAAATCCAAGTAGAATGTATCATTGCATCAGCTGCTTAGTTCTCTTGAAAGTACACAGGACTTGCCCTATCGATTCTGATTGTCGGTCCTTTAAATCTGGTATCTCACCTCCTGCACACACCATTAACTGAATCTTCAGAGAGAGGTAACTCCCACCTATCATGTACCTACCTAGGTATGCACTGCTATAAATGGATGGAGGAGAGTCCTTCTTGATCCCTGCAACACTCACCATTAGACTCAAGCACTAGACTTGATAAAACCTACATTAAAATGTTACTACTGGTCAAAAGATCCTGCATCCCGCTTTTAAATCCAGCTATAGTATCAGGTCTGCAGTCTGAGCTCACTGAATGGTGTAACTTTATGATTTGCATCTGATTTCCACCAGTATAAGCAGAATGAATTCATTTGCCTTTTGAGTCCATAACCTTAGGGGGCTGTGAATTCTGTAGGATAACACCACACTGTGTGGAAAAAAGTGGCATTGTTTTCCTATTAAAGAATGGCATGAAAAGGATTAACTGAACAATTCTTACTTCACCCTTCTTAAATACTTCAGTAATAATAGAACATTCTGCTCAGACCTCTGTCTTCTTTGACATTCTCTGGACCTTTTCAATCTTATCCAAGTTTTTTTTTTTTTTTTAAAAAGATACAGCAACTAAAAGGATACTGTACTCAAATGAATGTGTAATATAATCTCATTATTTTAAAAAATGGGACGAAAAAGGGACCTTGGCATCCGGTTTGCTATTTTAGCCACTAGCACGTCAATAATCTAACCACACTGATTCCCAGAGCGTCCTGCAAGCTCATAGACAACGAGAACTGGTAGGACCACAGTCAATACACTCATGGAGAATTTAGACTATATTCCAAGGGGACAGTACTCTGCAGATACTCGGGTTAATTTCCTCCATCATTGCATTGCCCTGTCCCCCAAAGCATTTCCAGGACAGATTTTCAATGGGATTTTGGCATTTTAGCTACCCTTTACACCAGGGATTGGCAACCTTTGGCACGCAGCCCATCAGGGAAATCTGCTGGTGGGCCGGGATGGTTTGTTTACCTGCAGCATCTGCAGGTTCAGCCAATTGCAGCTCCCGCTGGCCGCGGTTTGCCATTCCCGGCCAATGGGGGCTGCAGGAAGCGGCAGCCAGCACATCCCTTGGCCCATGCTGCTTCCCGCAGCCCCCATTGGCCTGGAACGGTGAACTGCGGCCAGTGGGAGCTACAATCAGCTGAACCTGCGGACTCTGCAGGTAAACAAACCGTCCAGGCCCGCCAGTGGATTTCCCTGATGGGGAAAACTTTGCCAAGCCCTGCTTTACACCTTTGAAAATTTCCCCCATAAAGTCCATCTGGAGCTCCTTGCTATCCCCTGTTGTTTTTACTGAAGGGGGAAAAAACAAACAAACGAAGAACCAACTTAGTGTCCTCAACAGAGTTCTCCAATTTGCTTTCCACTTCCTCCTCCAAGTCATTAACAACCTGATTGCTTCCTTCTTAATAGATTATATTGAAACCTTTGCATCCCTCTAACGATCATCAAGCTAAAGTGATTAAGCAAAGTTAGCCAACAATCACATTACTGGATAGTGATGATGACCTAAATGTTATGAACACAGCTAGCTTAATAATAAGGGGAATGTAGAGTGATGCCTAAGAAAAGATTATTTGTATTGGATATAGAGCATGTGAGAAGCACCTGATACACTGTCCTAAAGACCACATCCCCTGTTTATCTCACACACACACACACACACACACACACACACACACACACACACACACACACACACACACACACACACACACACACACACACACACACACACACAAGTACAACAGCAATTCAAGCTTCCTCTGTCCTGTCCTGGAGTTGGTCCCTTATCATTAATGACCATGAGTGATGTACTTGTTTGTCAGGCATGTTTATTGTGCCACTGACTATCTTAATGTCAAATGCATTTATTGTTACAATGGATCTAATATTGATTTATATAGGCTTGCATTGCAACCAACTACAGACGAGTATGTTACTGTGACTATCTGGGTTAGGTTTAGCGCTCCAGACAGATTGCCACTAAATCCCTGAGCATTTCTCACCTACACAACCCTTTCCCTGCCCCCCTTTTTTCCTCCTCATTGAATTATCTACAGGACTGGATGGGGTTGAAACACCATAACCTCATGCAGAAGGTAGCTGATCAGCTATTAGCCATTTTTCAGAATGACACAATAGGGCCTAAATTATGGAGACTTCCATTTAATTTTAGGAAATGAGATGCTGCTAACACTCTCATCCATGTTCCTTTATGAAGGAAACCATATGTTAAGGAGATAGACAGACACGGTGAAATGCAGATGATACAACCATTTCATGCCATTGAACAAATCCCAGATGGCACAGGTGCATTTTCTATTGATATTCCATGTGTTCCAATACCATTTGATTGAAAAGAAATAGCTGCTCAATTGCCAGAAATCAGTGACCACAATATGCAATAGAATATTATGTGGTTCAGGATGCAGACTCTTCCAAGCTATTGCATCAATTGTACTGAAGAATGGAGGGTTTCCCTGGGCCCCCTCCCCTGAGTGAAACTTTCTAATATCCATCATTGTACTCTAGTCCTAAGCAGCCACACAGGTGAGTAAGGTCTCCTCTGCTATCAGCATAGGACCTACCTGGATTTGGGGTCAAGGGCAGAGCAAGGGTTGCATAGCCGACATGCCCTCTTGCAGGCAATCTGATGGGGAGTAGATGAAGTCATGGTTCTGCCTCTCTTCCCCCATGCCAGTTAGCAAAGCTGTCTGGATGTGAGAGGGGGAGTATGCCACATACTGTCCTCCTCCCACACTGAAAATGGGAGCCTGGATAGAAATTGTCACTGGGGAGTTCCTAGTGCTCCTCCTGGGGAGGCAAATCTATCCATTGCTCCAAATTCAGGGCTGAGCCTGAAAACTCAATCCAGCCCTTACCGTTTAGCTCCCTCTCTGACTCAGTGACTGAGCACTTCTCGTTTTCAAAGCACTTAGCAGACATTGAATCTCAAATCACCCCTGTAAAGCGAACACTGCTTTTATAGACAAGGTATGTGAGACAGAGAGGCGAATGTTTCCTAAAGTGGCTGCTGATTTTAGGTGCCTAACTAGTGACATACACGGCCTGTTTTTAATTGGAGCTGTGGGTGCTCATTATGATGGAGGTGGAGCTGCTATATAAGCTATGAAAGCTGTGTGGTGACCTAGTTAGTGGGATGTTTACCGCCTGACTATACTGTGTTAAATCAACAGGGCTGTTGGAAAAAAAGCACAAGAATGGCTTGAGATAAGCCACCTCCCTGGTAAACACTTCAGGGTTGTTAAGGGACAATGCCCATGTTCAATAACTGAGCATTCCAATTCTGGGCTCCAGCCAAGTTCCAGAACTTCTTTTGCAACATGGGGCCATGGCAGGGACCCAACAGACCAAGAGGATCAGAAACAGTTGAAGAGTCCCTTTCATGAGGTGGCAGTTGTTGTTGGGGAGCTGTTCAGGCTGCTTTCCAGGACCGGCCGCAGTGTCTGGAGAAGCTAGGCCTGCCTGGCCCACCGTCATTAGCTGGCAGGGCTCTAAGTAAGATGTGTCTAGACTGTTGGTTGTTTTCAAATTCTTTTCTCAAAATGTTTTGTTCCTACTGTAATGATTAAATGATACTTTGGTCGCTATATTCACACACTCCTGAAGGGAAGAAACACAGGTGATGAACCCAGCTGGACCTGCTGGGTAAACCCAGTGGATTTATTTACAGGGTGCTTCCGCCCTGGGCCTGGTCTAAGAGAGGGAAAAATGCATGATTCCATCATTGGCGAAGTAGGGGCACAAGACCAAGGCCTGATAACTCAGGACACACACTCAGAGAGAGGACAGAGGTGCAGCCAGCCTTGTAACCGTGACACACTCCTTCTGAAAAATCAGACCAACGCAGTCTCCAGATGGGCACTCAAAAAATGGAGGCACCTCAGATCAGTGGCCACTTTTAGACTTCAGCCTAAGCCACTTGCCTAAGGGCACAAAGGGAATCTTTCAAAGCCAGGGTAAGAACTCTGGAGCTTCTTGGCTCCTGATACCTGTGCTCTGGTCAGTAGATTAAAATTAACCCTGTTAACTGGTTTAGGTGTAGATTATGGAGCCAAATGCAAATGGTGATGAAAGTGAGTTAGAAGACAGAGGTCAGTGCTCCTAAGTGGCAAACATGTGTAACTTGCATTGACCTACCTGGCAGCTGGTGGTTGTGATGAACAAGCATGACTTCACGCTGGCTGGGTGGATGCAGCCGGAAAAGCAATTAGTGTCTGGAATGGGGGCAGCTTCTGCGGTGTTGTAGGTGTGCCAGGAAGGCAGGATGGGGGCCAGTTCTGGCTGTTCTTCCCTTGCAAAGGCTAGCGATATTTTCATCTCACAATGCATCAAAAGCCATGTGCAACAGCAACCACATCCCTTTTGAATCAGCAAGACATTGAAATATCAGGATCACTGTGCCAGGGTCATTTGTGGGCTCACAACGACCCGTTGCAGCATCGCTGGTCAGGTACAAAAGACCAAAGGGTTTTAATGGGGCACCCCCTGCCGCAGCCTCATTCAGCAGCAGCAAGTCACTGGTTATGAATCACAACAATCGCTCCACACCAGGCCTACCTTGCCTTAGGGAGGCTCTAACAGGCTGCTGTCTTTACTCAGCACAAGCTGGAGGTCTGCCTTCCCTACCAGCAGGGCCGGCTCCAGGGTTTTTGCCGCCCCAAGCAGCCAAAAAAAAAAAAAAAAAGCTGCGATCGCAATCTGCTGCGGCAATTCAGCAGGAGGTCCTTCGCTCCGAGCAGGAGTGAGGGACCGTCCGCCGAATTGCCGCCGAATAGCTGGACGTGCCGCCCCTCTCCGGAGTGGCCGCCCCAAGCACCTGCTTGCCAAGCTGGTGCCTGGAGCCGGCCCTGCCTACCAGCCAGTGCCCAGCAGAGCTGGGCCCTCCCCGAGCCTGACACCTATTTCAGGTGTCCTGGGGCATGGCTGATTGAGCCCACAGCAGCTTGTTAACCCTTTCCTGGCCAGCATGGGGTTTGTATCTCTCATCATAGTCGCCTGTGGCAACAAATGCCAAATTACAAGAACATTCAGATAGGTCGATTTAAACATGACTGAACTATAAATGAGCAGCTGGGGCATTTAGGGCACAAAACCTTGCCAAGCAAACCTGTTGGAGGTTCCATAGCTCAGCTACCCATCCTCAAGCCATAGGGCATGAAAAGATCATGGGTGGAATCAAGACAACATTTCTCCTCTGAATATTGTATGGTATTAGGAGAGGTTTACACCTTCTTGTGCACCACCCCTGTCATTAGGCACCACTGGGATAGGTTAGGCATGAAGGATCATTGTGCAATTAAGGATTGGTTCTGACACAGATTTCCTGTGTGGACAGGTGTCTCTCTCTGCCCTCACTTTCTCCCATCTATAAACTGGGGTTATAATACTTCCCTGCTTCACAACAGTGTTTCACTAATGTTTGTGATGTGTTTAGATGAGGTAAGTAACTAGCTAGAAAGCTAAATCATTGGCCCCAGATTGTGAAAGTTATTTAGGTTTCTATCTTGATTTCAATGGAACCTAAATATCTTTGAGGATCTGAGCCTTAGGGTATGTCTACACTACGAAATTAGGTCGAATTTATAGAAGCCGGTTTTATAGAAATCGGTTGTATACAGCCTATTGTGTGTGTCCCCACATAAAATGCTCTAAGTGCTCTAGTCGGCGGACCGCGTCCACAGTACCGAGGCTAGCGTCGACTTCCGGAGCATTGCACTATGGGTAGCTATCCCACAGTTCCCGCAGTCTCCGCCGCCCATTGGAATTCTGGGTTGAGATCCTAATGCCTGAATGATGCAAAACAGTGTCGCGGGGGGTTCTGGGTACCTGTCGTCAGGCCCCTCCCCCTCCGTCAGAGCAACGGCAGACAATAGATTCGCGCCTTTTTACCTGGGTTACCTGTGCAGACAACATACCACGGCAAGCATGGAGCCCGCTCAGCTCAGCTCAGCGTCACCATATGTCATCTGGGTGCCGGCAGACGTGGTACTGCATTGCTACACAGCAGCAGCAGCTAACTGCCTTTTGGCGGTAGACGGTGCAGCATGACTGGTAGCCGTGGGGCTGGCAGCCGTAGGGCTGCATTGCACCAGCCCCTTGCCTTTTGCCATTTGGCAGTAGATGGTATATTATGACTGGTATCCATCGTCGTCATATTGCGGTTCGATCAGAGGCACCTGGGCAGACATGCTCAGTCCTATTGAACTGTCTTGATGATGATGGCTACCAGTCGTAGTATGCTATTTTCTGCCAAGCGCCCAGTATTTTCTGCTAAGCACCCAGAAGAGGCCGAGGGCGATCTGGGTACTGGCAGACGTGGGGCTGGCAGACGTGGGGCTGCATTGCTACACAGCAGCAGCCCCTTGCCTTTTGGTAGAAGATAGTATATTACGACTGGTATCCATCGTCATCGTACTGCAGTGGCTATCAGTCATGCTGCACCATCGGCTGCCAGCTTAAGATGTAAAAAATAGATTTGTTCTGTATTCATTAGCTTCCCCCTCCCTCTGTGAAATCAACGGCCTGCTAAACCCAGGGTTTTGAGTTCAATCTTTGGGGGGGCCATTCTGTGTGACAGTTGTTTGTGTTTCTCCCTGATGCACAGCCACCTTTGTTGATTTTAATTCCCTGTACCTGTACGCCATGTCGTCACTCGCCCCTCCCTCCCTCCCTCCTTCCTTCCCCTGGTCCGTCAGATACTAGTTTCGCGCCTTTTTTCAGACCAGGCGCCATAGCTAGCACTGGGATCATGGAGCCCGCTCAGATCACCGCGGCAATTATGAGCACTATGAACACCACGCGCATTGTCCTGGAGTATATGCAGAGCCAGGACATGCCAAAGCAAAACCAGGACCAGCCGAGGAGGCGATTGCAGCGCGGCGACGAGAGTGATGAGGAAATTGACATGGACATAGACCTCTCACAAGGCACAGGCCCCAGCAATGTGGAAATCATGGTGTTACTGGGGCAGGTTCATGCCGTGGAACGCCGATTCTGGGCCCGGGAAATAAGCACAGACTGGTAGGACCGCATCGTGATGCAGGTGTGGGACGATTCCCAGTGGCTGCGAAACTTTCGCATGCGTAAGGGCACTTTCATGGAACTTTGTGACTTGCTTTCCCCTGCTCTGAAGCGCCAGAATACCAGGATGAGAGCAGCCCTCACAGTTGAGAAGCGAGTGGCGATAGCCCTGTGGAAGCTTGCAACGCCAGACAGCTACCGGTCAGTCGGGAATCAATTTGGAGTGGGCAAATCTACTGTGGGGGCTGCTGTGATCCAAGTTGCCAGGGCAATGAAAGACCTGGTGATATCAAGGGTAGTGACTCTGGGAAACGTGCAGGCCATAGTGGATGGCTTTGCTGCAATGGGATTCCCAAACTGTGGTGGGGCCATAGACGGAACCCATATCCCTATCTTGGCACCGGAGCACCAAGCCACCGAGTACATAAACCGCAAGGGGTACTTTTCAATGCTGCTGCAAGCCCTGGTGGATCACAAGGGACGTTTCACCAACATCAACGTGGGATGGCTGGGAAAGGTACATGATGCTCGCGTCTTCAGGCACTCTGCTCTGTTTCGAAAGCTGGAGGAAGGGACTTTCTTCCCGGACCAGAAAATAACCGTTGGGGATGTTGAAATGCCTATCGTGATCCTTGGGGACCCAGCCTACCCCTTAATGCCATGGCTCATGAAGCCGTACACAGGCAGCCTGGACAGGAGTCAGGAGCTGTTCAACTACAGGCTGAGCAAGTGCCGAATGGTGGTGGAATGTGCATTTGGACGTTTAAAAGCGCGCTGGCGCAGCTTACTGACTCGCTCAGACCTTAGCGAAAAGAATATCCCCATTGTTATTGCTGCTTGCTGTGCGCTCCACAATATCTGTGAGAGTAAGGGGGAGACATTTATGGCGGGGTGGGAGGTTGAGGCAAATCGCCTGGCCGCTGATTACGCGCAGCCAGACACCAGGGCGGTTAGAGGAGCACAGCAGGGCGCGGTGTGCATCAGAGAAGCTTTGAAAACGAGTTTTGTGACTGGCCAGGCTACGGTGTGAAACTTCTGTTTGTTTCTCCTTGATGAACCCTCCGCCCCCCCCCACCCGGTTCACTCTACTTCCCTGTAAGCCAACCACCCCACCCTCCCCTCCCCCCTTCAAGCACCGCTTGCAGAGGCAATAAAGTCATTGTTACTTCACATTCATGCATTCTTTATTAATTCATCACACAACTAGGGGGATAATTGCAAAGGTAGCCCGGGATGGGTGGGGGAGGAGGGAAGGAAAAGGACACACTGCAGTTTAAAACTTTAACTCTTATTGAAGGCCAGCCTTCTGATGCTAGGGCAATCATCTGGGATGGAGTGACTGGGTGGCCGGAGGCCGCCCCACCGTGTTCTTGGGCGTCTGGGTGAGGAGGCTATGGAACTTGGGGAGGAGGGCTGTTGGTTACACAGGGGCTGTAGCGGCGGTCTCTGCTCCTGCTGCCTTTCCTGCAGCTCAACCATACGCTGGAGCATATCAGTTTGATGCTCCAGCAGCCGGAGCATCGACTCTTGCCTTCTGTCTGCAAGCTGACGCCACCTATCATCTTCAGCCCGCAACTTGCTCTGTTCATCCCGCGATTCAGCACGCCACCTCTCCTCTCGTTCATATTGTGCTTTTCTGTAATCAGTCATTGACTGCCTCCACGCATTCTGCTGTGCTCTGTCAGCGTGGGAGGACATCTGGAGCTCTGTGAACATGTCATCCCGCGTCCTCCGTTTTCTCTTTCTAATCTTCACTAGCCTCTGTGAAGGAGAAACATTTCCAGCTGGTGGAGGAGAAGGGAGAGGTGGTTAAAAAAGACACATTTTAGAGAACAATGGGTACACTCTTTCACGTTAAATTTTGCTGTTCACATTACACAGCACATGTGCTTTCGTTACAAGGTCGCATTTTTCCTCTTATATTGAGGGCCTGCCGGTTTGGTGTGAGAGATCACTCACGCAGTGCCAGGCTACAGATTTCGGCTTGCAGGCAGCCATGGTAAGACATAGTCTTTTGGCTTTTTTAACCTTCTTAACATGTGGGAATGGTTTCAAACAGTAGTGCTCTCATTTCCCATACCAAGCACCCATTGGGTTGGCCATTTAAAATGGGTTTGCAATGTAAAAGGAGGGGCTGCGGTTTCAGGGTTAACATGCAGCACAAACCCAACTAACTCCCCTCCCCCCCACACCCAATTCTCTGGGATGATCACTTCAGCCCTCCCCCCCACCGCGTGGCTAACAGCGGGGAATATTTCTGTTCAGCAGAGCAGGAACGGGCACCTCTGAATATCCCCTTAATAAAATTGCCCCATTTCAACCAGGTGACCGTGAATGATATCACTCTCCTGAGGATAACAAAGAGCGATAAGGAATGGATGTTGTCTGCATGCCAGCAAACATCGGGACCATACGCTGCCATGCTTTGTTATGCAATGATTCCAGACTACGTGCTACTGGCCTGGCGTGGTAAAGTGTCCTACCATGGCGGACGGGATAAGGCAGCCCTCCCCAGAAACCTTTTGCAAAGGCTTTGGGAGTACATCCAGGAGAGTTTTCTGGAGATGTCCCTGGAGGATTTCGGCTCCATCCCCATACACGTTAACAGACTTTTCCAGTAGCTGTACTGGCCGCGATTGCCAGGGCAAATTAATCATTAATCATTAAACACGCTTGCTTTTAAACCATGTGTAATATTTACAAAGGTACACTCACCAGAGGTCCCCTGTGTGCCCTCAGGGTCTGGGAGCATGCCTTGGGTGAGTTCGGGGGTTACTGGTTCCAGGTCCAGGGTGATAAACATATCCTGGCTGTTGGGGAAACCGGTTTCTCCGCTTCCTTGCTGCTGTGAGCTATCTACATTATCTCCATCCTCATCTTCCTCATACCCCGAACCTGCTTCCCTGTGTGTTTCTCCAGTGAGGGAGTCATAGCACACGGTTGGGGTAGTGGTGGCTGCACCCCCTAGAATGGCATGCAGCTCCGCGTAGAAGCGGCATGTTTGCGGCTCTGCCCCGGACCTTCCGTTTGCTTCTCTGGCTTTGTGGTAGGCTTGCCTTAGCTCCTTAATTTTCACGCGGCACTGCTGTGCGTCCCTGTTATGGCCTCTGACCTTCATGGCCTTGGAGATCTTTTCTAATATTTTGCCATTTCGTTTACTGCTTCGGAGTTCAGCTAGCACTGATTCATCTCCCCATATGGCGAGCAGATCCCGTATCTCCCGTTCTGTCCATGCTGGAGCTCTTTTGCGATCCTGGGACTCCATCACGGTTACCTGTGCTGATGAGCTCTGCGTGGTCACCTGTGCTCTCCACGCTGAGCAAACAGGAAATGAAATTCAAACGTTCGCGGGGCTTTTCCTGTCTACCTGGCCAGTGCATCTGAGTTGAGAGTGCTGTCCAGAGCGGTCACAATGAGGCACTGTGGGATAGCTCCCGGAGGCCAATAACGTCGAATTTCGTCCACACTACCCCAATTCCGACCCTCTAAGGCCAATTTTATTGCTAATCCCCTCGTCGGAGGTGGAGTAAAGAAACCGGTTTAAAGGGCCCTTTAAGTCGAAAGAAAGGGCTTCGTTGTGTGAACGTGTCCAGGCTTAATTCGATTTAACGCTGCTAAAGTCGACCTAAACACGTAGTGTAGACCAGGCTTTAGTCTTTAATAATAAATCAGTTCTTGTCCCTCCCTTTGTTAGCCTCATAAGAAATCACACAACTGTTTTGTTTGTTTCTTTCCAATCATATTTCATGCTACTTGCAGATCCCAGCCTTTGTTCTGATGGATGCCAGAGGAGGACAAAGTTTACTAGGGTCCATGACTTCATTAGCTGATATTTATGCTAATCTTGAACTTGTTAGTGAGCTTTGATATGGGATTTTTAAAATATAAACACATCTCTCTAGCTAACCCTTTGATTGAACATGTGCGTCTGTTTCTTTCAACACTGTTTTTGCTGAAGCAAATTCTAGAACTATGGGAGAGCAGCAGCTCCGTGGCCCATTGATACAAGGCCTTAGCACACAGACATCCAGGGGCTTTTGTTCTTAGAAAACAGTAACCGAGCTGGCTAAGAATAGCCTGCCACCCTAGTTTTTAATCTGCATTGAGAACAGCAAGTCATGATTTGTTTGCTTTGCCTCTCTTTCTAACAGTCCATTAGGGAGCCACATCTGTCATATTAGCAAGCCAGCCAACCCCTTTCAGTGTTTGCCGTTTTTCAGCCAAACATCAAGTCATTTTTTTTACGGGGTGAGTAAACCAGGCTCTTGGTTTGAAATGAAACATTGCACATGGCCAGTCTGCAAGTGGCGAGGTACATTTTACAAACAGGCCCTAAAAAATATGTATATCCTGCTGTGCTGTTTCCCAGACTTCACCATACTTCTCGGTGTCAGATTAACGCTCCAACCTGCTTATTAAATACACAACTGAATGAAAGGGCCTGCCATGCTGCAATTACCCTGCTTTAATGACATGATGGCCTATAGTTTTACAGGCAAGCAGTGATTAAATTCCAAATGTTAATCCCTACCACTACAAACAATGAGACTGCTGGCTTTAGACAGCTGTGAACATGGGGCCATAAAGGACAAAGGGGCACCGCAGGTGGCTGGGAGGAATGATTGCTTAACAGAGTTAAGTTAATAACTGGGGATACTGGAAGATTATACGTAGTACTAAAACTGAAGCCTTAATGTGCAATTTTCCGATTTGCAAGATGCTTTGATTAAATGTGTATGGGACCAGCATACTAATACCTAATGTACAGTAAATTCTGAAATTGCTTGCAACAGGCCAAATTGTGTCATTTATGCACTGGCCATTGCTGCAACATCACAGCAACTCAGGGACGCTCTGTGAGGGCTGCCACAGCATGCTGGTATTCAGTGCCAGTGACTGGGATGTGGGCAGTCAGGCCTAGTGGATAGAGCAGAAGTCAGCTGCTACAGCTGAAGTCAGGAATTAACGTCCAGGGGTCAGAGGCGGAGTCAGAGGCCAGGTCTCAGAGCCGAGGGTCAGATCTGAACTAAAACGTCGGAGCAGAGTCTGGACTGAGTTACCTTGAACGAGGTGAGGCAGGGGCAAGGTAGGAGCAGGATCGAGGCCAGGGCAAGAGCTGGGCTGGACCAAGTGGACGCCAAAGCTATTGCAGCTGCGGACGAGTGCTTTGAACAGCAGCTGAACTGCTGCTGCTGGGCTTTAGAGCCAACTCTTCCAACCAATCAGGCGGTGTAGCCAGTCAGGCAGCCTGCTACAGGCCAACTGCACTCAGTAGGATGCCCAGAGACTGGCCCTGCAAGCCCTGCTTCCTGACATTCAGGAGGCATGTGCATGCATCCTGCACCAGCTCACTGGAGCTGGAGGCCCCTGTATTGTTACATGCAAATGAGGAAATTCACGCAAAAGCATTTTGCTCTTCATCATCCTCCTAAACTAAAATTCAGCTGTGCACTCAGGGAGGCAAAACGACAATAGAGAACGTGACCCAGATGACCAGTCACTCAACAGGAATTGTGAAGCGTCTACAAGCCGCCCACAAGCTAAAAGTTGTTTGAATCAATGTTTCATGAAATAATTATTATGACTCAATCTGTACAAAACAAAGTTTGCTTGCAAGCAATAAGATTATCAAAATTCATTGCGGACATTTGTTATGAATAGTTGGACCAGTTCTCCTAATGCCACTTCTCCACCTCTTCATCAAAGAGTCTCTAATTACTTTACACCCATTACTTAAGCATCAGCACTGCCACAAGGTAGGCATTGTCCACATTTTACAGAGCAGTAACCAGAAGCACAGAGAGTTTAGGTGACTTCTCCAAGGTCATTCAGCACATCAGTGGCAGAGACAGAATGGAACCCAGGAGCCCACTTGCCGGAGCCTCTCCCCAGCATGATCTCACGTAGGCATTGTTTACGATGGGAGCGGTATGTAGGGTACATGTAGCTACCCACTACCAGGAGCGGCGCCAGGGTTTTTGGCGCCCTAGGCGGGGGTCCTTCCACGCTCCCGGTCGTCGTCGGCAATTCTGCGGCGGGGGGGTCCTTCCACGCTCCCGGTCTTCGGGGCACTTCGGTGGCGGGTCCCAGAGTGAGTGAAGGACCCGCCGCAGATTTGCCACCGAAGACCCGGAGCGCGGAAGGACCCCCTGCAGCTGAATTGCCGCCGAGGGCGGCAAAATGCCACCCCCCCAAATCCTGGTGCCCTAGGCGACCGCCTAGGTTGCCTAAATGGAAGCGCCGGCCCTGCCCACTACCATGAAAAGCAGGCTGCATCCACTGCGTGGCTACATGTGGCAATGAAAGACTGGCAGGAGGGAGGCAGTGGGACACTGCTAAAAATACCAGTGTAGATGTGGGATGCACTGCTTGGGCGTCTAGAAGGCCATGTAAAGTACATACCTAAGGTTCTGACATGTCTTTACATGCCTAAGCCATGCATCACCATCACTGCTATTTATACCCATGCTAGGGGGTACACGCCACCATAAAGTGAACACACAGCCGTAAATGCCTCTAAAATGGTGCCAGTCTAGGGGCAAAGGCCTCCGTGAAATACTAAATCAATGGCTTACAGCATCTCTGGGAGCTGCTGGAGCTCCTCCCAGGAGCACATCAAAACAATTCAAATTGACCTGCAGTGCTCACCCGGTGAAGCTGAACAGAGATGACGGGTCACTTGAGGTGACAGAAATTGGGTTGCTTTGGATTTTGTATCCTGGGGAAGAGGGAATAACGGTCGGAGGTGGAGATTAAGGATGGGGAGAGTGTTGAGGCAGAGCACTGGGAGGCACTCGTAAAAACTACTAGTGATGTCCCAAAACACAACAGTTTACAATGTGGATGCTAATACAGGCGCTTGGAGCTTTTGCTGTAGAAAATACTATAGTACCTAAAAGGGAAGCAGAAGACTGGGATCAACAGGAGGAGAGGGAGGGAAAAGCTGAGACTCTGTTACAGTGCTTATGGAAAGGGGTGAGGCAGAGCGTATAAGGAAGTCAGGAGGGCTCGGGGGAAAAGGACTCACTGAACGACTGAGGTTGGGAAAAGTGGGAGGAATACTTGTTCATGTGCTGCACTAAGCCCGGAGTGGATAGAACCTAATGCCTGTGTATCTCCTATATGGGAGCTTGTATGTTAGATTAATTTCAGCAACGGGTGCACCATCTCTTAAAAACCTATTAGGTCTTTGACCGTGAATACTGAGCACTGTTGCCAGATTCTGAAAAGATGCATGAAATACTCAGAGTGGTTGGGAATACCAAGAAACCCTCCTGGTCATGGATATGCAAGAATATGTGGCACCTGTATTGGTGGATGTATTAGAAACACCTACGGTGTAGAGATTAGACAGATTTACTGCCCTGCTGAGCTGGGATTTCAGGTGTTTGTGAGGCTTCATCGATTTCTGTAGAGCATTTTGAGAACTCAGATGAAAGGTGCTAGGTACTTAATCACCACAGGTTCTGCTTCTTTCATTACGGTTACTGGAGAACAACTCTAAGATTTAAAAGGTTTATGAAAATACCTCAGGGTATCTTATCTGCGTCTCACAGACACCATCACTATCTAAGCTTCATTTGAACTAACAGTGGGCCAGATTTTAAGCTAAACTCTATGCATCTTGGGGCAGGGAAGGCAGGTAGAGGGGGGTTTATTCCTGAGGCAGCTCACATGTACAGCTGCCTGCAACAGCACTCTGTGAAACATTGCCACAACCCAGAATAACCAAAGCAAGTACAGTCTCTGGGCACCCCTCTGGCACACTCCTATGCTGGCAGACTGCAAGAGAGAATAGCACAGGGCTCTGCTGATCCTAGGACACCCAGGGAAGTCCCCTAACCAAGGGGAATGGGCTGTGGGCCAGTTCCTCTGGCTTTGTGGCCCACTTTATGCCACAGTGGAATTGACAGTCGATGTCAGTGTTTTCCCAAGTATCAGAGGGGTAGCTGTGTTAGTCTGTATCCACAAAAACAACTAGGAGTCCGGTGGAGCCTTAAAGACTAACAGATTTATTTGGGCATAAGCTTTCATGGGTGAAAAACCACTTCTTCAGATGCATCAGTGTTTTCCCAGTCATAAGAATACAAACATTATTGTTTTCCTTCAATGGCCCCTGCTGACCAAAGTTTCAATTCTACAACTCATCTGAAAGATGGGGCCTCCAGGAGAACAGTGCCTCACCCAGCCAGAATGAGAAATGAATGCTATCCAACCCCATGAGTTTTCCTTCGAGATCTCCCATCTTAGTATTGACCCAAACCCCAGCCTGCTTAACTATACATGGTCTGATGAGATCATGGTGCAAGACTGTATTAACTACAAGCTACTTAGTTTGGGGAGAGAATGAGCCTGATTGTTTAGGATAGGTCTCTAAACCTAATCGACAGAAAGCAGCTCATGGTGTTGCTTTAGACAGCAATAGAGCGATGTGCGATGCATCTGGAACAAGATTATTTAGTGAATGAGGCAGTGGAACTAACATGCAGATTTAAGTATCAGCATGATATACAATTGCTCTGTGCACATAAAATAACATGATATACTGTATTATGGTTAAATCCATCAACTCATTTTGCAATGAATGGGGGGGTTGGGAGGGGGAATCACTGGCAGCCTAGATTTTGATTTGGCTTATTTCATTTCTCCTCCTACTCTAATTTTTGCTGCTTTATTTTGTTTTCCTTTTTATCTAGCCAGGTGCTTCTGTGCCCATGACAGTAATATCGGAGAGACTTATTTTCTTTATAGGGGGAATTTCCCCACACTAGAATTGAGCACTTGGCAATTAGTTTACTATAAAGTGTTTTGGGATGTGGATTGTATTACCACCACCAAATACACTGCTTTCCCGTTCAATACCCTGCTAGCTAATCCCCTATTATTTGTCTTTATGTGGGAAATGAGATTAAAAGGTATATTTTATACTGTGACTAATACGGCTATATTTTAAGAAGGAGAGTTCATAAACGCCTAAAGGAGTTTAGACACACAAGTCTCATTGAAAGTCAATATTATTTGCTCTCCCCGGTAGGCAATTTGAAAATCCTATCTATCCTAAATTTCTATCTATTAATCTAGGATTTTCTATAGTGCCCATCGCCATTATATCTAAAGCCCCAATTCAGGAAAACATCCTTATTCAGAAGTGTCAGGAATATGGCCCTGCACCTATTGAGGCTCTGGGAATGGGTGCAGCTGCAGGTGCTTGGTCTCCAGCCAGCCTGAGTCAGCTAAGCTGCCTAGCAGACGGCCCTGCCTGACAGGCTGAGAAACTGGCTGCTTAATGCAAATGCCTGTGGATCCTCGGCCTCCCTGTGCTTGCTTCACTCCAAGCCCTGATCCTGCTTTGCTTTGCTCCTCCATTGCTCCAGCCTAGACCCTGCCCTGCACCAGTCCTGTCCAAGCCTTGCTCCTTCCTGCCTTTCCTGACTCCAGGTAATCCAGTTCTGACCTTTGGCTCCACTCCCTGACTCTGCTTTGACCCTTGGTTCTGGCATTTGGACTCTTGACTATGGTTCTGATCAGGGCTTAAATTCTCAGAGATTATTTCCCGGGGCCCTCGGGGCTTCAGCCCTGCAGGGGCGGGGTGTGGGAGGGGGCTTGGAGCTTCAACCCTGTGGGAGGCAGGGTGCCAGGGCTCAGAGCTTCAGCCCCACAGGACATAAGCCTGAGGGAGGCAATGGGGCTCGGGCTTTCAGAGTCGCACAGAGCTCTTCTTCATACCTGAAGCTTGTCTCTCTAATATCCTGGGACTGACACGGTTACAACCACACCAGATCCCTCAAAGTATTTAGACTCCGAACTTCCATTAGAAGTCTGGGCCATTTAGGGTGACCAGATGTCCCAATTTTATAGGGACAGTCCCGATTTTTGGGTCTCTTTCTTATATAGGCTCCTATTAGCCCCCACCCCCGTCCCGATTTTTCACCTTTGCTCTCTGATCACCCTAGGGCCATTGTGCCTAAGAGTTTTTAGATATTTTAGACTGAGTTTTACCAAAGAGATCTGAGTCAAGGATTTAAAATATATTGAAACCAGGAAGACAACATAACAAGATGCTCTCATTCATTCTGCAAACAGAAGTTAGGGTTTGTTTGTTTATTTGTTACATTACTGTAACAAACTGAAATTGACTATTTTAAATACATATCTAGCATTTCCCAGCCCTCATAAAAAAAACATTTCCTGTTATTTTTTTTCCCATGTACATATTGAGATTTATTCAGAGAAATAAATATTTAATAGTTTTCTTCCAGGATAACTGAGATACCTGGAACCGTTATGCTGAATAAATGATAAAGCCACAGGCTACAGAATTTATTCAGTAAATTAGCAAGAGACCCTGTGTGGGAAAATCTTCACCCACTGCGTATGGAAGTTGTCAGAATAGGTTTAATTATCTGCAAATAATTTTGAGCATATTTTTATATTGTCTTTCTTATTTTTAAATGAAAAAATACTTGTCAGTTTCTTAATTTAAGATTTCCGCAGAGTGTGAACCAATGCAATTAGGAAGCTGTAATGTCAATCCCTGTAATTACTCCTTGGGTGATTTGCCCCACTTTTTTTCTGGGACAATTCTACCCTGGGATTGGCTGCACTACATTAAATCTGAAGTAGAGTGGCTTGGTTTTGGTGAAGATGTGGTGGAAGTGATTGAAAACTGAGTTTAAAAACAGGAAATTATCATTAACAATGGAGGTAATAGTACCTTCCGTAACACATCTTGGTGGATGCTACACAATTTTATTTTGTATTGCATCTGATGGATGAACTTGATACACAGCAGCATAATAAATGCACATGCATCACTCCCTTCTATTGGATGGAACGACTGACCTGTTCAAGTCCCCATGACTAGATCTAGTGGTGGCAGCCTACAGAGGCAATAAACTGTAGTACTACAACTAAGAGAAAGTCTCCATTAGCTCAACTAAGAGAGATTCTCAGTTAGCTCAAATGGTGGGGTAATCTGTGCTCATTAGAGCATAAGGCCCTAAATTCTCACACCAACTGTAGTTCTGTAGCCACAGAGTTACTACATATCACCTTCACCTTGATCAACTTGATCCATCAGCCCTCACAGAGAGAGTGCCAATCACAATATGTCATTCGTGTTTTTCTAGCCAGTCCTTCAGCCACCTACTGGCCAGGCTGTCAGTGGCACCGGACACCCGATCAGCATAACATACTGCAGTCCAGAGCACCTTAAGCCTTGGCTACACTTGGGGATTCACAGCGCTGCTGTGGCAGCGCTGTGAAGCGCGAGTGTAGTCGCGCCGCCAGCGCTGCGAGAGCTCTCTCGCAGCGCTGTAAGTACTCCACCTCTCCAAGGGGAGTAGCTTGCGCATGCCACCACGCCTGACAGATA
The DNA here is from genome assembly GCF_028017835.1 of Emys orbicularis. NCBI lineage: Eukaryota > Metazoa > Chordata > Testudines > Emydidae > Emys > Emys orbicularis. The sequence continues at coordinate 142,637,231 of NC_088684.1, read as the reverse complement.
TCACTACATATCTTTCACACAAATTGTATCCCAAAGCATCTTCTGAAGTTAAATAATAGGACTCCACAGAAAATACCCGAGAGGCTTACAGAACCATAAATTGGAGACTTAAAATCCACATCAGGAATGATGATAAAAGGAAGGTAGCAAAAAGACCAACAGTTTTGTGATGGAGTGTGGAAGGATGAACTTCACGTGCAATTACAACAGACAGCTTATACTGACAAAGCAACTTTAGTCCCAAAGCACTTTAGAGACTACCATACGGGTAGAGAAATGTCATCGCCTACTGAAATGGGTGAAATGTAGCAGCTATTTGAAATCACGTAGCCATACTCCCCACGTTGGATCTAAGCAAAGCTCCCAAATAGCACACTGGCAAAGCTGGATGGCTTCAGTAAAGCTGCTGCTACTCAACACTGCATCTGAGTGCATTAAAGAATCTCTGTAACCTGGAACACCAGCCTTTTCTTTCTCTTTTAAAATGTGTGTCCTGTCAGGACAGTTGAACATAGCACAGTAAATTTACAGTTTAATTACAAAGCACAGTGATAGGCTTGTAGGCTCATCAACTATTTGTCCTATTGCTTTTCCGCATTTGTCAATGTAATGACAGAAAATATCCCGTCTGTGATTCTGTCTCAGCTAATGGGGGGGTCTGTATGCTGAACAGGACAGAATATTGCTAGAAAGCAGGTAAAATAGACTAGTAGGATGCAGCAGAAACAGCAAAACAGCTTTAGACATTAATTGGGAGACTAGGTCTTTTGGGAGTACAGTGGCAGAATCAAAAAAAGGGAATGTCCAAATGGGTGACCAGCTTCCTTCTATTGGCTATTTACAAAGCCAAAATCTCTTGTCCAAGTCATACAACTACCTGCATAGCCTCTACATTGTTCTCCAGTTTGTTTAGCCCCCTAGTTCCTCCCCTGCTTTCTTCTGTGCCTAGCAGAATACTTAAAAACCATTCTAGTGTGGAAGCAAAGAAAGAACTGACAGGAAGGGGATGCAATGCATGACAGTTCGTTAGCAAGAGTCAGGCTAACTGTAACCCTAATAACGCGAGATTTGTAGAAGCGAGGAATGTGTGAGGCGAGTGGAAAAGAACTGTGTGAGAAGTTGTTGCGACCTTGTGTAGATAATATGGAATGTAGACTAAGAGTCTACATTAGTGAGCAAAACAAGATATCAGAATGAACTATGTATAAACAAAATGCAGCTGTTGCTCATTATTGTCTGTAACAAAAGGTATAAATGCTTGCTGTAATTGTTTACCTGTTGAGAGACCTGCTTAGCTCTCTCCCTCTATGCAATTGATAGAGAGAAAATAAAGCATCTAACTTGCTGTACCCAAACAAAAAGTGAGAACTCTGTTTTTCTCCGACAATTTGGGGGCTCGTCCGGGATGGCAACGCCCGCAGAGGTACCGTCAACTGCTACGGATCGTTCCCCTTCGAACCCCATGGCGCCACAATAGAGGTAGGAGACCTTTTGAAATCTCTATTGGGGTGTCGGAGGAGGACTGTCCGTGGGGCCGTCTGTCCCTGTTGGGCTCACGCCATCCGAACTTATTGACTGTGCAGCAAGGTCAGATGCTGAGCGGCTTAGGGGAATTGTTGCCTCCCCCTGTATGCATATGCGAGGTGCATAGGTATGCACCGGTGTTGAGGGGTTGTTACCGCCTCAGCAGGAGGGGTTTTTACCGCCTCGAGTGATGCATCGAGGTACTTGGGAATAGTACCTGGAGGTACTTGGGAATAGTACCTGGAATAGGCCTTGGTGTGTGTGTGTGTGTGTGTGTGTGTGTGTGTGTGTGTACACCAGTGTGAATTGAGAGTTACCGGAAGACGCCCAGAGTACTCTGCGAAGTCTTTTGGCTAGTGACCAGAACTACTCTAACGCAAGCCCGGTAACTAGAGGATCTTTTAGGAGATCCGACCCACAGTGGGCTAACTCGGCCTGGCATCGTCCGGCGAGGAGGCTACCTGGGTCTAGGAGTGTGTGAACCCATCTTCCCTCCCCTTTTCCTCTCCGTGTGAGCCACTGACAGTCTGATCATCTCACTGGATGCAACAGAGTAAGCGGCGCCGTCTCTCTGAGACTAGCCGACGCTCTTTGCTGAAGGGAGGTGTAGGAGGGTCGTGGCCATCCTCGTTAGCCTCTCCTGTGTGAGTACCCTGTAGGGAGAGATCCTTAGTTTATGTGCCGCTAGAGCGGACAGGGCATCCTCCCTGTGTGTGTAATTGGAAAATGGGTGGGGGACAGTCTAAGGATTCCCTCTCACCCCCTAAGGGTACCCCAGCTTATTTCATGTACGTACATTATGGTCCTAAAACCTGCAGGTATTTAGAGAATTGGAATCATTACACGCGTGAAAATTCATCTAAACAATGCCCACTAGAAGGTACCTTCAATCTAGATAAGATCATACATCTCAGAGGAGCTTTTAATCACCAAAAAGCCTCTGACACACAATGGGAGCAATTTGTCTATTGAGAAAAGGAACGGGTTAATTTGAAATTCAGCTTGGTCCAGAGATAAAGAGAAAGTTAATCTGTGTTCAAGGTCAAGAATCAATGCAGACCAGGCTAAGTACAAAGAAAAACTGCTTTCGGCCCCAGCTGGTTGTGAAAAAAATATAGACATAGTCAAACCAAAGGCAATACAAGTTACAGTGCTGAGATTACATTTGCAAAGCTTAACTGTCCAGTGAGATCCAACAGTCTGCCTTTGCAACCCTGGAGCCGGCGTGGTTTGGGGACGCTGAAGAAGCCACAGGCAGCCGGCCTGGACTGGAATCACTGAAAAGACGCCCCAGGAGACCTCAGGGTGTAAAAGAACAGCCCTCCCAAGAGAGGAAGCAAGTTGGAGATTGCACAGCACCTTCTCTGAACGTTATACACAGACGTGGCCAGTCTGGACATACGTGTGTGAGTATGAAAGTGTGCCTACTCTCAGCCGCAGTAAGTCTGAAAACCGGAGAGGGATTTAGCATTCCTCTCTCCACCCCGGTTGACCAGGAAGGGTGTCAGGTGGATCTACCCCAGTCGTAGCAGGACTGGGCAATAGAGAAGTTGGAGAAAAGGGAAGAGTTGTGTACTTGATAACTAGAATTGAGCAATTAAGAGCATAGATCATGAACCAGGCAGCAACTCAAACCTACGCCCAGGGCAAGTTGCAAGCCTTGAGACAGGACTTCCAGGCAGAAAAGGAAGCACTGGCTAAGCAAGTACTGGTCCTTCAGGGACTTGTCAGAATTTAACCATTTGTGTTTGCATATGCTGTAACAGCAGTGTGTTTGCCACAAGAGAAAATTGAATAGTTAAACGCCAATGGGCCATGCGTTTTGCCCAAGTGGCAAGCCTCACGAGGGAGGACTCGGGTAGCCTTGTGAGTAAGAATGTCGAAGAGACGCTTGTTGCAGCTTTGCACCCAGGATTGGCCAGCCCTGGGCATTGATTGGCCCGAATCCGGATCTTTTGACATTCCGACTTACTTAACTCCCTTGCGCCTGGTACTGGAAAACCAGGCACCGGGACAAATAGATTATTGGTTTTTGTGGGATCTGTGTTTTATAAGTTTGAAATGAATTGGCATTGTTTAAAGTTGCAAAAACCGAGAATACTTTTGCCAGACACAGGAAACTAGTGTTGTTTAATATGGTATTTAGCATTTAATCCTTAAGGTGACTTAATGCTTTACAAGATTTAAAATGTTTTAACTAAAGACCAAAGGTTGTGGCTGCAGCAGGGTAGTCAAAGCCAGGAGAATAAAAGATTTGAATTTGTTTTTGGGTAACAAAATAGCAGATAAAAGATCTGGTAAAAAGAGAGAGAAGGACAGTGCCCCTGGCTCTGTGTGGTCGAGCTGTCACTTTACTAGGGGTGCATAGAGATTTTGTAAGCACAAAAGAAACAGTTACACCTTGTGTAGAAATTGATGTGGCTAGTGTTGTGGAAATTGAATTGTGGAGAGGATGTGCATTTTCCCCAGAACATGTGCAGTGTATATTGTAGCAGAGGTAAAAGAAATGCAAACCTACCAATATAGGTTGTGTTGTCTCTTTCAGATCACTGGGTGTTTGAAAGCAGGAGTTAGAAGTAAAAGGCAATCAAAAGTCTGGGAAAGTTAATTGTGACCCTTGTTAAGTAAGAATCTTTAAGCTGTGGATAGCTTTGGATCTGAAAGCAAGCCAGAAAGCATCTGTATTAATGCAATTTTCTAACTAATAAGGTAGCAGCCACTGAAACCTGGGCTGCCTATGAAACAAATACAAGGAAATATGGGGTAATTCCTCTGTTTTGTCTAAAATCAACAAGAGTATGTGTATATAAAGGAAATATTTTAAGCAATGACTGACTACCCAGAAGGGGTAGACCTCTGTTCTTTTGTCTTTCAGATCATCAGAGAAAACGGATGCCAGCTGAACAGTATTCAATGTACCATGCATTTACTGGTACAATAGGAATTATTTTTGTGTTCTTTGTCCTGTCTTGTGGTGTTTGTCTTGTGGCCAGAATTGTTGGGTTTAATATTTTCATAAGACAGTCTAGTTCAAAATTAAATAGAAGGGTTAAATCAAAAAAGCAGATACTTGTTTTATTCAACTTGGAATACAAAAAGTGTTTGGATAAATCAGGAAAATGTGATATACTAAAGTCTAATACAGTTGCTTAAGTAAGAAAAAGAAACTTCATTGGCCGGATTTTTTTAATTGAAAAAAATTGTTGTTAAAATTTGCATACCAACAGTCTTTGGAAGCAAGGACATGGAAGGTTAACCCACTCCCCATATTGCCCATGGGATCCTTCTGGCTACCTCAGATTTCTAGCCAGAGGGCTGGGGAGGGAGGAAAGCTATTGGACACCTGAGGTTGTACCGAGTGAACTCCTCAAAAGTGGGTGTGCTTGTCCTGGTTTGTTGCTCCAAAGCTCTGTAATAAGTTATTTTACTGGAAGGGTGTACATGGCATACATTGAATAATAAGACTAATGTACTGTATAATGGCAATGTGTATGTGTTCATTGTTGGGAAAAGGTGTATGAGTGAAGAATGGAAGTTTCCTTTGTAGGTTAAAAGAAGCCAAGAAGGGAAGAAGGAAAAAGAACAGAATGAGTTAACTTAGGGAAAAAATAGCTAGCAAGCTCAGTCCAAAGATAAGACGCTGGCCCCATCCAAGAATACTACCCACAGCTAAGACTTGGCTGACAGCCAAGAAAAGGGGGGCCTGAATGTGCCCAAGCAACTATGAGATCTGCAAAACACTGCCAGGCATTAATGAAATGTGTTAGGTTTCTTTTCTCACAGATAAAAAAAGTGCTACCCAAAGACCCTAGCAGCCCTGCCATTCATTGAAACAAGGAGACTGAGTCTACGTAAAGTCCATCAACAAAAAACTGCTTTGGCTCCACACTGGAAAGGCCCTTTCCAAGTCCTGTTAACCACCAACACCGCTGTGAAGTGCCAAGGACTACCTGCCTGGACCCATGCTTCTCACTGTAAAAAGACCCCTCCACCACGGGAGGACTCTCCGACGGATGATAAGCCTATTTCTCCTTCTAGCTCTGCTGTGTCTTCTGGACAGCAGGAAAAAGAAAAAAAAAAGACAAGGTGAAGTGCTAGTAACCTCTCCCTTGTCCACTGACAGACCTACTGTGCCTTTGGATTTTTCTAGAAGAAGCAAAACCATTACAGGGTGATGTGCTAGTAACCTCTCCCCTGTATGATGCTAAACCACACTGTTTCAGGAAAAGAAAAGAAGGAATACTTGCTTCATTGGAACCACAAAGTCCAGGGATTCCTGACTACAAGAGACATTAAGAACTGACCCTGGTGAAGAAACAAAGAATTATACACTGGCAGGAAGAAACTTGTGGGACCCATGCTTGGGAACGTGGTATTGATTGGATTTTGGGGTTTATTCTAGAGGCTGCGCCCTGTGTTTTGGATAAGTCCTTCAGCATGTATTGCCCTCCCTAATTGGATTTTAAATGATAAGTACCAAAGGCACCTTGTTGCCATTGCCCCTGCCATCTCCTCCATTACACTATTACCCCTGTAACACATCCAAATACAGACAATGCCATATATTTGATAAAACCAGTGACTAAGGCCTTCACACTTTAGTGATTTATTTAAATATTGTTTGAAAAAAAATATTTTTAAGGTTCAGGATATCCCATATAAGCGAACAATTGAATGGATCAGTGGAGATAAAAGTGTATGATATCACTACCAGTGAACCCCAAGAATCTGTAATTGCAATTGATGGGTTCTATAGCGAATGTTCCTGGAATTTGCACTGTGTTAAATGAGAGAGGCCCTTATTGTTATTTGGTCACCCAATTAGTGAACAATTAAACGAATACCCAAATTGCTCACAGGGGGCTGCCATTAGATTAGCACAACAGAGGGCTTGGGTTATTTCCTCTAGAAAGAAGAGAGACTTGACCGGATCCCTTTGGGATGGGGCCAATAATGCAGCAGCAGTTTGGAATATTTTTAAAAACCAAGAACATGATGAGAAATTGGGGCAACTAGAGAAGGCCATTGGCCTTGTTTCTTGAGTACAACTAACCCAGGTACAGGCTGGAGTTGGTGAGTTACATGTTATTTCCGCCCTTAGTTCAATGACCCAGAAGTTGCTGACAGAGATGGTATTGAATATCACTGAGGCTGGGAAGGCATTGCAGTGGGATCTAGCATGTTCAGAAATTCAGGATTTCCTGAATGACCAGCTAATGACCATTCGGAATGATCTTGAGCATCAGGCTTGGCCCACTGCCCTTACAGACACATCAGGAGTACCATCTGATCTGTGGCCATGGAGACATACTTGGAGACTTTCTGGGTGGAAGTGCAGACGTTCTCAGTGCTCCTTCCAAGCATATGGACCGGTTGGGGGGTGGGGGGTGGGCTCCCACATACCGAATCCTGCCGGGTCCATGGGGAGGATGCATGTGGGATTGGGTAATTCACCGAGACATCTGGGAAATTAGACCTCCTGGTATGCCCAATCGATTTTTAGTCAGTGCTCCTGGGATTACATCTGACATTTGGATGGGGTTAGAGAGTCAATGGACATTTTGGCCGTTACAACCCCCACAGCTTCAGTGTATCCGTAAACTGAAGCCAGGAGAAGTTGTTACTCTTCATGACTACGTTTGCTGGGAGGGTAGGGGACAAGGAACTACCCTGACAGGACACTTACTTTTTCAAGCTAATGATAGCTGTGTGTATGTTAATGCCACCACATCGCAAGACATACATTTTAATCTCACTACCACTGCAGGCAATCATATTATCTACTGGCCTGCAGATAGAATTTTGCAAGTAGTCCTTAGGTTCCAGATACCCTTTAATTGGACTAGTTTAGTACCTGATCGATTTCAAAATTTGCTTTCACTGTTACCAGAGGTTCAGAAAATCTCTGAAGTACAAGGGCAAATTCACATGCTTCAATATATATATCAAGTTAAAAAGTATGCCTTTCAGACAGCTTATAGAGTATCCACCTTATGTACTAAGTATGATGTATTGTGTTATATGACTAAGATTGTACAACAGCCCCATCATATTATCGCTATGGAAATGTTATTGCTTGTGTTGTTGTTAGCTAGTGTAGGAGTATGTTATTGTTGTTGTAAAGGACGTAATAATAGTAATACCTTTCATGTCCATGCTCATCAGGCATTGTCATTACATCCAATCAAAACCCCTAAGGTTGAAGCATCTGATGTAGAATCTGAATTCCGAGATTTAATGCAAATAGAGATTTAAAAATGTTTGTTGTACTAGTAGTACAAAAGGGGGGGTTGTGGAAGCAAAGAAAGAACTGACAGGAAGGGGATGCAATGCATGACAGTTCGTTAGCAAGAGTCAGGCTAACTGTAACCCTAATAACGCGAGATTTGTAGAAGCGAGGAATGTGTGAGGCGAGTGGAAAAGAACTGTGTGAGAAGTTGTTGCGACCTTGTGTAGATAATATAGAATGTAGACTAAGAGTCTACATTAGTGAGCAAAACAAGATATCAGAATGACCTATGTATAAACAAAATGCAGCTGTTGCTCATTATTGTCTGTAACAAAAGGTATAAATGCTTGCTGTAATTGTTTACCTGTTGAGAGACCTGCTTAGCTCTCTCCCTCTATGCAATTGATAGAGAGAAAATAAAGCATCTAACTTGCTGTACCCAAACAAAAAGTGAGAACTCTGTTTTTCTCCGACACTAGGTACATCATCAAACATTGCATCAGCAGAACTAAGGAGGTAATAAGGTGACACCTTACTTATCAACTACATCTCCCCTCGGCTGAGAACCTGGCCCAAGATTTAGCCACTGACATGTGCCTTACTTGCATCTATTTTGTTCCATCAGAAACTCCAACCTGCCTCTGTCTCTCTCTCCATTTCATTCTATTACCCCCTTCCTACACCTCTGCCTTTTCCTTCATTCATCACTACCCTCTCAAGAGCTCAGCTGATCAAGAGGCCAGCTGCAGTATAGCTATCTGCAACCAACAGCTCAATTTGAAGCTGCTCTCTAAAGGTATTTGGATGGCATATATTGTTGCCCTGGATTTGAGGGGTATGTATACTCCAGAATGTGATCGAGCTAATTGCAACCATATTATGTGCATTCAGCCACCCTGAATTAATGAATTAGAACACCACATAGTTAAGGATTAATTCAGAGACAGGCATTTAGAAGCAAGGTCAAAACTAGTTACAGTTTCTGCTATTCAGAATGGGAGGAGAGGACAGACAAGTAAAAAATTGAGACTAAAAACCTTGGTGGTTGGAAAACCTGGAGCCTAGATGCCTCTGGTATTAAAAGTGTATTGAAAGTTAGAAAAGTGATGATCCAGTTGGGGTCATTATGACCTATGTGTTTTGTAGAAGTTAGTTATAAAAGATTAGCTAATAGAGTGTACTTTGGAGCAGTCCTCTGAAGCCATCTTGATACACGTTTTTCCTGACACCCTTTCTCCCCAGTATGTGAGCAACTGGCCACTGTGAACCTGCTGTTAATTACTCAGTACTGTTCCAGATGTTAGGTAAATATCTGGGATGTTCTAAACCTATTGCTTATGTTTGTGTGTGCTTAAATCTGATAAACTGCAGTTTTAGATAGAGCATGCTTACTTGTATGAATCTTATCAGACGGAATTGCTGTGTTCCTGTTGATTTATTCCTTACACCAGCTGGAGTCAAATACTTAAGTTGCCCCTGTTGAGGGTTCTGAAGACCCGAGGTAACAGTATCACCTTAGTACCTAAGGGGCAGCTCCTGGGAGGTCAGCTTCCACTGACGTGAGTAAGAGCTGAGGGCAGCTCATAGGAGTTGCTCAGCAACTTTCAGCATCAGGCTGTGCACACTAAATCTGTGGAGGTTCACTATTCAATTGCATGTGCGTGTGTGTAAAACACTGCAGAAGCAGTGTCTGCTCTTCATGTTCATATGGTGTTGATGAAAGCTGCTGAGTGAGCGGAACCACAAGCCATGATGTCCTTAGTCCTCAGGTTGGCACACTGATGAGGTTCTAGCAGGTATGTAAGGTAGAATTGGTGTGTTTGTTCCATGTATTGTATATTTGGTTCACAGCAACAAAGCAGCTAACAGGCATGTGTGTTGTTTGATGATCTTGTTGTTGGTTGAGACAGTCCTGGAGACTTAACATTACACCTGTCCTACAAGAAGGGACAGAAACCCGCTGTTATTCAATAGAGCTCACCTTGCAGGGTAGCAAATCTGCTGCAGGATAGCCAGAGTTTTAAAGCTCCCCAACTGTGTGCACAAGCACAAGTACACAAACACACACTAAAGTGTGTAACAGTGTCTCTTCCCCAGCTGCAAGTCCCCTTTGTTTTGATTGCCAGTTGCGCCAGAAGTTTAAGCCTTTGGCTTTCCCCTGTTGTGTTGAAAACACTGAGAAGACAAACGGAGCCACTGGAAGGCTGAAGACAACCTGCAATTGACTGGATACCTGTAGATCAGCTTGGCAGAGAAAATTTTCAGTTTGAATTAAAAGCACTCACTGCTCAGGCTACCACAAGAGATTACTTACAAGACAAAATGCAACAATGACCCCCTCCACTTAGAAAAGCTGAAAGTGTCAGGTCCCAATCATGTCTGACGCTACATCTTTTCAAGTTCCCCAAAGGGATGTCTCAAACCAGCTCAATCAAATATGACTAAGGGAAAAGCTTTAAAGCTGCCCTGGGGAGCAAAAAGCTGAAATCCACAGTAAGAGCAGATTATGGAAGGCAAATGCAGTACTCTGAGTGCTCTGGGTTATGGTGCCTGGGGGAAAAAACCAGCCTTCCTCAAAGTTGAGGTGGTGATAAGGCAGTCTTGTCATGGAAGAAAGTATCTCTGTGGATCAGGGGGCCAAAATCCATCCCAGTATAACTACTGTGTGAAAAAGAGTTAAATCTGAGGAGGCAATTTTTGTCCCAGGTGCAGCATTATTACTTGCTAACTTGACCCAAGAGCTACACCAAGAGAGACCTCCTTATGGTTTGTCCTGATGGAGGACATGGCTGCATTACTCTTCATCACCATAGTTTTTTTTTTTTTTTAAATAAGGTACACAGCCAAGGTGATATTTGTGCCTAACAGCTCTATTTTATGCTGAAACAGTAACACAGAGGACATTTTAATCAGAATTGGAACAAAAACATCATCAACAAATATTATTTCTCGTTAGTGCCTTTAAAATATGCCAATTATACTGCTCCATGTTAATTTAACAACCTGAGGATCCTCTGGGCAACCTCACTTGGATGCAGAGAGCTAGCAGCACAAGATTTTTATTGACTGAACCCTTTTCTGTATTCCTGGGGAGAGCTGAGAAAAAGGAGGAGGACCCCACTTGGATACACTGGGCCACATTCTGCCCTTGGGTTGCATCGATAGTTTCACTGGGAGCTGCAAATACACATCCACAGGCAAAACTTTATCAAGGGAAACAAGTTTGTAGGGCCCCAAACTCTTCTCTCTGCTAGATTATTGCCACCCTCTTGAAATCAGTGTACAGTCAGTGAAGTTGACATCAATGAAAGTAGAATGTCATTGCTTAATTATGTCACAGCCCCCCTTCCTCCCATTTCTGGTCAGTGCTTATTGCGGGATGTTTCATATAGCATGCATTGGATCAGAATTAGAGCTGTGCAATAAACTTCTGTTATAAAACCCCGAGCCAACTGTGAGTCTCCTGGTTTGAGATTTCACTGCCAACTCAAAAAGCAGCTGCCATTCTTAGAGAACCAGAACTGTTTGTGCAAACCTAAGCCCAATTTTGATCCAAACCCAGAAATTACATTTCAGATAAGATTTGCTTTGATCCATCAGGTTTAACTGAATGTGCACCATCTGCCCTGCAGTCTTAAGCCCTGCTCAGTACTCCAGTGGAAAGTGAGAATTCCCAGAAGCCAATGCCCATCCATCCTGAGGAAAATTCCCTCCTGCCTCCAGTTCTGGATAGTGGTTTAAACCTCCCTATGAGAGCAAGAATCATTGCAGTTAAAATGTAGTTCCACCCTGAAAAATGCCATCATAAGGTTCCATGTTAATTGTCCCTCACCAACTCCAGATCAGGGGTTCAATGTATTAGTTAAAAGCGTCTCTCCCTGCCCCCGCCCCCAGCGACAACTCACCCCTGGGAAAGTCAAGCTGGATACTGTTTCACACATGACTCCTGTAATAAAGTTCAGAAAGCCAAATTCTACCTTCATTGGACAGTGTAGCTGAGGGCAGAGGTGGGAGGGGAGTTGCAGTGGGAGATTAATAACTCTGTTGATGATGCATGAGTCACAGTAGAATCCAGCTCAGCCTCCCAATAGTATCCAGCTTACTGAGGTGGCACTGAAATGCTAACGTACGTACTAAAAATGTATTTTTATCACTAACATTCAGAGCGATGAATACACACAGGGAGCAGGAGGGATGCCGAAGATACCATCTCAGCATAGTCAGTTTTCAGACAGGAACTAAACTTTGTCTATTCCTATTTGCACCAAAAACAGCTCCAAACTTTTCACTGGTTTGTAAAACTTTGCTCCTTAGCTTGTACTTTTATCAGGGCATCTGGCTTCTTATACTTGGTTGGAAAATTTGATGGTATATGCTCCCTTTCTCTGGCTTTATTGTTTTTAACAACACTTCCAGAAGCACATTCACTTTCATCAGCATCTCTGGAGTGAGCTCCTCATGTGAGGTGGAATCATTTTCAGATTCCACTGCTAGGTGGCCCAACTTAGTTGTTCCTTAGATGACACCTGCAATATTAAGTTTTCATTATGGCTTTCATCAGCTGTTTTAGGGTGATCAGATGTCCCGATTTTATAGGGACAGTCCCGATTTTTGGGTCTTTTTCTTATATAGGCTCCTATTATCCCCTACCCCCATCCTGATTTTTCACATTTGCTGTGTGGTCACCCTAGGCTGTTTCAGTTTCCCATCTGTTATTATCAGGGTAGCTTTTCATTTTCTGGGGTAGGAAAGCAAAGGGCATTTATCCAAATGGTTAGATTTTCTTTATTTGATTCTGAGAAAAATTGCAGCATAAACAGGGTGGTGGGGATAGAGAGAGGTTAGCCCCACCACCCCTCCCATTGTGCCCTGGACCTGGATTCCAGCAAGGGGTCCTACCATGGACCCCCTCCTCTCAAGCATGAATGCTAGAAGAAGAGCATTTTAGCCAGGATAGAACCAGTCCTCAGGAGGGCAAGGAAAGGGTAGTCCAGCAAGGGCCCACATGAGCCTCACATCCCCTTGGACCTTCTGTAAAGACCTGGATTTTGAGTATGAACTCCTGGACTCTGCTTTCTGAATAGACCAGGATATCTGTATGGACTGGGTCTGGCCCCCAGATCCCAGCACCAGGTGGACTGCCAGGACAGCGGAACTTAGGGAGCCCACGTAGGCACCACATGGGGGACAAGTCACAGAGTTTAAAGCCAGAAGAGACCAGCAGGTCATCTTGTCTGACCTCCAGTACAGTACAGGCCACCAGTCCCACCCAGCACTCGCACACTAACCCCAAGAACTGAAATTAGACCAAAGTACTACAGCCCTAAGGAGATGAAACGATTATGTGCCACAGGCAGAGAATAGGAGGGACTGAGGTGCCCAAAGCCCCCACAATGGCAGGGAATTAAGTGAGAGATACCCAGATTAACCTCGCAAGTGACCTGGAGCTGCATGATGCAAGAAACAGCAAATAACAAACAAACAAAACCCCAAGTCCACTTCTAGAAAGCTGCCTCTTTGATGAAAGACTAGGGAAGCTGCCAAAACATCATCAGCTAATAAAAATGGCCAGTGAGATGGGCAGCCGGGGACATGTTCTGTGTTATATTTAAAAAATATGAAGCTGCAAGGAAACAAGCCAAGGACATTAAATAGTAAATAATAATCTCAACATAAAATTAAAAAAACTGAAATTTCCTGTATAACCATGTGGTCTTATCAGTGTTACCTTTGCCCCGCCCCCCCTGATGTCTTGTTTGACAATTCAGTTTATAAGCTCTTCTGTACAGTGTCCAACAAAACGCGGTCCTGACCCTGACTATGTCTTCTAGGTCCTTCAGTAATACAAGTAATAATTAAGAACAACCATATTTTAGAACAAGCTGCAGTTTGTACAGTAGCCTTAAGCAGATCTATTTTTTAGTGAATTTAGTGCTTGGGGTAGGCACTATGTTGACCAGACTGGAGAACAAAGCCGTCTATTCACAGAACACGTATGACATGGGCAGCAGTAATGCAAGCTAGGGGTCAACTTCCCCCCCCCCCCCGCAATCCTTTTACTCTCCTGATGATCGAATCATAGAAATATAGGACAGGAAGGGACCTCAGAAGGTCATCAAGTCCAGTCTCCTGCGCTGAGGCAGGACCAAGTAAACCTAAACCATCCCTGACAGGTGTTTGTCCAACCTGTGATTAAAAACCTCCAATGACGGGGATTCCACAGCCTCTCTTGGAAGCCTATTCCAGAGCCTAACTACCCTTAGGGTACGTCTACACTACCCGCTGGATCGGCGGGTAGTGATCGATCTATCGGGGATCGATTTATCGCATCTAGTGTAGGTGCGATAAAATCGATCCCCGATCGCTCTGCCGTTGACTCCGGAACTCCACCGTGGCGAGAGGTGGAAGTGGAGTTGACGGGGGAGCGGCAGCGGTTGACTCGCCGCCGTCCTTACGGCCAGGTAAATTGACCTAAGATCCACCGACTTCAGCTACGCTATTCGCATAGCTGAAGTTGCGTATCTTAGGTTGACCCCCCCCCCCAGTGTAGGTGTAGCCTTAGAGCTAAAAATTTTTCCTTATATCTATCCACATCTTTCTGAAAGTGTGGTGCCCAGAACTAGACACAGCAGCCCTGCTGAGGCCTCACCACTGATGGTCCTTTCAGTGCAGTTTCCTGAGTAATGCATTTCCACAGCCACCTATTCATTTTGTTAAATGTGGCTGCACCTCCTTGTAGGTCATGGCAGATGCTATTCAACCTCAGTTACTGAGGCCTGCCACCTCTCCTAAAAGGAGCTTGCTGTCCTCTATAATAGGGCCTCATATAGCAGAGATGGGCCCTAATCAACACCCTCGATCCTAACAGCCCTGAACTTTGGGGAAGTTCAGATCTGGTTAGATGTGACTCAAGCCCATACCGCATAGAGACATGAGCATGCATGGTAATCAAGCAATACGTTAACAGGCCCACCTACTGGGTGGCTTTATGCTTATCCCCAGTCTTCCTGCAAAAAAAGGAAATTAGGGCTTCAATCGAGGAAAATGTCCATATTCAGGAAAGTACTTATGCACGTGATTGACTGTAAGTGCCAGTGTATTCAATAAGACTTAAGCACATGGTTAAGCACAATCTTAAATGCTTTCCTGAGGGACAGCCTAAATGAATTAGAGAGACTGTCTTGATGAACCTACCTCTTCCTCCTGTTCTCCAAATAGTTTCCTTTGAACATACACCCAATTACTAATATCCTGGTAAGTATGTTACACATAAAGAGACGCTTAGCATGAAGTAGCCTTGACACTGCTCATGGTCAGGGCCGGTACAACCACTAGGTGAACTAGGCAGTCGCCTAGGGCGGCAAGTGGTTGGGGGCACCCAGGGCCGTCCTCAGGCATAAGCAGCTGCGTAGGGCACCTGAAAATTTGGGGCACCACTGGGTCTTAGTGTCCACCCTACTGGTTTTCCTACCCCTGTTCTGACCCTTCCTGCAGGCTCTGAGTCTTCCTGGGAAGGAGATCTAGTAGTTAAAAGAGAGAGTCTCCAGCCTGCCAGACCTATTAGCACAACACTGAAACTGTTAAAGAGCCATTCAAGGGGTAATGAAGACATTTAACAGGCATTTGCCAACCCCCAGGTATCTACTGTCACTTTCTGAATGTACTGAGAAAAACAGTTGTCATTCATTTTAAACATTCACTTTAATAAATTTTTTACTCAGAACATGTCAGTCTACAGGACCTTAGTTTAAAATTTGCTTTAAAAATATTTCATTAGTGAGTTGGTGAAGATTATAAAATCACATCTCTAAAAAATCCTTGCAAAGATTTTTAGATGCACAATCATCTTTAGCCTTAAACGCTTGGATCTTCAGACATATGTTTTTTTGCTGCAGGAGCCCCCAGGAGCCCCCAGAAGGCAGCTCCTCCCTGCCGAGCTGCTGCAGCGGCCCAAGCCTGGCAAAGCCAATGAGTGGACTCGGGGCGGGGACTGCCGGGGTGGGGAGGGCTCATGGGGGGGCTGTGCACCCTCCAGGGGAGTTCAGGGGGCAGGGAGGGGGGAACCTGGTCTGGGGAGCAGCCCCTGGGCATGGCTGGCCCCTGGGGTGTATAAAGGCTCGTTGGGATTTGCCCCTGAATGAACCAATGTTATGGGGTGGGGGGAAAGGGGCGCAAGGTGGAAGTTTTGCCTAGGGTGCAAAGTATCCTTGCACCAGCCCTGCTCATGGTCCATGGAACCATTCCCAGAATCCAGCTGGATACAGTGAGGCAGGCATGTATTCATTCTGCTTTCATCATTCCAGCTGTTAGAAAAGCATTAGTGCTGCATCAGCTCAGTGAGCAGAAGCAGGGAGCTTGGAGATCATCAAAAGGGTTCCGGAGAGTTATTTTTAGTATACACTAATTTTTACATTTTGGGGTACTTTGAAAAAAAACAACAACCAAAGATACAAATGCCATGACAACACAATACTGTCTCCTCGGACATGTGCATCATCCATTGTTCATGGTTTTTTCCCCCCATTGGTCTCAGGGATCCAAAGTAGCGTGAAATCTTGTCTTCTAACGTACTTTAGTTCCTGGATGATGGAACTACTATGAGAACACGTATCGTGTTATTTTGCCTCATATATGGCTTCCTGATAAAGTAAAAGGAAGCTCCTAAAGAAACAAATGCAAAGGATGGACACCTAGCATTTCTCGGGGTTTCTGTGGAACCTGTGTAGTCATCTTTAAGACACAGCTTCATTTGGAAGTTGTGGGTGCTAGCAGATTTCCCTGGTGCAGGTGCTTCTACTAAACAAGAGCAGCGTCTAGAGAAGAATCTCTCTTTATTGAGGGACTCATGGCTTCCATCATTGCAGACTCCAAGTGCTTCATAAATGAACTCAGTGAGACTACTCATGTGAATAAAATTCTCATGCACGTAAAATTCTCATGTGCCTAATTGTCTGGAGGCTCGGGGTGTCAATTTGGCTATTGCCATCTCCAGGACACTTTCAGGATTCAGTAGCCACTGATGTCAGGTGCTTGACTTTAGACATCTTGGCCCGGCTACTCCTAGGTGCTGAGCACGCACAACTCCAATGGGAATCAACAGCGACTGTAAGTACTGAGAAATCAGGCCCAAGGTATCTCATGTTCAGCACTTAACATCAGTGGCTACTTTTGAAAATGTGGCCCTAAGTTACTTGCCCAAGGTCTGCACCAGAGCCAGGAACTGAACTTACATCTCACAAGTCCAAGTCCAAGTCCAGGCCCTTAACAGCAAGCCCATCCGCCTGGCCCCCCAGATTGATTCTTTGACGTTGCCTCACTCCTGAGTACTCCTTCCTTTCCAGGACTGGTGCTTTAGACACTGGTTGTCATTGACTGGGATGTGGGTGTCGTGCCTAGGGGTCAGAGCTGGAGGTCAGGAATCAGAGCTGAGGCCCAGAACTGTTGAGTGAGGAAAGGCAGGGGCAGGAGCTGTCATAGCCATGGGCAAATGCTTTACGTGGCCGCTGAATAGGGTGACCAGATAGAAAGTGTGAAAAATCGGGACGGGGTGGGGGGTAATAGGTGCCTATATAAGAAAAATTCCCAAATACCGGGACTGTCCCTATAAAATTGGGACATCTGGTTGCCCTACCGCTGAACTATGGGTGCTGCTGGGGCTAAGAGCCTGTCATCTACTGACTCTTCCAACCAATGAGGTGGATAGCCAATCAGGCAGCCTGATATGGGCCATCTGCGCTGATTAGGTGGCCGGGAGAAGGGCTCTGCTGCAGGTCCTACTTCCGGACACTGGAGGAATTAATTGGGGAAATTTTGTTATTTAAAAAAAAAAAAAATTAAAAGTACAGGGCCCAGTGTTCTCTTCCACTCACATGGATCGAGAGGGACAAAAGCAGGCAGAGATGGGAAGGCACCGTGGAACTGGGTCGGGAGCAGTGTCTGGGCAGCATGCTGATATTTTTCAAGGTGGGGGAGGCCTGCAGAAGCCCCTCCCATTGCTCTGCATTGTGGAATTGTAACAGTAATTGCAGGGTGGGTTAATTCTGGTTGTCAGGAAAAGATAGAGTATTAAACCCCACAGTCTGCGATCATCAGTGCAACAGCCTTGATGAAGGTTAATAATCAGTTTCAAGTATACTTGGCCATTTACATTGCAAATCCTTTTTTACAACTAAGTTATATTTCCCTTTAAAATGTCAATCAAAGTTATCTACAAGATATTTTAAGATCAAGCAGGAGGGAATTTGAGCAGAAAACCTGCTGCCAAAAATAGTTGAACTGGTAGCTTCTAGTCCCTTGAATAATCAAAACATCTAATGTTGCAGGCCCTTTTAGAGCCATGGTAATAAATACCCTGCAGCACAAAATGAGAGAAAAGATGGCTCAACAGTTAAGGATCTTGGAAAGGACAAGCTGACCTCTAGCAAATTGCACCAGGTTCCTATTCTGAAGTCTCTTTGGATGCAGTGTCCCGCAAATGTAACTCAGCTTTCTGTTAACAGCTGATCTCCAACGGGCATATTGCCTTCTCCAGAATGAAGAACTCCATCTCTGGCCCCATTCAATAGAGCTATTTAAATGAAACGTATTTGGATGGATTAATGCAGGGTCTGAAGCGTTAATGCTGGAGGGTAAAGCATGAAGAAAATGCTCAGGAGAAAAGGCCTGGCACATTTTCTTACCACTGTATTTTGTAGCATAATGGAACAATGATCATCTGATGCGGCTGAGCTACTGAATATCCAGAACTCAGTTCAACGACCTGAACTAATACACTTTCCACACCAATAGAATGTTCCTTTTCCACCAGCCGTGTCTCCCCAAGCAAAATTACAAAACATCTCAACAACCTAAGGTCCATAACCGCCATATGTCACCAGAGAGTTCTTCCTATCCTAACTCAAAAACATTTCTGAAGCATTTTCTGGGTCATTACAAAAAGGGGGTTATAAAACTGTTTACATCTCTAACCCCAAGACAGTGTTTTGAGAAGTCTGGACACAACCAAAGTCAAGTCAGGTGGGACAAACAGGGATTTGTGTATATGATTCAGTCAGGTTTAGGTTAGACAATGGGAGTTATTTCCCGGAGTAAAGATTAAGTGATAATTGAAAGAACCTGAGGATTTGGCCCCAAATCAGGATAATTTTGGAGTGGTAATCTCCAATCTCGCAGATTTTTGGTTTGTTTGGGGTCTTTCCTCTAAGGCCTTGTCTACACTGCAGGGGAAATTTGATCTAAGCTACGCAATTTGAGTTACATGAATAGGGTAACTCAAATAGACGTCGCTTAGATCTATTTACCGTGTGGTCCACACTATGCAATGTCAATGGGAGATGCTCTCACGTCGACTCCCCCTACTCTTCTCAATCCGGCGGAGTACAGGAGTCGACGGGAGAGCGATCTGCAGTTGATTTAGCAGGGCTTCACTAGACCCGCTAAATCGACCGCCGATGCATCGATCGCCATTCGTGGATCCCCCGGTAAGTGTAGACAAGTCCCAAGTAAAGTCAGGCCATTTTCACAAACTTCAAACAAAATAGAAAATAGAAAACACCAAGTGGGAAGGGATGGAGCAAGGGGAAGGAAAGGAAGAAGCAAACACAGTATATATATACAGAGAGAGAGAGAGAGAGGTCTCAATTCATACCAGCCTAGATTTTAGGTGCTTATCTATCCCTAATACATAATACACACTCCCCTTTAAGTAGGGAAGGCATAGTACATTTGTCTTATC
The DNA here is from genome assembly GCF_028017835.1 of Emys orbicularis. Classification (NCBI taxonomy): domain Eukaryota; kingdom Metazoa; phylum Chordata; order Testudines; family Emydidae; genus Emys; species Emys orbicularis. Next base: position 142,617,744 of record NC_088684.1, on the reverse strand, counting down.
CTTTAGGAGTAGTCCCTGCTGTAGGCTTCAGTTACAGGAAAAGAAAGTTTATGAACCACAAAAATACATGTTGGCAAATCATTGGGTTTTATGTGTTCCTGTCAGCCTTACCTGCACAGATTCAAAAGGAGTAAATGAAATGTAAAAATATGACAAGTGCTGCAGGAAAACTGGAAGTCAGACCAGACAAACAGCATGTGCAGTCTCTGAGGGGGAAGGAGTTGGGAAGCCCATCAGACATAGAGATGAAAGCAAATATATTATCCAAGTGTCAAGGGAAATTATCTCAGCACCTTAAACTGCAGGATAATTTCAAATGTGTGTTCTGAGCCAAAATTAGAACAGTGTTTAATATACTGAAGGGAAGCAATTGAGGTATAAAAATTATACAGTAGTTAAGGAAGATGAGACACTTTTGGAAAGATTATTATAGTTACAATGGCATCTTTCAGATTAGGAATGGGTGAACCAGTGAGGGTGAAGAACTGCCCTGAACTTTTGCCCCAAACTCATAGGGGATCTTTGGTAGAACGGGGATCTGTTAATAGATAGTAAGAAATAATAGTGCTTTGCAATCTGCTGAGATGACTCAGCAGCAGCAACAATCTCTTACCAACATAAATCCAACAGAAGTTACCATATGCAAAACCAGATCTAACACAACGATCCTTCAATTTGGGATTCAGCAGTTGGATGTTCAGTCCTTTCTGCTCCATGGACATTCTCTCTCTCTCTCTCTCTCTCTCTCTCTCCAGCTGCCCTTTCCTGGAGACAAACACCCATGCAAGGGAAGGGGCTCACGAGGCTGGACTTAACCCCTTGTGTACTGAGGATCAGGTTTGAGCATTGGCCTGCTACACCCAGGGTTGTGAGTTCAATCCTTGTGGGGGCCACTTAGGGATCTGGGGCAAAATCAGTACTTGGTGCTGCTAGTGAAGGCAGGGGGCTGGACTTGATGACCTTTCAAGGTCCCTTCCAGTTCTAGGAGATAGGATATCTCCATTAATTTATTAATGCTCCCGTAGCCTGTCACAGCATGTTTCTCCTTTAAAGTGCTTTATGAACATTAAGTCACAATACTCTTGTAGTTAAATGTAATAATGCATTCTCTCTCTCTCTTCTTTTTTTTTTATAGACGGGGAAACTAAAACAGATTAAGGCCTGGTCTACACTAGGCGTTTATGTCGAATTTAGCACCGTTACATCGAATTAACCCTGCACCCGTCCACACCACGAGGCTATTTAGTTCGACATAGAGGTCTCTTAAATTCGACTTCTGTACTCCTCCCCAACGAGGGGAGTAGCGCTAAATTGAACATGGCCATATCGAATTAGGCTTGGTGTGGATGGAAATCGACGGTAATAGCTCCGGGAGCTATCCCACAGTGCACCACTCTGTTGACGCTCTGGACAGCAGTCCGAGCTCGGATGCTCTGACCAGCCACACAGGAAAAGCCCCGGGAAAATTTGAATTCCTTTTCCTGTCTGGGCAGTTTGAATCTCATTTCCTGTTTGGACATCGTGGCGAGCTCAGCAGCACTGGCAACGATGCAGAGCTCTCCAGCAGAGATGGCCGTGCAATCCCAGAATAGAAAGAGGGCCCCAGCATGGACTGATCGGGAAGTCTTGGATCTCATCGCTGTGTGGGGCGATGAGTCCGTGCTTTCCGAGCTGCGCTCCAAAAGACGGAACGCAAAGATCTATGAGAAGATCTCTAAAGCCATGGCAGAGAGAGGATACAGCCGGGATGCAACGCAGTGCCGCGTGAAGATCAAGGAGCTGAGACAAGGCTACCAGAAGACCAAAGAGGCAAACGGACGATCCGGATCCCAGCCCCACACATCCCGTTTCTACGAGGCACTGCATTCCATCCTAGGTGCGGCCGCCACCACTACCCCACCACTGACCGTGGACTCTGAGGATGGGATATTGTCCACGGCCGCTTCCTCGGACATGTTAGCGGACGGGGAAGATGAGGAAGGAGATGAGGAGGACGAGGCAGTCGACAGCGCTTACCAAGCTGATTTCCCCGACAGCCAGGAGCTCTTCATCACCCTTACAGAGATCCCCTACCAACCCTCCCCAGCATGTAACCCGGACACAGATTCAGGGGAAGGATCAAGCGGTAAGTGCTTTAAACATCTAAACATTTATTTTTAACAAAACTGGAATATTAAGAATAAGAACAATGTGTGCTTCATGATTTCTTTACCCTGGGCGCTTAAGTATTCAGTTCCAACTATTTAAAAAAAATCTAACAGTGTCCGGTTGTGCATGATTCTGCTGCCCAAGCTACTCCACTCTTTAGTCCCTGCCAGTGCAGCTATATGAAAATCCGGTCTATATGTCTGGGGATAGAGCAATAATCCTCCACGGACATCTCGACGAAGCTCTCCTGCAGGTAATGGGAAAGCCTGTTCATCAGGTTCCTGGGGAGAGCGGCCTTACTGGGTCCTCCGAAGTAGGAGACGTTCCCGCGCCAGGAGACAAGCAAGTACTCCGGGATCATTGCCTTGCACAGCATGGCGGCATAGGGCCCTGGTCTTTGCAGGCTTTCCCGAAGCATCCTTTCCTTCTCGCTGTCCGAGATCCTCATGATAGTTATGTCGCTCATGATGACCTGCTTTGAATTAGGTAGGGGACTGTTAGTATTGGGACTGCTTGCAAGTTCCTTTACAGAACTGTAACCGCTGGTTTACAGCCACGCGGTGGAGGCGGGAGAGGGGCAGCATACAGGGATCTTTCCCTGGGACATCCGCGAGGGGGTGGGACAGGGCCAGAGTTCATGCTTGGCCGATTGCTGGCAGCAGAGACTGGCATTGCTTTCAATGTGAAAGGAGGCCAGTGGTACTACTAAAGTTTTAAGCAGCCACAAGTCTACGGGTTACCATGTTTGCCTGCTACAGAGATTACAGTGTCCTGCCACGCTTCCCAGATCGGCAGTGCAAAACCCCAGGCACTGAAGGCGAGGTCCGAAAATTCGACCTTGTCCTGAGTGCGCATGTGATAGGTGCGGTGCATGGTCTTGTTCACAGAGAAAGACTATGTTCTTTGTTCACAACTACATTTATCTTTCGGAGGAATTCACTACCTTTTCCTCATTCCCACAGCCACATCTGCGACTGTCTCCCAACCCAGCCTGGCATCACACTCCCAGAGGCTAGCGCACATTAGGCGGAGGAAGAAGAAGACGCGAGAGGACATGTTCTCAGAACTAATGGGCTGCTCCCGAGCCCAGGCAGCACAGCAGAACCATTGGAGGGAGAATTTGTCCCAAATGCACCGGACACACATGGAACGTGAGGAGAGGTGGCGGCAGGAAGACCAGCAGGCGACTCAAACGCTGCTTGGACTTCTGAGGGAGCAAATGGACACGCTCTGGCGCCTTGTTGATGTTCTGCAGGAACGGAGGCAGGAGGACAGAGCCCCGCTGCAGTCTATCAGGAACCGCACTCCCCCGCCACCAAGTCCCATACCCCCCTCGCCCAAAGTCCAAAGAAGGAGGGGCGGCAGAGTCCGTGAAAACTCTCACTCCACCCCTGCAGACTGCTCAAGCACCAGAAGGCTGTCATTCCCCAAAATTTGAAAAGTCCTTTCCTGCCCACCTCACCCAAGCCCCCGTCCAAGTTTCACCCCCCAGTTTCATGTGTGGTTGTTAATAAAAAGTACGTTTCTGTTCATTACTGTTTCAGTCATGTTCTTTTGAGGGAGAGTCTGTCTGAAGGGGGGGAAGGGGCTTGGTAATTGGACAGGACAGTCACCTTTAGTAGGGTACAGAAGCGGGGGCAGGTCCAGCAGCAGGGCACATACACAGTGCAGTGACTAGTTACCCTGGTCAGTCTGGGAGGTGGTTTTCATGTTCTGTGCGTGGGGGGGGGGGGGTTGCACTGTGACGTTGTTGCGGGGGAGGGCAGTTACAAATCTTATGCAGCGGTCCTTGTCCTGGATCACAGAGCCACGCAGCAGGGGATCTGTAACCCTCCTCCCCCTGCCATTAAGTCACATAGCCCCCACATACACGCAGTCCCGCTCAGGAGGGCTGGCAGGCTCCGTTGAAACAACCAGTCCGCCACTGCGAATCCTGTCATTCCTGGAGTTTAGAAGGATCATTTGCATCAGTACACTACACCCGCTCCCCACCACAGTCTGCGTCCCAGGTTTCAAACATTCCCGCGAAAACAGTAATAAAGACAACAGTGTTCATTAACAAAATAAAACTGATTTTATTTTTTGGGAAGGGGGTGGAGGGGGTCTGTAACTGGAGAGGATAGTCAACATTAACTGGGTAAAGAAACGGTCGCAGGTTCAGCTTCTCTGTACACAAACTTAAAAGTCACTGGTTACCCTGCTCACTGTGGAACCTAGCTTTCAAAGCCTCCCGGATGCACAGCGCATCCCGCTGGGCTCTTCTAATCGCCCGGCTGTCTGGCTGGGCGTAATCAGATGCCAGGCTATTTGCCTCAACCTCCCACCCCGCCATAAAGGTCTCCCCCTTGCTCTCACAGAGATTGTGGAGCACACAGCAAGCTGCTATAACAATGGGGATATTGGTTTCGCTGAGATCACAGCGAGTCAGTAAGCTTCTCCATCTCCCCTTGAGACGGCCAAAAGCACACTCCACCACCATTCTGCACTTGCTCAGCCGGTAGTTGAACAGTTCTTTTTCAGTGTCCAGGGCGCCAGTGTAGGGCTTCATGAGCCAGGGCATTAGCGGGTACGCTGGGTCCCCAAGGATCACTGTAGGCATCTCCACATCCCCAAGAGTTATTTTGTGGTCCGGGAAGTAAATACCTTCCTGCAGCCGTCTAAACAGACCAGAGTTCCTGAAGACGCGAGCGTCATGAACCTTGCCCGGCCATCCGACGTTGATGTTTGTAAAACGTCCCCGATGGTCCACCAGTGCTTGCAGCACCATTGAAAAGTAGCCCTTTCTGTTAATGTACTGGCTGGCCTGGTGCTCCGGTCCCAGGATAGGGATGTGAGTTCCATCTATAGCCCCACCGCAGTTTGGGAATCCCATCGCGGCGAAGCCATCTATGATGACCTCCACGTTCCCCAGGGTCACTACCTTTGAGAGCAGTACCTTAACAATTGCGTTGGCTACTTGCATCACAACAACCCCCACGGTAGATTTGCCCACGCCAAACTGGTTCGCGACAGACCGGTAGCTGTCCGGCGTTGCAAGCTTCCAGAGGGCTATGGCCACTCGCTTCTGGACAGTCAGGGCTGCTCGCATCCGGGTGTCATTGCGCTTCAGGGCAGGGGACAGCAACTCACAAAGTTCAAGGAAAGTCCCCTTCCGCATGCGAAAGTTTCGCAGCCACTGGGATTCATCCCAGACCTGCAGCACTATGCGGTCCCACCAGTCCGTGCTTGTTTCCCGTGCCCAGAATCGCCGTTCCACAACATCCACATGACCCATTGTCGCCGTGATGTCCTCGGCGCTGGGTCCCGTGCTTTCTGACAGGCCTGTGCTACTCTCAGACTTCAGGCCCTCACCGCGGTGCCGTAGCCTCCTCGCCTGGTTTATCTGCATCTGCCTCTGGGAAAGGTGGATGATAACCTGCGAGGCGTTGACAAGTGCCACAACTGCAGCGATGGTCGCAGCGGGATCCATGCTCGCAGTGCTGTGGCGTCCGCGCTGTCACTGACCGGAAAAGTGCGCGAACTGATTTCCCGCCGGCGCTTTCAGGGAGGGAGGGAGGGCGGTAGTGACGGACGGATGACGACAAGTACCCAAAAGCACCCTCGACCCTTTTTTTTTTTACCCAGAAGGCATTGGCGGCTCGACCCAGAATTCCAATGGGCAGAGGGGACTGCGGGAACTGTGGGATAGCTGCCCACAGTGCACCGCTTCCAATGTTGACGCTTTCCCCATTAGTGTGGACTCACAAAGTCGAATTACTGTCCTTAGTGTGGACACACAAGTTCGACTTTGCAATATCGATTCTACATTTTCGATTTAAGAGAAATCGAACTACCCTCGTAGTGTAGACATACCCTAAGTGATTTACCCGAAGTCACAGAGCAAATTGCATTTGGGATTAGAACATGAGGACTGTAGTAACATTGTAGCCATTATTGTTATTTACACATTTCTCTGCTTCATTGAGTCTTGTATTTGACAAAATGGATGTCCTAATCTGTGTTAGAATTAGCCATGGTTTCATGTTGTCTATAGACCTTTAATTAAGCTTCATTTTGGTGCAATTATCTAAGGAAGGGCTTTCTAGCACCACAAACAGAAAAATTTACTTTTTTTTCTTGCTAATGACTCTCTGTTGTCATTACATCCAACAACCTAATGTCTTTCTAGTGGCTAATTTAGCCCATGGAAATTATTGCACTAATTGTTCTTTTACTAAAAAGAACAATTGTACAGTCTGGTGAGTAAAACAGAACAGTTATTCTGTGCACCAGCCATGGAGCTCTTCCTGGTGGTCTGCAGATTAAGTCCCTGATCCTGGGATGAGCTCCACATGAGCAGACTCCTGTACCAACACAGAGCTCATTGTAGGATTGGTGTCTTAAACATTTTGAGAACTGAGCTATGGGGAAATTGAGGTCTGAGGAGAGAAGGTAGCCTAGTGAAAGCGTCTCTTTAAGTCATAAGAGATACACTATGGTTTAATTAACTGGTTCAGGTAAGTAGGACTTGATCCTAACCCATCACACAAGCTAATTTCGACTCTAATGAAAACACAGATCCATATGCTGACATGAATTGACGCTGCAAGCACAGTCATTTCCACCATAATTTCCACCACACTAGCCTGAAGAGATCATATTCCAGTTCAGTACTCCTGAGGCTTGTCTTCCACTTAGATACCATTGTGCTAGTCACCTTAGATATAGCTTAGACAGACACAATGCATCCGGTAATAAGCACGGTTAGTAAGAAAGATGTGTGTGCAAACCTTGTGATACTGAGCTCAAAATAGCTAGAAAGCTACTAACTAAATAATTGGTAGTTAAAGCTTCAACTACATTTACAATCTTACTGAGGCAGGCTTTGCAGCTCTATGGTACAGGAACGGGGACAGCAAATTGCAAAAGAAGAGGCCCCCATGCCAACATTCTGAAGTACAAGCTGTTCAAAATCAATACTGCTGTGCTAAGAGCTTTCTCCCACTTTTGCTTTTTAATATTAAAAGCATTCACAGTTTTAGAATCTATATTTTTATAAACAAAGTGGACATCGGAAGCAGATAAAGCACTGGACAAACAAATTGAACGTGTATGTTTATCTATCGCTAGAGATTAAATCCCAGTAAGAAAAATTTGACATAGATGGATCTGAAAAAGAAAGAATTGTTGTTTGACTGAGGCATACTCATTCCTGTTATTCATCTCCATGCAAAGCCTTTGGCTGTCCTTAAACAACCATGCTCAACATTAAACCTGGAGGTGACACACATAACATAAGAGAGGTGTGTATCTCACAGGTACATTCAGTGCATGGTCCAACTTCTGAAGCCGATAATGGGGGACCAGCTAGTACCAGCTGTATTTATGTGAATTATATTTGTACTGTCCACTCCTCCATGTTGCATCTAAAGTTCCTTTTATTACAAGCACCAAGGTATCTGGGATCCTTTCTGGCTTACACTGACGCACTCAAAATCTCAGTCAGAGCAACCATATGTTACATGCTCCTGCTCCCTTCAGTGTTATCCATCAGCCAGGAAACCAAGATTTATTCAGTTGGACAACTCTTCCTAAAAGTCACCAGGTTCATGTTTAATTGTATTTCCATTGGGAGCAACTTTCAGCCCACTACGTGTAAAATACAATTTAACTTTCCATTTTGGCTTTGGAAGCCAACCTATGGCCTGAACATGGCCACGGATCACTCAGGGTGATCATGGAATTTAATGAGTAGCCGGATGAAAACTCTGGTGACTTGTTATTCTAATGTATGTCACTGCTGAAAGCACTCCGTGACAGATATAGCAAAGCTGCAAAGCCCAGCATTGCTGACTTGCTACATAATCTCTCCAGTGGGAACACCCAAGTATGGTGCCAAGCAACACTTAATTCACCCATCCAGGTACATTTATGAGCCCTCACTGTCATTGTATTGTGGTGATGAGCACGGTATATAAACCTATACAGACTAAAGTAACAGAATCTGCGTGCCTTGTTATTTATTCATAAGTAATGAATTTATCCTCATAACACTCCTAGGAGCTAGGAAGATATTACTGTCCCCATTTTTCAGGTGGGAAACTGAGGCACAGAGCTATTAATGGCTAAATTTTCAAAAGTGCTCACCACCAAAACTGTGGCAAGATTTTCAAAAGAAATTAAGTGGCCAGGTTGTCAGGTCTTAGCACCCCACAGCTGCCATTGAAACTTTTTTTGGTGCCTAAAACTTGATTTGGATGCTGAGCAGTTTGGGAAAATCTGTCTTTATATGACTTGTCCACAATCACATGGGGGGGTCTATGGCAGAGAAAGGAATTAAACCCAGCTCTCCTGACTTCTAGCCTAAGGCCTTAGCCATGACACCATGATTTTAAATCCATGGCATTTAAGATTTTGTTATGTCTTATGACAAAAACAGTGACTGATCGCAAGAAGTCCATCTTCTTTTACTCATACACAGATATTGTAGGTGACTGTATATGGTTATGAAATAATTAAGTTACATTGCATTCCACTGTATAACTTGACTGAGCGAGTCTGTACAGAATAGTAATTCTTTGCTACACAAAGTGAAAGGCCACAATGGCATTTGGAATAGGAGATGAGTGAAATGCACAGTTCTATGAAAGTAAAAATTTCTGCTCACAAACATGCAATCAAACTTTTGAAGGTTGGGAACAGTTCAGTTGTGCTGGAACTCATGAGTCATTCACATATCTTACAGCAGAGGGGGAATTTTCCTTCCTTAACAAACCCCTTCCATTATTCCCTCTCCAAACTAGGGGCTGACTCCTGATCCAGCTGAAGCCAGCTAAAGTTCTGACACCGATTTAGGGCTTGATCCAAAACCCACTGAAGTCAAGTGTGTGGGGGTGGGGTGTGTGTGTGTGTGTGTGGGGGGGGGGGTGTCTTTCTACTGACTTCACTAGGCTCTGAATCAGACCTCTAGGGGGAGCAATTTTTCACTCTAGCTATATTACTGGGTACATATAATGCTTCTGCCCTGCTTGGAGTCCACCCTTGGACTCCATTTTTCACAACTAGTGAATGAGTAGGTGACAGTGCAGGTAACAATAGTGAAAGGATGCAGTACTCCCACGACTGAATGCCTGAATCCCTCTTCATTTATCATATCTCTTTAACCTGGTACAGAAATAGAAAGTGGCTATTATAAGCTCTTTGTTTCTGTCAGCTGTTCTATAGGACAAATCATATTCCACATGGGTCTCTGTGAATTTACTCGGTGGTTTAAAGACAGTGAGTGTCTAGTTGATTAAGCCCGGGACCTAAGACTTGGGATTCTTCTATTCCTTGCTGTGCCACTAACTTGGGTTACCTCAGGCAAGTGGACAACTTGTCTTTTTCCTTCTCTTAACATGAGGATACTACTTAGCTCCCAGTTGGAATAGTCATTACTTTGTCCTGTAAAATCCTTTCAACATGTAAAATCTCTACAGACCCAAGTGTTTTTATTAAAGTTGTGGGAGTTTTTAACATTTTATTAAAGGGGGCATGAGGGCGAGACTGTCGTTCCTGTTATTCTTCTACACCGATATCTAGATCTTCCCCACAAGTCATCTGAAGCATTACAGATGTCACTGAGACTGATGTAGATGCTCATGCTGCATGGCATGAGATTGTGTTTTCTTTGTACCATTGCTGTGAGCCTTGAAAGCTTGCCATTTTCCAAAGCAGGATGACTCTTGCCTACATACGGCCTTATTTCAGTTTCTCATCCTGTTCCCTGGAGGCTCCAGTGATTTTGAATGCTGTTGTCTTGATAGAAAAACAATGAGCACCGATTTCATTATTACAACTAACTTCACGAGAAGCCTGTTAAAGGAGAGAACCAACTAGGCTAACAAAGGAGGAAAATGAAAAGCAAGAAAGGGTCAGATTATCATTTGTCAGATGCCAGTATGGAGAAAAAAACCCCTTGCGTCTACAACGAGTCTGCAATGAATAGCAAGCACAATATGGGTTCTCTGTATGGAATGTATTCAAAAGATTGATATTACTAATTAATGTTAGCCCTCCATAGATTTTTTTTTTCCAAATACTATCACATGTGCAAAGTGAGAATGGTCCATCCGCTCAGTTAAGTCTGAATAGACCCCATAGACTGCCAGAATAGAGAGCTCCACATTTGTACTGATACAGTAGCACTCCTTACTGCAATGAGGTACTGCTAGCTGTAAACATAAGTTTAGTTTAAAAAAACAAACAAACAAAAAAATGTGACCAGGGCCGGTGCAAGGATATTTTGCACCCTAGGCGAAACTTCCACCTTGCGCCCTCTACCCCCCCCCATAACACTGGTTCATTCAGGGGCAAATCCCAATGAGCCTTTATAGACCCCAGGGGCCAGCCATGCCCAGGGGCTGCTCCCCAGACCAGGTTCCCCCCTCCCTGCCCCCTGAACTCCCCTGGAGGGTGCACAGCCCCCCCGTGAGCCCTCCCCTCCCCTCCCCACCCCACCCCAGCAGCCCCCGCCACGAGTCCACTCATTGGCTTTGCCGGGCTTGGGCCGCTGCAGCAGCTCGGCAGGGAGGAGCTGCCTTCTGGGGGCTCCTGCAGCAGATGCATGTGGGCAGAGGCCCCGTACGCCCCCCCCAGCTCCCACCTCGCCATGTTCAGGCTCTGCGGCTCCCGGGAGTGTGAGCCGCCACCGCCGCCACCCCTCCCGGAGCAGGCTCAGGGCCCTGCACCCCAGTGGCGGCTCACATGCCCGGGAGCCGCAGAGCCCGAGCGTGGCGAGGAGGGACCTGGGGGGTGCACGGGGGCCTCTGCCCGCATGCATCTGCTGCAGCCTGCAGGAGCCCCCCCCCAGAGGGGCACCAGGCCGCAGACAGGGCAGGGGGCGCGGCTGCTCCCCGCTAGCGGCGCCACCGCCTTTGCAGGGCTCCTGTCCCCCTGTGCTGCGCCAGCTCCTCCATGGCTGGGGCTCGCTGCCGACGCTCTGGCTCTCCGGTGCCTCCGGAAGGCGGCTCCTCCCTGGTGAGCCAGGGCACTGCTTTTTGGCGCTCCCAGGGCTGTCCTTAGGATTTATGGGGCCCTATGCAGTATTATTAAACTGGTGCCCCTATGCCTGACGGCAGTCTGAGCTTGCAGCCCGGCGGGGGCGGAGGGACAAGGCAGAAAGAATAACAAGGCGCCTGGCCCGCCTCACAGTGGCAGAGAGTCACAGGTCCCCGCAGAGACCCCTGTACCCTCTCCCTCATGCAGAATGGACATGCAGAGGGTACCTAATTAAAAGCACTAAACTTGGGAATAAAAAATGTCAGTCACAGGTTTTTTGATAAGCCCTGAAGTTTGTCAGACATTTATTTGCAAAAACTTTGTAGTAAGGGCAAGTCAGCTGTCTTGCTGAATACAACATTAAATATTATGGAATACATGATGCAGCTTTTCTCTGTTTTACATTTTCTTAATCAGTATTTCTAAGCTGATTTTATATTTTAAATGTACTCTTAAGCCTTCATAAAGTCATCATTCCAGATTACTACATATTTAACTCACTGAAATAGACATTATTTTAAATTAATCAGTCACAGAGGTTGTGTGTGTTCATAACAATGTTCATTGCTTTTAGAAAAAGGGAACACTAATTTACTGTGTGATATCTCCATAACAATACACATGTTTATGAAATTTCACCAACTTTAAAAACTATGTTTCCAAAGATTTTAGGCATAACAAAGGATTTTATATCTTACTAAGGTACTGATTTTGCTTAAAACTAGTTCATCAGATAGTCAGAAGTAAAGAAAGGGAAACTGTCTGGCTATCTGGAAGCAAAGGGCTGTTGCTTCCTTCAATGGGCGGGGGGAGGGAGAAATGGATGGACAGAAAGGACAGGAAGACTTTGGAAGTAAGTTTTTTTACTATCGTAATTAAAATGTATATTTTAGATAAGGGTGGTCTTCTGAAGAATTTATTTAAAAAACCATATGTCTGAAGATCCAAGCATTTAAGGCTAAAGATGATTGTGCATCTAAAAATCTATGCAAGGATTTTTTAGGGATGTGATTTTATAATCTTCACCAACTCACTAATGAAATATTTTTAAAGCAAATTTTAAACTAAGGTCCTGTAGACTGACATGTTCTGAGTAAAAATTTTATTAAAGTGAATGTTTAAAATGAATGACAACTGTTTTTCTCAGTACATTCAGAAAGTGACAGTAGATACCTGGGGGTTGGCAAATGCCTGTTAAATGTCTTCATTACCCCTTGAATGGCTCTTTAACAGTTTCAGTGTTGTGCTAATAGGTCTGGAAGGCTGGAGACTCTCTCTTTTAACTACAAAAAGAACAGGAGTACTTGTGGCACCTTAGAGACTAACAAATTATTAACTCTGTTTTCTCCTAGAACTTCAGGAAGAAATCACAGCCAGTGTGGAACCGAACGTCCAACACTATCTGTGATTTGGGGGGCGTGTCATAACTATAAAGGGAAGGGTAACAGCTCTCCTGTGTACAGTACTAAAATCCCTCCTGGCCAGAGACTCCAAAATCCTTTTACCTGTAAAGGGTTAAGAAGCTCGGGTAACCTGGCTGACACCTGACCAAAAGGACCAATACGGGGACAAGATACTTTCAAATCTTGGGGGGGGAAAGGCTTTTGTGTGTGCTCTTTGTTTTAAGGGGTTGTTCGCTCTTGGGACTGAGAGGCACCAGACATCAATCCAGGTTCTCCCCATCTTTCTAAACAAGTCTCTCTTATTTCAAACTTGTAAGTAAAAAGCCAGGCAAGGCGTCTTAGTTTTACTTTATTTTCTCAACTTGTAAATGTACCTTTTACTAGAGTGTTTATCTTTCTTTGCTGTACTTTGAACCTAAGACAGAGGGGGGTCCTCTGAGCTCTTTAAGTTTCATTACCCTGTAAAGTTATTTTCCATACTACACGGCTGCTACTCTGAAACCTCTCTTTTAACTACTAGATCTCCTTCCCAGGAAGACTCAGAGCCTGCAGGAAGGGTCAGAACAGGGGTAGGAAAACCAGTAGGGTGGACACTAAGACCCAGTGGTGCCCCAAATTTTCAGGTGCCCTACGCAGCTGCTTATGCCTGAGGACGGCCCTGGGCGCCCCCAACCACTTGCCGCCCTAGGCGACTGCCTAGTTCACCTAGTGGTTGTACCGGCCCTGCATGTGACAGGACTACAGGAATAAACCATGCAGTTATAGGCATCCATCAGTTCTCTTTCCATTCTCTGCCAGGTGAGTCAATAGCAGCAAAAGTTCATTTCACAAACAATTATCAAAGAACTTTTTGACAGGAACCACATTCTGCTTACCCAGAAAAGCATGACAAGTTCTTTGGGTTTAATAATCATTTGGTTTCATACAGCATTTTTCATGTACAAAATAGTTTACAGGCATTAACCAATTATTCCTCACAACTCCCTTGTGAAGGTAGGTGGATAAATATTATTACACCCATTTTACAGTTTGGGAAGCTGAGGTAGAAAGAGGGAAAGTGACTTGCTCAAGGCCACAAAGTAAGTCAATGGCAGAGCCAGAATCAGGGCCGGCTCCATGCACCAGTGAAGGAAGCAGGTGCCTGGGGCGGCAAATAGAAAGGGGCGTCACATCCGGGTCTTCGGTGGCACTTCAGTGGCAGCTCAATCGGGGTTTTTTTTTTTCCCCCCCTTCACCGCTTCGGGCAGCAAAAAAGCTGGAGCCGGCCCTGGCCAGAATCAGAACAAAGGATCTCCTAACTGTTAAATCTGTGCTCATTCCACCAGTCCACATTACCTTCCAAGAGGAAATGCCCACTATAATTCTAAAGCAAAAGATTTATCCTAGGTTTTTTTGCCCTTGTTTTGTCTTTTCCTCTTTTCTCTGGCACCTCCCTAATAAGAAATAATAATTTGCCATAAGAAAGTATTACAAGGAAAGAACAGACTCAACCATTCTTCCACCACTGAGAACACACACACACGCACACGACTGGCTCCAGGATGCAAACATGTGACTGCAATTCAACCCACAGAGAACTCAAGGATTCCTAGAGCTTGGAAACCTGGCTTTGTAACTGTTATGGTTCTGACAATTCCAGTATACATTTGTATTTGTGGACAGCTGTATCAGATCACTCGTCTTTCCTGGATGCCCTCTTGCATGTGCTTCTAGATCAAATGCCCTTTGAAGATTCTATTCTAACACATGCAAGAATGTGCCTCTAGCGACATAACAAAGGCATATGCTTGTTGGACAGAAGTGCGACGTGCTGGAACAGAGAACATTAATAATAAATCAATAAGCAAATGCCACAGGTTCTCTTTTCCCCATGTGCAAATGTATCACATCCATTATGCAGTATGGGCAGCTGAAAAGCTAAGCGCTGGCAGGTTTCCCTACAGCATGAAGAGAGAGAAGATTGCTGGAGTATGAGATCTCTGCACTGTTATGTCTGGGAGAGGCTCCTAGTGCTATTATTACTACCTTACTAATTAAAGGGCTTGGATGAAATACAAAGGAATTGCATTAAACTCTACTGAAGTTTGACTGGGGGTAGAAAAACTAATACACCAAATGGCCCTATGTATCAGCACCGGTCAGCGGCCAGGAGTTGCTGTTATTTAAAGCAAATTTCAGTCGTGAGAAATTCCATCACCTTTTCCTTCTAAATTAAATGCTCCAGCTATAAACTACGCTGTTGTCTCCTGGGTACCTCTGGCTGTAGGAAATGCTGTAAATAAAGACTTGTCTACACAAAGAACTCGACCACCATATCTGTAGTGGAATAACTATTCTGCTATAGCTCTTCTGGAATACCTCCCTGTACAAAAACAACAAGGAGTCTGGTGGCACCTTAAAGACTAACAGATTTATTTGGGCATAAGCTTTCGTGGGTAAAAACCTCACTTCTCATAGACTTTCTCATAGACTTTAAGGTCAGAAGGGACCATTATGATCATCTAGTCTGACCTCCCGCATGATGCAGGCCACAAAAGCTGACCCACCCACTCCTGGAATAATTCTCTCCCTTGACTCAGCTGTTGAAGTCCCCAAATCATGATTTGAAGACTTCAAGTTGCAGAGAATCCTCCAGCAAGCGACCCCTGCCCCATGCTGCGGAGGAAGGCGAAAAACCTCCAGGGCCTCTGCCAATCTACCCTGGAGGAAAATTCCTTCCCGACCCCAAATATGGCGATCAGCAGAACCCCGAGCATGCGGGCAAGATTCTCCAGCCAGACCCTCATTGACCATTGTTACCAATTACCAGCGATGGCACGTTATTGACCTATTGACTAAAATCACATTATCCCATCAAACCATCCCCTCCACAAACTTATCAAGCTTAATCTTAAAGCCAGAGAGGTCTTTCGCCCCCACTGTTTCCCTGGGAAGGTTGTTCCAGAACTTCACCCCTCTGACGGTTAGAAACCTTCATCTAATTTCAAGCCTAAACTTCCCGACGGCCAGTTTATATCCATTTGTTCTCGTGTCCACATTAGTACTGAGCTGAAATAATTCCTCTCCCTCCCTGGTATTTATCCCTCTGATATATTTAAAGAGAGCAATCATATCCCCCCTCAGCCTTCTTTTGGTTAGGGTAAACAAACAGAGCTCCTCGAGTCTCCTTTCATACGACAGGTTTTCCATTCCTTGGATCATCCTAGTGGCCCTTCTCTGCACCTGTTCCAGTTTGAGTTCATCCTTTTTAAACATGGGAGACCAGAACTGCACACATTACTCCAAATGAGGTCTCACCAGTGCCTTGTATAACGGAAGCAGCACCTCCTTATCCCTACTTGAAATACCTCGCCTAATGCATCCCAAGACCGCATTAGCTTTTTTCACGGCCACGTCACATTGCCGACTCATAGTCATCCTGCGATCAACCAGGACTCCGAGGTCCTTCTCCTCTTCCGTTACTTCCAACCGATGCGTCCCCAGCTTATAACTAAAATTCTTGTTAGTCATCCCTAAATGCATAACCTTACACTTCTCACTATTAAATTTCATCCTATTACTATTACTCCAGTTTACAAGGTCATCCAAATCTCCCTGCAGGATATCGCGATCCTTCTCCGAATTGGCTATACCTCCCAACTTTGTGTCATCCGCAAACTTTATCAGCCCACTCCTACATTTGGTTCCAAGGTCAGTAATAAATAGATTAAATAAAATCGGACCCAAAACCGAACCTTGAGGAACTCCACTGGTAACCTCCCTCCAACCTGACAGTTCACCTTTCAGTACGACCCGCTGCAGTCTCCCCTTTAACCAGTTCTTTATCCAGCTCTGGATTTTCATATCAATCCCCATCTTTTCCAATTTAACCAGTAATTCCTCATGCGGTACCATATCAAACAGATGCAGTGAGGTTTTTACCCACGAAAGCTTATGCCCAAATAAATCTGTTAGTCTTTAAGGTGCCACCAGACTCCTTGTTGTTTTTGTAGATACAGACTAACACGGCTACCCCCTGATACTTGACCTCCCTGTACAGACACTATATTCCAAAATAAAAGTGACTTTATTCTGCTTTGGAAGTGGAGTAAAATATCCTGGAATAAAATCACTTATTCCAGAATGTGTTCACACAGGGGAGTTATACCCAAATAACTAATTTATATTGGAATGGCTATAGAAGGTAGTTATTCTGCTACAGCTACTCCAGGAAATGAAGCTTCAACCAGCAATAAGACAGAGCACAACTGCCCTGAAATCCTGCTTAGATTATACAATACATGAAACCAACTCCAAAAATTCAGATAGGTGGTTGACAAAAGGCCTTGTCTACACTACAGAGTTTGGTTGACGCAAGCCAGATTACATTGACCTAACTCTGTAAGCGTCTATGCTAAAATGTCACTCCCATCAATGTAACTCGCCCACTACCCCAACTTAACTCCGCCTCCGCGAGAGGCATAGCGCTTAGGTTGACGCAGCATCAGTGTAGACATTGATTGTTGCTGCCTTTCAGAAGCCGTCCCACAATGCCCCACACTGACAGTTAAATCGGGTGCAAGTGCTCCTAGTGAGGACATGCACCACTGACACAAGGAGCGTAGTGTGGACATGCAAAAGTGATTTAATTACTGCAGTGACTGTATGTTGACATAACTTAAGTTTGTAGTGTAGATTTGCCCTTCGAAGATAAATGTTTAATAGGAAGAAAAAGTGTCAAAGAGTCCTTGCAAAAAGTTTTCTATTTATCCATACAAATCAGGGAGTGAAACAGTTTGATTAAAACAATAGTAACACTTCATGGGCTGTTACTAGCTTCAGCTCAGTGTTTGTAAAGGGCTTTGAGATCACTGCATGGAATGGGGACTACAGAAATTTATTATAACCAAGGACAATATATCATGATTCCGCCCACACAGAGCCCATTCAACAAAAATACTGAAGCCTGAAAAAAAATTTGCCTCATTCAACATTTGGCACATACCTTGTTCAAAATGATATAAAATGAATCACCATGCTAGAAATAAATTTAAATCTCCACTTTCTACATTCTCCCAAAGCTAAGGACATATTAATATACATCGGCCCCATTCTAAAACTAACCCTGGCAATGTGGCTTAAAAAAACCAAAAAACAAAAACAAACAAACAAACAAAAAAACCAACCCCAAACACAAACCAGGTAAGTCACTGCCACAACTTTATTTTATAGTTGCAGACATGTTGGTCCCAGGATAGTAGAGAGACAAGGTGTGTGAGATGATAAGCTGATCCAATAAAAGATATCACCTCACCTCCCTTATTCTAACATTATTTTGACATAACTGGTACATCTAAAAGGCACCTATATCATGTAGTGATAAGAATTAGCATGATTAAGGAAGCAGCAGGATCCAGTGGACCAGGAACTGGATTGGGAGTCAGGAGACCTAGGACCTATTCCTGACCTGCCATGTGAACTTATATAAGTCACTTCACCTCTTTTTGCCTCGATTTCCCCTGCTGCCCTTTGTCTTTTATTGAGATTGTAAGCTTTTCAGGGCATGGACCGCTCTTGCCATGTGTTTGTACAGTGTCTACCACAATGTGTGTGTGTGTGTGTGGGGGGGGGTGCAATCTCATCTGGGGCCACAGGTGCTACCATAATACAACTAATAATGAGGGGGAGGGTCAGAGGTATGAACTGTGGGATCCACCAGAGACTGGGGAAGGTGAAATGTCTCTGGGATCCCAAATTCACTATTGCTTTGGGGGACACGTTACTCAGTCTCTCTTCTCCGTTCAGTCACACATTAAAGAGACTCCTCGTGGGGTGTTTTGGTCCATCCAGGTGTGCACTGAGCAGCTAGGTAGGAGGCCCCTGCAAACAGGGCAGTCAGGTGGGCTGGAAGTGAGTCTAGGGTTGGAAGGGACCTCAGGAGGTCATCTAGTCCAACCCCTGCTCAAAGCAGGACCAATCCCTACTAAATCAACCCAGCCAGGGCTTTGTCAAGCCAGGCCTTAAAAACCTCTAAGGAAGGAGATTCCACCACCTCCCTAGGTAACCCATTCCAGTGTTTCACCACTCTCCTAGTAAAAAAAGCTTTCCCTAATATCCAACCTAAACCTCCCCCACTGCAACCTGAAACCATTACTCCTTGTTCTGTTATCTGCCACCACTGAGAACAGTCTAGATCCATCCTCTTTGGAACCCCCTTTCGGGTAGTTGAAAGCAGCTATCAAATCCCCCCATATTTTTCTCTTCTGCAGACTAAATAATCCCAGTTCCCTCAGCCTCTCCTCAAAAGTCATGTGCTCCAGCCCCCTAATCATTTTTGTTGCCCTCCACTGGACTCTCTCCAATTTTTCCACATCCTCCTTGTAGTGTGGGGCCCAAAACTGGACACAGTACTCCAGATGAGGCCTCACCAATGCTGAATAGAGGGGAAATGATCACGTCCCTTGATCTGCTGGCAATGCCCCTACTTATACAGCCCAAAATGCCGTTAGCCTTCTTGGCAACAAGGGCACACTGTTGACTCATATCCAGCTTCTTGTCCACTGTAACCCCTAGGTCCTTTTCTGCAGAACTGCTGCCTAGCCACTCGGTCCCTAGTCTGTATCAGTGCATGGGATTCTTCCGTCATAAGTGCAGGACTCTGCACTTGTCGTTGAACCTCAGATTTCTTTTGGCCCAATCCTCTAATTTGTCTAGGTCCCTCTGTATCCTCTCTCTGACTTCCAGCGTATGTACCACTCCTCCCAGTTTAGTGTCATCGCCAAACTTGATGAGGGTGCAATCCACGCCATCCTCCAGATCATTAATGAAGATATTGAACAAAACCGGCCCCAGGACCGACTCTTGGGGCACTCCGCTTGATACCGGCTGCCAACTAGACATGGAGACATTGATCACTACTTGTTGAGCCCGATGATCTAATCCAGCTTTCTATCCACCTTATAGTCCATTCATCCAGCCCATACTTCTTTACCTCGCTGGCAAGAACACTGTGGGAGACCGTAACAAAAGCTTTGCTAAAGTCAAGGAGTAACACGTCCACTGCTATCCCCCATCCACAGAGCCAGTTATCTCATCACAGAAGGCAATTAGGTTAGTCAGGCATGACTTGCCCTTGGTGAATCCATGCTGACTGTTCCTGATCTCTTTACTTTCCTCAAAGTGCTTCAAAATTGATTTCTTGAGGACCTGATCCATGATTTTTCCAGGGACTGAGGTGAGGCTGACTGGCCTGTAGTTCCCTGGATCCTCCGTCTTCCCTTTTTTAAAGATGGGCACTACATTAGTCTTTTTCCAGTCATCCGGGACCTCCCCGATTAACTTTGAAAACTCATGGTGATGACCAATGGCTCTGCAATCAGATCCGCCAACTCCTTTAGCACCCTCAGATGCATTAGATCTGGCCCCATGGACTTGTGCTCGTCCCGCTTTTCTAAGTAGTGCTGAACGACGTCTTTTGCCACAGAGGGCTAGTCACCTCCTCCCCATACTGTGCTGCCCAGTGCAGTAGTCTGGGAGCTGACCTTGTTTGTGAAGGCAGAGGCAAAAAAAACACAGAGTACATTAGCTTTTTCCACATCCTCTGTCAGTAGGTTGCCTCCCCCAGTCAGTAAGGGGCCCACACTTTTCTTGACCTACTTCTTGTTGCTAACATACCTGTAGAAATCCTTCTTGTTACTTTTAACATCCCTTACTAGCTACAACTCCAAGTGTTATTTGGCCTTCCTGATTTCACTCCTTCATGCCCGAGCATTATTTTTATACTCCTCTGTGGTCATTTGTCCAAGCTTCCACTTCTTGTAAGCTTCTTTTTTGTGTTTAAGATTGCAGTCCATGAATAAGTTTGAAGGTTGGAAGTGGAAGGGGTTTCTAGCCTCAGGAGGAAGCCAGTACCTTCTTAAAAGCTCACTTCTGGCCCAGTCTTGTCCCAACAAAGGTGGTACAGGTGACATTTTTGCCTGATCCTTCTCCTCATGGACCAGAGATTACATGTGATGGATCCAACAGACAACATTCACATTGAGCCATATTCTCTACAGGTGTAAATTGTTCTGCAGCTCCATTGACTTCAAATGAGCTGTACCAATTTACTTAGCACTGGCAGCGAATTCTGCTATTCATCCCCTTGTTGGCCTTCCTGCTGTACTGTACATCCCTTATCCATTTAGCGGGGCACTGAGGTTTAATCCATTCAGGTTTGTAAACTGAACGGTGTTGGGGTCTTAGATGCAGCTGGAACCTCTTGCAAAGTCAGAGAACTCTCTACATTCTGAGAGTCAGGACCTCATCTTTGATCACGGAGGCCCTGCTGCCCCAGAACATTCCCAAAAAGCAGGTTACACAATTTCTCTGTCCAAATTCCATGGCTTAAGCCACCCTCAGTCTAAAAGGGATCTTTTGTTTTAAGTGACTGTTCATCGAAGTGCTTCATTCCTGCCCTGGAGGAATTCCCTGGAGCCGCTGGCTGAGAGGAACCCTTGTGCAGTTGAGCTTCTGTGTCTCAGCTTCCCATGGTTTCTGGCGGAGGGGAGAATCACTGCAGGGACCAGCTGCCCCATGTCTCAGCTTCCAGAGCCGATGGCTGGGGGGAGAGACACCATCAGGTCAAAAACAACAAGGAGTCCGGTGGCACCTTAAAGACTAACAGATTTATTTGGGCATACACTTTTATGCCCAAATAAATCTGTTAGTCTTTAAGGTGCCACCGGACTCCTTGTTGTTTTTGTGGATACAGACTAACACGGCTACCCCCTGATACTTGACACCATTGGGTCAAGCTGCCCTGTATTTCAAAAGCCAGTCAATACAAATTGAGTTATCTTCTTGTATTTCTCCAGGTCTGAACCAGTGGTCCGGCCATACCGCCAGGTCTGAACAAATCCACTTATTTGCTAAGTACAGTGGAGACCATGGAACTTCTCTTAGCCCCCAGCCAAGGGGAAAGATGCCCAGGGCATGAGCTGCCCTGTATTACAGAATAAACCTATCCTCATTTTGTTGGCTCTCTGGGTCTGAGCAACACTTCTTTCCCCCCAGAAAGCATCTGGTGGAGGAGAAAAAACAGACGTACCCATCCTAGCCATGGGGCCACCTCTCTGCCTAACTCAATTGCTCCTCCCTCCTACCATGCACTCCCCATCTCCCATTCAGCCTGACCCTCCCCATCCAGCCACATTCTTGTGCACTTTTCCCACTAGCTACCCTTCCACTTCCACACTGTTCCTGTGGCTACATCCCCATCATATAACATTTGTACAATCTTTGCAAAATCGGTCTCAGGTACAGGGGGAACATGGACCATCAAAGTGGGGCCTAAGTTAAAATTTCCCTCCTGCTCCTCTTCAAGAGTGGGTATATTAAAGCATTCAATAGAATATTCAGGGCCTGATCCTCCATTGTAGTGAACCTTGTGGGTCATTTTATCTGTGCAAAAGGAGTATAAAATTCGGCCAGAGCAGAATGGCCTTTTTACACCCCATTATATGGGTGTTGTTGACCTGTAATGTGGAAAGTCAAATCCTCAATGTTTTCCTTTTGTTAGCATTATCATCCCCATTACATTTAGCATTTTGCTTTTCACATGTTAACTCTGTACCCTGGTAACCTTGTGAATTTTAAATTTTTGCTAATGCAATAGGTAGAGAATGCAGTAGGGATTGCTCAGATAAAATAGGATATGTTTTGTCTTCCATTCACTAATAATACAGAGTGTATCAGACCTTGAATTAATTGGGCAAAGGCTTCTAAGACAATCACGTAACAGTGTGGAGAATGGACAGTCTTGTCTAGTCCTTTTCCCTGACAACAGAAAGATAAATATCCACTGGTTCTAGCTGGGTCCAGTTCTAAAGGGGTTTGTTATTTCAGTGAGTGAAGCCAAGATTTTCAGAAGTGATGCCAGGTGCCTAACCGGAGACACCCCATTGAATGGAACCTGCTCGTTCGTACACCTTAACAGTGGAGCACCAGACTGGCTCCCGCAACAGGTGGGTGGGGGATTTGTTATAAGGTGGTAGCCACAGAGAATAAAATGTACTGTTTCTCAGCTTTCGGGAGCCACCAGTCAAAGGCAGAGATGCCCCGGGGACAAATTACTCTGTGTTTCAGAAGTAGGTTAAGAAATGAACCCTTTTATCTTACGTTTCCTAGCTGAACAAGTGTCCACGTCCCCCATGTGGAGTAGATGGTGGAAAAAGAGGATGAAGTTAGATTTCTGAGTCCCAGCTCAGGCGGTGGCAGCATCCCTGCAATCCATGCTGCTGTCTCACTCCCATCCACCTTGTTGCTTCCCAGCCTCCACATAGCCTCATTCCCATATCTCATTACCACCATCCACCTTGCATCTTCCTCTGCCCACCATTCACAATGCCTCCTCCCCAGCCACCTCCAGCCCCGGGGTCTATTCCTGTGTCCTAATCCCTATGTTCCAAAGATCCCCTGCGTCCCATGCACTATGCCCCCACACTCCCTGAACACCCCCACCCTCCCAGCCAGGAGTATTCTTTTTGGCCCTGTCCCTTCAGTCAGCCCTATAGACCCTCCACCACTAGGACTCTCCACTGTTGATCACTTGCAAGCGCCATCTTCCTGCCCCTGCAGAGCACAGGATGGGCACCACAGACCTCAGCACCGAGCTCCTGTGCCAGCGCAGCTTCCCCTCTCTCTCCATATTCATCAGTCACACCATCGGTCAACAATTTCTATCCCACCATCAACCTCAGCCTGGACCAGTCCACACAAGCGGTCCACTTCCTGGACACTACAGTGCTAATAAGCGATGGTCACAAACACCGCCCTATACCGGAAACCTACTGACCACTATATTTACCTACATGCCTCCAGCTTTCATCCAGGCCACATCACACGATCTGTTGTCTACAGCCAAGCTTTAAGATACAACCGCATTTGCTTCAATCCCTCAGAGACAAATACCTACAAGATCTCTATCAAGCGTTCTTAAAACAATACCCACCTGCTGAAGTGAAGAAACAGATTGACAGAGCCAGAAGTCACCTACTCCAGGACAGGCCCAACAAAGAAAGTAACAGAACGCCACTAGCTGTCACCTTCAGCCCCCAACTAAAACCTCTCCAGCGCATCATCAAGGATCTACAACCTATCCTGAAGGACGATCCCTCACCCTCAGATCTTGGGAGACAGGCCAGTCCTCGCTTACAGACAGCCCCCTGATGCAAATACTCACCAGCAACCACACACCACACAACAAAAACACTAACGCAGGAACCTATCCTTGCAACAAAGCCTGTTGCCAACTCTGTCCACATATCTATTCAAGGGACACCATCATAGGACCTAATCACATCAGCCACATCATCAGAGGCTCGTTCACCTGCACATCTACCAATGTGATATGGGGGGGAGGGAAGGAGGGAGAAGAGGGATAGCTCAGTGGTTTGAGCATTGGCCTGCTAAACCCAGGGTTGTGAGCTCAATCCTTGAGGGGGCCATTTAGGGAACTGGGGTAAAAATCTGTCTGGGGATTGGTCCTGCTTTGAGCAGGGGGTTGGCCTAGATGACCTCCTGAGATCCCTTCCAACCCTAATATTCTATGTGCCAGCAATGCCCCTCTGCCATGTACATTGGCAAAACCAGACAGTCTCTACACAAAAGAATAAATGGACACAAATCAGATGTCAAGAATTATAACATTCAAAAACCAGTTGGAGAACACTTCAACCTCCCTTGTCACTCAATTACAGACCTGAGTCACAATACTCCAACCAAAAAAACAAAAACACCATCAAAAACAGACTCCAACAAGAAACTGCAGAATTGGAATTAATTTTCAAACTGGACACCATTAAATTACCCTCGCCAGCTGTAACCCCATCCCCGTGCCCCCCCCCTAAAACCTATAAACCAAACCACATTCCAAAACTCCCTTCTGTAAACCACCCTTTCACTAACTAGGATACAATGCAGGCAGAAGCCCAGCAGCAGAGTGGGGGCTATCCAGTTTATTGCACCGACTGTTGCATGTATGATTACCTGCCCTGTGGGCGGGTGGCGTATGTGTGCAGTCGGTGCAAGGAGCTCCTGGCCCTCAGAGACCATGTACGGACTTTGGAGGCCAGGGTGGCGGAACTGGAGGAGCTGAGAGAGGCAGAGAGGTATGTTGATGAGGCTTTCCGGGACACTGTAGAATTGTCCCACCTCCGCTTAGACAGCACCTGTGCTGTTAAGGAGGAAGAAGGGCCCAGGGAAGTAGAGCAGTCAATGGGAGCAGAGGGAAACTTTCCCGTAGTTGGGACCCTCCTTCCAGATGGTTCTGGGGTTGCCTCTCGCACTGAGGTTGCCTCTCCGGGGGAGGGAACTACAGTTTCTAGGAAAAGGCAGGTGTTAGTAATGGGAGATTCGATTATTAGAAATGTAGATAGCTGGGTCTGTGATGACCGGGAGAACCGTATGGTGACTTGCCTGCCTGGTGCGAAGGTTGCGGATCTCTCGAGGCATCTAGATAGACTTATGTGTAGTGCTGGGGAGGAGCCGGTGGTCGTGGTACATGTAGGTACCAATGACATAGGGAAGGGTAGGAGAGATGTCCTGGAAGCCAAATTTAGGCTGCTAGGGAAGAGACTGAAATCCAGGACCTCTATGGTGGCATTTTCAGAAATGCTCCCAGTTCCACGCGCAGGGCCAGGTAGGCAGGCAGAGCTCCAGAGTCTCAATGCGTGGATGAGACGATGGTGTAGAGAGGAGGGGTTCACGTTCATTAGGAACTGGGGAAACTTCTGGGATGGGAGGAGCCTATACAGGAGAGATGGGCTCCACCTAAACCAAAGTGGAACCAGACTGCTGGCACTAAACATTAAAAAGGTTGTAGAGCAGTTTTTAAACTAGGAGATGGGGGAAAGCCGACTGCTGCAGAGGAGCGTGTGGATCGGACACAGACTTCTCTTAGGGGAGAGTCTGATGATAGAGAATCTCCAAGTTATAGTCAGGAGCAGAGGACTGAAAAGTATAATGTAAGGGCCGGATCAGATGACAAACAGCCACATAAAAAAGAATCTGGCACATCAGAAAAAGGCAGGCTAATAAACAGGGACAAGTTTTTAAAGTGCTTGTACACAAATGCCAGAAGTCTAAATAATAAGATGGGTGAACTAGAGTGCCTTGTGATAAAGGAGGATATAGATATAATAGGCATCACAGAAACCTGGTGGACTGAGAGCAATCAATGGGACACAATCATTCCGGGGTACAAAATATATCGGAAGGACAGAACAGGCCGTGCAGGGGGAGGAGTGGCACTATATGTTAAAGAAAGTGTAGATTCAAATGAAGTAAAAATCTTAAGCGAATCCACAGGTTCCATAGAGTCTCTATGGATAGAAATTTCATGCTCTAGTAAAAATATAACATTAGGGATCTATTATCGACCACCTGACCAGGACAGTAATAGTGATGATGAAATGCTAAGGGAAATTAGAGAGGCTATCAAAATTAAGAACCCAATAATAGTGGGGGATTTCAATTATCCCCATATTGACTGGGAACATTTCACTTCAGGACGAAATGCAGAGATAAAATTTCTCGATACTTTAAATGACTGCTTCATGGAGCAGCTGGTATGGGAACCCACAAGGGGAGAGGCGACTCTAGATTTAATCCTGAGTGGAGCGCAGGAGCTGGTCCAAGAGGTAACTATAGCGGGACCGCTTGGAAATAGTGACCATAATACAATAGCATTCAACATCCCTGTGGTGGGAAGAACACCTCAACTGCCCAACACTGTGGCCTTTAATTTCAAAAGGGGGAACTATACAAAAATGAGGGGGTTAGTTAGACAAAAGTTAAAAGGTTCAGTGACTAAAGTGAAATCCCTGCAAGTTGCGTGGGCCCTTTTTAAAGACACCATAATAGAGGCTCAACTTCAATGTATACCCCAAATTAAGAAAAACAGTAAAAGAACTAAAAAAGAGCCACCGTGGCTTAACAACCATGTAAAAGAAGCAGTGAGAGATAAAAAGACTTCCTTTAAAAAGTGGAAGTCAAATCCTAGTGAGGCAAATAGAAAGGAGCACAAACACTGCCAACTTAAGTGCAAGAGTGTAATAAGAAAAGCCAAAGAGGAGTTTGAAGAACGGCTAGCCAAAAACTCCAAAGGTAATAACAAAATGTTTTTTAAGTACATCAGAAGCAGGAAGCCTGCTAAACAACCAGTGGGGCCCCTTGACGATGAAAATACAAAAGGAGCGCTTAAAGATGATAAAGTCATTGCGGAGAAACTAAATGGATTCTTTGCTTCAGTCTTCACGGCTGAGGATGTTAGGGAGATTCCCAAACCTGAGCTGGCTTTTGTAGGTGACAAATCTGAGGAACTGTCACAGATTGAAGTATCACTAGAGGAGGTTTTGGAATTAATTGATAAACTCAACATTAACAAGTCACCGGGACCAGATGGCATTCACCCAAGAGTTCTGAAAGAACTCAAATGTGAAGTTGCGGAACTATTAACTAAGGTTTGTAACCTGTCCTTTAAATCGGCTTCGGTACCCAATGACTGGAAGTTAGCTAATGTAACGCCAATATTTAAAAAGGGCTCTAGGGGTGATCCCGGCAATTACAGACCGGTAAGTCTAACGTCGGTACCGGGCAAATTAGTTGAAACAATAGTAACGAACAAAATTGTCAGACACATAGAAAAACATAAACTCTTGAGCAATAGTCAACATGGTTTCTGTAAAGGGAAATCGTGTCTTACTAATCTATTAGTTCTTTGAAGGGGTCAACAAACATGTGGACAAGGGGGATCCGGTGGACATAGTGTACTTAGATTTCCAGAAAGCCTTTGACAAGGTCCCTCACCAA
This sequence comes from Emys orbicularis, assembly GCF_028017835.1. NCBI lineage: Eukaryota > Metazoa > Chordata > Testudines > Emydidae > Emys > Emys orbicularis. The sequence continues at coordinate 142,590,346 of NC_088684.1, read as the reverse complement.
AGGCTCTTACGCAAATTAAGCTGTCATGGGATAAAAGGGAAGGTCCTTTCATGGATTGAGAACTGGTTAAAGGACAGGGAACAAAGGGTAGGAATTAATGGTAAATTCTCAGAATGGAGAGGGGTAACTAGTGGTGTTCCCCAAGGGTCAGTCCTAGGACCTATCCTATTCAATTTATTCATTAATGATCTGGAGAAAGGGGTAAACAGTGAGGTGGCAAAGTTTGCAGATGATACTAAACTACTCAAGATAGTTAAGACCAAAGCAGATTGTGAAGAACTTCAAAAAGATCTCACAAAACTAAGTGATTGGGCAACAAAATGGCAAATGAAATTTAATGTGGATAAATGTAAAGTAATGCACATTGGAAAAAATAACCCCAACTATACATACAACATGATGGGGGCTAATTTAGCTACAACGAGTCAGGAAAAAGATCTTGGCGTCATCGTGGATAGTTCTCTAAAGATGTCCACGCAGTGTGCAGAGGCGGTCAAAAAAGCAAACAGGATGTTAGGAATCATTAAAAAGGGGATAGAGAATAAGACTGAGAATATATTATTGCCCTTATATAAATCCATGGTTCGCCCACATCTCGAATACTGTGTACAGATGTGGTCTCCTCACCTCAAAAAAGATATTCTAGCACTAGAAAAGGTTCAGAAAAGATCAACTAAAATGATTAAGGGTTTAGAGAGGGTCCCATATGAGGAAAGATTAAAGAGGCTAGGACTCTTCAGTTTGGAAAAGAGAAGACTAAGGGGGGACATGATAGAGGTATATAAAATCATGAGTGATGTTGAGAAAGTGGATAAGGAAAAGTTATTTACTTATTCCCATAATACAAGAACTAGGGGTCACCAAAAGAAATTAATAGGCAGCAGGTTTAAAACAAATAAAAGGAAGTTCTTCTTCACGCAGCGCACAGTCAACTTGTGGAACTCCTTACCTGAGGAGGTTGTGAAGGCTAGGACTATAACAATGTTTAAAAGGGGACTGGATAAATTCATGGTGGCTAAGTCCATAAATGGCTATTAGCCAGGATGGGTAAGAATGGTGTCCCTAGCCTCTGTTCGTCAGAGGATGGAGATGGATGGCAGGAGAGAGATCACTTGATCATTGCCTGTTAGGTTCACTCCCTCTGGGGCACCTGGCATTGGCCACTGTCGGTAGACAGATACTGGGCTAGATGGACCTTTGGTCTGACCCAGTACGGCCTTTCTTATGTTCTTATGTTCTAAATTAGGCTTGAATAAAGATTGGGAGTGGATAGGTCATTACACAAAGTAAAAACTATTTCCCCATGCTAATTTTTTCCCCTACTGTTACTCACACCTTCTTGTCAACGGTTGGAAATGGGCCATCCTGATTATCACTACAAAAGTTTTTTTTCCTCCTGCTGAAATAGGATTACTCATTATAGTTGGTATGGCAACACCCATTTTTTTTTATGGTGTGTGTGTGTATATATATTTCCTACTGTATTTTCCACTTCATGCATCCAATGAAGTGGGTTTTAACCCACAAAAGCTTATGCCCAAATAAATTTGTTAGTCTCTAAGGTGCCACAAGTACTCCTCGTTCTTTCAACATAACGGAGTGGCTTTTCTACATACAATGTAAAATATTCATTAGCTGTCTTGGTGAGGATTCTGCCACCTTTCTGATGGTGTCTGCATGGGCAGACCCTGCATCACTGCATGGTAACACAGTGAGATGCCTGCTGCCAGTTATGTTCCCCACGCAGACTGCTGCAGATTACAAACACCACATGCCTTCTTGTTAGGAAGGGCTGAAAACTGTCACATGGAAAGTACAGCAGCAGCACTAGCTGCAGAGACCCTCTCACTGAGATAGGGCTGCATGTGGGAGGAAGATGAGGTCTGGTGTCTCAAACTCAAATGATCAAGGAACCTACCACTGAGAAAATTCTTCATATACACATATAGTCACCTCAGTTAAACCCCACTTAAACCTCTAGTGTTCCCTTCAGTGGACACTACTAGTGCCGACAGGAGGGGCGGGGGGGTCTCCTGTCTGCATAGGTGATGCACCTCCCTGAGAGGCAGTAGCTAGGTCAATGGAAAAATTCTTCTTCGACCTAGTGGTGTTTATACCAGGGGTTAGGTCAGCATAGCCCCTTCTCTCCGAGGTGTCGATTTTTCACACCCCTGTGAGATGTAGCTATGCTGACGTAACTTCCCAGTGCAGACCAGCCCTAACTCCTTTCAACCAACAGAACTGCATCATGCCAATTAAGTGGAGTGGGAAGGGCGATTAGCTCTGATTTTACAAATGATACTACTTAAGAATGACCTGACCCAATTACATACGATTAATAACTTTGCTCGATTACTATCTAATTCCTTTAAATGTAAGATACATATGGAAATTTTGAAATGTTTTTACACTGAGATCATTTGAGCCAAAAAAATTAGACAAGCTGAATTACAAAATAATGTTGGTTAGATTCTGAGTTTCACTGCCTATCTTTAAGCCACCTGGACTCAACCAGGGAACCCAGTCCATAGTGTAAATCAATGCAGTCCTTGGGGTTGCTCTAACTTACATAAGCTTTGAATGAGCCTCTACTGGTCCAATGTACATGGTGAATAGAGTGCTCTATCAACGATCCAATACTCCCTCCTCCAATACACCCTTAGCACATCCTGTGCCAGAAATTGCAAAGGTGGGGGCACTGTATGGCCATTATTCCAAACCTCTGCCAGCGTGAGAATCCCACCCTCTATTGTGAGAAATCCAGCTGCTTTCCCCACCCCCATAGGCTGTTGGAACAACATAAAGGGACTGGAATGCAGCCACCACAGTTTTAAAATCCTAGAAAGTTAATTGTATTCTGAAGAACAACTGAGTGAAATTTGGAATCTTAATTCACTGTGTGAAACTGTAATTTTAGTCCTGACTTCAGTGAAAATCTCAGCCTTAACAAGGAAAGCACCAGCCTGTTCATGGGTGTCTAGCAGTTAGAGCTAGAAACAGGTGTCCAGACTCTTGGGTTCTGTTCCCATCTCTGCTATTGTCTTGCAGGGCAAGCCATTTAACCTCTCTACTGAGTTTGTAAAATTGGCTTCCAAAACAATAAATTAAGTCTGGTATCTTTCACACCTTTAAGATTGCACAAAAGCAACACTCAGATGGGTTGAAAGAACTCTGTGTAGCATGCATGACGGTGAAGGAAGCCAAATGGAGGATATTTACGCTACAAACGGGATCCAAAGAAAGCATGATATTGCATGGGAACAACAATCCTAACATGAACTGACATTCAGACCCAGAAATATATAATTAATAACAGAAGGTTGCCAAGTCCAGATGAGCTACTTGTATCAAAAACAGTATTTCTCACCCAGTGGGTCACGACCCCTTTGCGGGGGGGAAGAGTGGGGGGTTACAAAAGGTAATCACTGGGGTTGCAAGACACTGAAAATTTTCTTACAATCTAAAGTAAAGAAAAGTTTGCCGCACACCATTTCTTTTCAAAGTCCTTTCTATTAGCCCCTCAAAACATGAGTTATATCATCTCATTGTTAGACTTTTTACTTTTATTGCAAATATAAAGGGCTTGTGAAAAGTTTTTGCTTCATATAAAGGGTTGCCAGCCTGAAAAGGTTGAGAAATACTGGTATAAAAACCTATTTTCTGTTTTAAATAGGAATTGGGGAAAAACTGCAAGGGAATCCAAACATCACATAGGAAACTATCCAATGAATGATCAGACCCTTCTGGCTGAAATGGAGCCAATGCTGCAAATTGTCAGCGGCAGCAGTCATTAGCGATTAGTAAATGATTTTAATCTTGAGACTGAAGAAATCTGACAGCACAGATTGTGAGAATTTGTAGCTTGAGCTCCCCCCTCCCAATCACTTTAGCTATGTTATTTCAGAGGTGTCTCACCAAATGGTCTATGTAAGACACTATGGGAATTGAACATTCCTCAGTGGTTGGCACTGTAAATATTTCCAAGGATGATGTACACCAGAAATAAAACCAACACAGACACAAGATGACTCATGGGATGGATAATAGGTTTGCAAAGCCTTCTGCCTCTAGATCTGTGGGTTTTAATCCAGCCCAAGTCAATAGTGAGTGAAAGTTGTATTATTTGATAGCTCTTTGCTAGCCTACGTAAAGCGAGTTTAGAGGTCTTAGCCTGGTTGTCAAGTGTCTACATTTCAAAAGCAACCTCTTCAATTGGCAGCTTTGGAGGTAGCCTCAGTAGAGGTATAAGGGATTTAACAGACCAAGCAGAGTGAATGTCCCTCTGGAAACCATCCCTTTACATCAGGGCAGTGGTGCTGGAACAATTTGTATAGTGGGGGTGTTGAGAGCCATTGAACCAAACTGTAAATCATATATATGATGGAAACCACTTCAAGCCAGGGGGTGCTGCTGCACCCCCAGCACCTCTAGTTTCAGCACCTATGCATCATTGGTGGGGCATTGTACCAATGTCCTGGGCCTATTTTAATAAATAGGTTATTTAGTTACGCTCTGAAGGAAGTGGATTAATGTCTCCATGCTTATCTAGCCAATACGTTTAACCAAACATTTGTTTTAAAAGAAAAACTTCATGAAATATTTTAGGGGAAATTACCATGCCATGCAATATATTAAATGTTGCCATGTAGTAAGTGAGTGAAAGTTCTGTGGCTTTAGCTCAAGAAGCAGACTGCAGTTCAGGGAACTAAGTCATGCAACGAAACTCAGAGACGACTGTTTTGGGAAAAGCAAAATATTTGGCTATCTGTAGCTCAAACCTTTTGCAATTTCCAGCAGGGAAGTTATCAAGAACAGCTTGGCAGTTTCAAGGCAAAAACATTAATTTGAGAGCAAGGTGATGAAAAATTAATTTGAACGAGGGTGTTATTTTGATGGCTTGCTGCCAAACGCTGTGTTCAACAATCATATCAAAATCAGACTGTCAACCTCCTGAATTCTTGTGTAAATTACTTTAATGGGACCAGGATTTCAACCCAAGTCTTGTTTAAGACAATGGCAAAACTCATTAACGTGAGTGGAGTCAGGCTTTTACCCTTGCCGAGAGAGAGACAAACAAAAAATACGATAACCATATCACTGCTAAAAGTGATACAAATATTTTAGAGTAGCAGCCGTGTTAGTTTGTATCCGCAAAAAGAACAGGAGTACTTGTGGCACCTTAGAGACTAAAATTTATTTGAGCATAAGCTTTTGTAGGCTACAGCCCACTTCTTCGGATGCTGCATCCAAAGAAGTGGGCTGTAGCCCACGAAACCTTATGCTCAAATAAATTTGTTAGTCTCTAAGGTGCCACAAGTACTCCTGTTCTTTTTACAAATATTTTAATTAGAAAAGCATCAGACTAGGAAATAACCATGAAGCACAATTATCCAGAAACAAATCTTATGGGTGAGACCATTAGCATTGGGCTTCCAGTGCAGCACACATAGGATGCTAAAGTGTTTTACTTTTATATTCCTAAAGCTATTTCAGGTTGGCTTGTTCCTACTTCCATCTTCCTCCACTCAAACTTTTATTCAAGGTCAGAGTGGAGTCTTAATTTTATTTTAACCAAATCCATTAACACAGGGCTATAATTCAACTCATTTTCTCAAACCCATTGTGGTCCCTGGTCTTTCAGGTTGCTTGACTAGAAATTCAAGAGAACGTACTGTACCCACAGTAAGCACCTCCAGCAGTACAGAGAGAAGGACTGTTTAAGTGCAAAGGAAAAAAGTGCTCTAATCATTTTTGGTTTGCTTTAATTTTGCAACTTTTCTGTATCTGTTTTTTGTCCTCCTAGGTTTCTTATTAAGATGGTTTTTTTTCTCCTGCCCATCTCCTTTCCAGGCAATAGTAACTTTCATTTCCATCTCGGAGGTTTATTTAGCACTCCCCAGGGTGGGTAAATTCACACTTTCCTATGTGTTCACACACAAACAAAATGAGAGCTGTCAACCTATTCTCAAAACAAGATTGAGACAAATAGTTTGTATTCGTAGTTACTGCTCAAGGTTAAGTGACAGAAGCATATTTAGCTCACTGACTTAGTCTGCAAAACACAGCTATGATTTAGTTTTCAAACATGAAAATAATTCATGAAGTTATAAATGTGAGCAGCCATGAAAGGCCACTTGATTCACCCAGTTTGACTTTCTGCAGGCTTTTCCCTTGTTCATTAATTGGATCTGCTCTTGATTACCTCCAGAGAAGAGCCTCAGCCACTTCCCATTGTAATCTATTGAAATGTTCAATAGTTTTAACTGCTAAGAACCTGAACTATAGAATAATTAGCTTGAGGTCAGTGCTTCTCGACTAATCAGCTTCTGGAATTCAGTAGTCCCCTTACATCATTTATACTTTAAAGATATTTATAGGTGGCCTTTGTATTTGCATTACAGTCTTCTCTTTGCAGAATAAAAAGTTTCAAGAATGATGTAAACCTCTTTATATAAATTCTAAATTTTAAGTTACTGTTATTAAGACACAAGATTTACAGAATAGAGCCAGAACAACCTGAGAGACAAGACTACCAGATTATACCAGGGGTGGGAAAACTACGACCCGCGGGCTGGATCCGGCCCTTCAGGGCTTTGGATCCGGCCCACAGGATTGCCACCCCCGTGGCGCCATGAGCCCTGTGCTGCTCCCGGAAGCGGTCGGCACCATGTCCCTGTGGCCCCTGGTGGGGGGGGAGGGAGAGGAGAGGGGCAGAGGGCTCTGTGTACTGCCCTCGCCTCCAGGCACCGCCCCCCACAGCTCCCAGTGGCCAGGAACGGGAAACCGTGGCCAATGGGAGCTTTGGGGGAGGTATCCACAGGCAAGATCAGCACGCAGAGCCCTCTGCACCCCTCACCTCCCAGGGGCCGCAGGGACATGATGCCAACTGCTTCTGGGAGCGGCGTGGGGCCAGGGCAGGCAGGGAGCCTGCCTTGGCCCTGGTGCGCGCCGCTATCACCCCAGTGCCGCTCCAGGTAAGCAGCGCCGGGCCGGAGCCTGAACCCCTCCTGCACCCCAACTCGCTGCCCTGAGACCCTTCCTGCATGCCTCCTGCACCCCAGCTCCCTTCCCTGAGCCCCCCCTTGTACATCCTGCACCCCTCCTCTGCCCCAACCCCTTGCCCTAAGCCCCTTCCTGCACACTGCACTCCCTCCTGCACCCCAACCCCCTGCCCTGGCCCTGCATGCAATTTCCCACCCAAATGCGGCCCTCGGGCCGAAAAGTTTGCCCGCCCCTGGATTATACAATCCAAGAAATCTGGGTTTTGTCAGTGCTTAGATGGAAGTCAGAGAAACAACGGACCAATTACTGCAATTACTACTTGACATTGTTTGGGCCATTTAAAATTAGCCTGGAGTACATAAAGTAGAACATTCTTGCACCAAAGGCCTGAACTAGATGACTTAACACTAGGGGCATTGCTTTTGAAGACATTTCTTGGCATGGTTTTTAAAAATGCTGAACTTCCTGCAGCTCCCAATGACTTCAGTAGCATTCGTGAGTATTTGGGATTTCTGAAAGTCAGGTCATTCATTCTTTGGCATAGTTATTATACCTGGGTCCCTTGCAGTTTCTGGTAGATTTGAAAATGTTCATGGTACATTTTGGAAGGACAGCAAGTCTTGTGTCCTGTCCAACATTTCCTCTCTCAATGAAGCAGTTTGATCCTAAAGCCCAAGGCTGTGCATGAGTTTTCACTAAATGCACAATAGCTCATGTCTTTGGCAATACAGTCATTACAGTATCAGTATGTGTCTCATTGCTCTGGGATACCTTGAACGTGAAAGGCATCATATACCATCAAATTCAATTCCAGAAGAGCACAGTGTGGTGCAGATCCTCAACAAAATATCAAGAAAATGATAAGCAATAGAATCTGAAGTAAATACCTACTGTGTTTTACCAATGAATCAATAAAAGTATTTGATCAAATTACTAGGGTAACTGAGTTTTGACTACTAGGTGTTAAACGACCAGCTTTATGAACAGATCCAGTCTTGAATATGATTAGCAATGCTATATTTTGTGTGTGTGTGTACACACAGAATGTAGTTAACTATACACATAATAACTATTAACTAACAGCAGTTTAGTATTCAATATTTTATCCAGAGATCTCAAAACATTTTTCAGATGGAGGAATCAAGGAGTTGATGGGTTAAGTGATAGTCAGTTGCAAACCAAAGAACAGAACGCAAGAAACTTGACTCTGACTCTTGCTTTAGCAGGTGGACAACACTCTCAGACTATAATTTTTTCCTCGGTACTTTTGTCTTTTTAACTCTTGGAAATAATTTCAACAATTTATGCAAGCCTTTTTTCTACTACCTATAAGGAGTTTGGGAAACTAATCAACTCCTCATGATTAGGAGGATTGATTGTTTTTACAAAACCATCTTAATTTGCATTATGACAAAGCCTGTTTTGGCAAAAGATTGCGGTAAAAAAACCTAGAGAAAAAATCTGAAATCTTGAAGAAAATGTAAGGACAGTCTAGGTTATGAGGTCAGTTGAAAATAAAAATTTTCTAAATTAGGGGACGTCACTATGAAAGGCCTACATTTCTTCTTCTAAGTTCACCATTTCAAAAAGCATGGTTTGAAAGGGCTGCAAGGTCAAGGTCGCAAGGAGCCTTGAATTAATACATTAAGATTCTGCAATTAAAACTTGAAGGTTATAGCAGCCTCAAAACCAACCAGGTGTGGCACTTGGGGGTTAAACTCATGCAACCCTGCATATCCCCTAGCAAGCTCTTTTTACACAGGAAAGAAAGAGGCTATATATCAGGGAAATTCTCAGGTTGGAGTTTATGACCACTGTTCCAAGATGGTGCAAAGGGGCTGAAGAACTGAGGTAAATAACTAGCATCTTCAACTCCAACTCAGCCAGAGGTCTCCCTAGATCAAACACGTGCATGATGGGGCATGACACCATGCATTTGCTTTTATGTAAAATCAGTCCTTTTTGGAGAGCTGCTTCTACTTCAGTTGTTCCAAAATCATAAGCAGGAACAGAGGCACTATTCCCAGGACTTATAGCAAGAAGCTTTACTGCACCCATCCAAATACTAATTGAGCACTTGCAATCTATTGCACTCTCTATATATAATGCATAGTTCTCCGGCAAGACAAGAAAAAAAAATGCTTAGGACTTATCCATACCTATTCAAGTGCTTTACAAAGGAAGATCAGTATCAATATCCCTATTTTATAGTTGGGGAAACACACAGATGTGAAAAGACTTGCACAAAGTCATTCAGCAAACAAGAATAGAAGCCTGGCTCCCAGTCCAGTGCTCTATCTACAAGACCATGCTGTGTAACTTAAAATATTTATCAGGTGTAACAGAACTTGGAAAACCGCAAAGCACTATAGGTAGGCTAAATATTATTTCTAACCAGACAATCCAAGACAATTCATTCTTTTCTTAGTGTCTAGAGAGCGTCTCATAAATGCTGTTGAGTGTGTCGATTGTGTGGACTGTGGGCAGGGCCCTGACCTGTTGATCACACAGCAGGTTATTCCGATCATCTTTTACTACTCTTGTCTTGGTCTGAATTTGCTGTAAAACAATTAAACATGTCCTAGGCGCCTCAGAGATGTAACAAGCTTCCTCTTGTTGGGAAAAGGCCAAGGGCCACGTGGAGAATGTAATTGACACAGTAGTTTGCTATTTAAATTAAATGGATTTAATTTAGGGCATCAGGACAGAGCTAGCCAGGAGATGAAATGCCTCTGGAGTGTTTCTGGCTATTGTTCAAAAAAAGGTTACTGCTTGCTGCAGAATTGGGCAGGAGGGCAAAACCCACCATTTAGACTTCAGTTTATCCATGTGGAGGGGGGAGAAATTAACAGCTCTTAGAGGGTTTTATCACCTGCAAATTATCTTCTATGTTGAATTCACTGGTGTTTAAAATATGAATTAGTTGCCTAAAAAAATATGCCTGGCTGTGAATAGCCAAAATAACGGTGGAATTAGAGGGAAAGAAACAGAACCCTGAAAGGGAGCAGAGACAATGAAGTAGAGAGGAAAACAAATCAATTGTGTTGTAGATGCTCACTACATATATCAACTTTACAGGGTGTTATGCTGGATTAAACATTCCCCACGTATGGGACATTAGGGCACCACCAGGGTCCCTGTCAGAGCGAGAAGAGGAAGCTCCTTTATTTTTTGACAGCAGCTCTGCAAAGAAATATCTCCAAAATGAGAATCAAACCCTGATTTCCAGTATAACAATGCAGAACACTAACAAGAAAGCAAACAGACAAGGTGACGTGTGTATTAACCTGTGTGTCCTTTCCCCACACCTGTCTCCATGCCCTTTTATGCTGACCCATGCCACCACACCTCCACCGTCCCAAAAAACTCTTCTTTCTGGCAGCCCATAGTTTATAATCATGTTTGAAAAACAAACCTACATTGAAACACAATGTGTTTCAGATATTTCCAGTCAGTCACCATGCTCATTGTCTTCACTTTCACCCATCAGGTCTCCTCCATCCGTTATCTACTTCTTTTTTTTGGCTTACTGTATATATTGTATGCAGTTTTGGGCAGGAATCCCATTTTTATTATTTATACCTTTATAGAAACCAGAAACCCCCAACCAGGATTGATGCCGTGCAAAAACCATAAAAGTCACTGCCTTGAGTACTTACATTGTAATTAGACAAAAGACAATCCCAAGGTGGAGTAGGTTATGTCATACAACATACAGGCAAAGTCTTTAGGGTGCTGGTATGTTACTTTCTTTTCTTTTGTAATTACCATTATGGGATTGGGCGAGGGAAAGTAAATAGAAGCAAAGGAGAGGGAAGAAAAGACAGGAAAGACACTGAAGAGGGAAGGGAGAAGGAAGAAGGTTCAGTTGGTTTTGTAATGCACCATTTGCGTCTATGGCATTGGGATAGCACCATTTGCATTTATGTAAAGTAAACAAGTAAAAACAGACTTGTAATATTCTGGGCAGCATATGCTGTTTGTTCTCTTCCACTGGTATATATTGTAGGCAGCATCTCTGCACCTAAGAAATGAATTATATAGGTTAGACAAAGAACAATCTTCACTGACAAGATGCACAGCTTCTTTAAAAAAAAAAAAGAAAAAAACCCCCAAAAAACAAAAAACCCAGCTTTGCCACAACGAACAACAGTATTTCTCCCAAGATCTAATCACACAGAACTGGCAAGACTGCCAGCAAAATTTGCCTCTAGAGAGCAGAAAAACAGAAGAGGAAAGTGTTGAGGACATTGCATGCAGTCTGAACTCGCTGTACCTTTGGTAGTTAGAAGGAACTGATGGGAGGCAAGAAAGACCACAACCCCTTTTAGACCCTCAGAATCTACACAATGGGAAGGGATGAGTGTCCAATGGACACTGCTCCCCAAAGATTCCTGGATCACAGTGCAGGCATCTTGATCCCACAAGCAGATATACACACAGAAGCCACTCAAAGAACTCTTAGACCGTAAAATCATTTTGTCACTGCTGTTCAAGTCTCCATATTGACTTTTCTAAGCAAGTTCCCCCCCAAACACACATACAAATAGATGGATAACAACATAATCACAAAGATCTTGCAGAGTTTGCTCTGGCAGGAATGGCACATGGATTAAAGAAGTTATATTTACACAATCCGTACCGACTAGCAAGCTTTTTCTAGGAATAAGAAGTCCAACAATACAGTAGTGTCAATTTTAGCAGGAAAGAGGTTTTGTTAAGGATTAAGCATTATTAACAGCTAAGCTTGTCCTGCTGTGACAGCATCCGAAATGTTGAACTTGGAACCATAACATGCACCCTTAGGAAAGACTTTTAAGCAGAGATTCCCAGCTTTTTCAAACCATGATCACACATTCAGCATTTATAACTGTTACTCCTCAGATGTTTCCCAGAATCCTTTGCACTGATTCCCACAGCACTGTGGACGTAGCCATGTCGGTAGATCTTGACAAGAGGTGCTGTGGGAAGCAGTACACTGCCATATAATGCAGTAAGTTCAGGCTCTGGAAATAACTCTTGCAAACAGCTGAGACAAATCCACTGCATCTCAACCTCAGAGACATGCAGTAGCAGAGTGCTAGCCACTGTCACAAAAAACGAACAACCCTTCCACCCCCCACATTGTTGGGAACCACTGCCCCTAGAGAAGCCCTCATGAACCAGCTGTCACCAATGAGTATCAAAAGTTGGCTTAGATTTATTTCTGCCTCCTGATCCCATGCAAGAAAACCTGTATGGATCCCTGTGCAGTGTTCATTTACCATTCCCACATCGTGAATAGTCCCCCACACCTGGGATACAGGGAAAACCAGGACTATCTGCAGTAGTCCTGTGGTCGGTTGCTGTCCCCTTCTTTCTCCTTGACTCCCAGACTCCCTCCAGAGCTGTGCACCCAAGGACTCCTTGATCACATTGTCCCCTAGGATCCCTGGGGTGTGTGCGCACACCTATGCTGAACATACACTCATAGGCTGTACTGTCTATGCCAGGGAATCTCTGAAGGGCTGGAGGAGTGATTTGTCTCTTCCCAGCCTTACACCTGGACCTTCCAGTCTCTGCCTGGCTGCACAGAGAGACCTTGGAAAGGAGAAGAGGAGGGAAAACAAGGTCAGTGGTGGCTGTTCCCCTCCCCTTTCTAATGTCAGGAGAACATCCACACACAGAGGATCGCCGTTGCACCCAAATTCAGAGGCAGGGGATGGAACAATAATGACTGGGGGCCACAAAATGAATGGGAGTAACTGATGTGATGGCCAAAATTCTGATTCCCATCAGTCACTCTGCAGCAACTGCTCCACCCCACGGAGAAATCCAGTAGAAGCCTCCATGGCTTTCAAACAATTCCATAAACAGACAGTTTGCCTGCTGCTGCTTCTGCTGAAGCATCACCACAACAATGCGTTGGGACAAGACCGATCTGCTAATGTGCTTTTAATCACCCAGGGACAAAGCACATCATAGTTGGGCATTAGCTTAGCAACATTTGAGATGGTGCCCAAAGAAGTAAGTCAAAAAACAGCAACAAGGCATAATTTGGCTTAAATTGCTTGGAGCAATCCTTCAATTTAACAGTGCTCCATTTAATTTGGATACATCATCAGGAACAGGACAATCTGTGTTACAGGTAACTGCCGCTCATTTTGATCACTTTTGGCAGCTATTTCTGGGTGGCTATAGACTATTTCCAACTAATAAGGAAAACCATGAATCTTCCTCTAAATGCTTTTCCCTTCACTTCCTTCAAAATGTTGGGGAAAGCATTTAGAGGAAGATTCACGGCAATAAAAAGGAGGATTTTCAAGGAAAATCCAAGTGACTGGGGGAGATGGTGCTGGTGAGTCAGTGGACGGCACTCTTTCCTGGGAGTCAGTATTGAACCAGTTCTGTCTCTCTAGCCATTTCCTCTTCCTGCAGTTTCTAATAAAAAAAATAAAAAAAAATTCATTCATCCTTCACCACATTTACCACTTGTCATACCCCTGCTGGAATAGAAAATGTCCTACCCAATTGTTTCATTTCTAAGCAAGGACATCACCCCAGTATGGACGAAAACAGCTTGCTCCCCCTTTTCTTCAGACTCTGCAGGCCTTGCTGTTGCCAAGCAACGGCAGTTGGGCCTGCTCTCAACTACAGCCTGTTCGAAGAGTTCTTCCGAAGCTGTAGCAATACTCAGCCCAATTAATGTTCAACATCAACACCAACTACGTGCATTGTTCTTCCACACGATGAAGAGCCACCATGACGGACAGTCTTCTCCAGTGCTCACTCATCTGCTGTTTACTGGCATCAGGTATGGTGAAAGTACAATGAACTACCCCCCAAGCTACTTCAGGCAGCATAAGATGGTATATTTGCCATTACCGCTTTGAGGGTTATTTTTCACTTATTTGTATGACTGTGGGGCCAGAGATTTCCTGTGAAATAATCAATCTTCCTTTTAGTACGTAGCACTGAACCCCCAATCATTCATATTGTGGCCAGCGACACTGAGTTGCTGAAGATGCTGTCCAGTTTGCTATCTGACGGGTTTGAGGGAATTACCCTATCCTATGCCAGAGACCCAACAGCTGCATCCACCTTTTGCAAGATGAGCTGAGATTTTGAGCTCCTGTATCTTCTAGAATTTTAAAGCCTGTTTGCTTAAATATTTGCCTTTAGCTAGGTTCTCATTCCCCTCCAATCACCTCCTTGGAGGGCTAGTGAAAAAGTAAGGCTGTTTTGATTTTGGCCTTTCATGACAGATAGCTGCCATTCCCCCCCCCCCCCCCCGACCACACACACACACACACACACACACACACACAGTATCAAGTTTGTCAGGAAGAAAAAAAAAATTCTTGATTTTCTGAGTCCTCATCTTTGCCAGATCCAGATATTTCCCCATCTACAGCGGAGGAGCTGAACATAAGAACGGCCATACTGGGTCAGATCAAAGGTCCACCTAGCCCAGTATCCTGTCTTCCGACAGTGGCCGATGCCAGGTGCTTCAAAGGGAATGAACAGAACTGGTAATCATCAAGTGATCCATCCCCTGTCGCCCATTCCCAGCTTCTGGCAAACAGAGGCTAGGGACACCATTCCTGCCCATCCTGGCTAATAGCAATAAATGCACTTATTCTCCATGTATTTATCTAGTTCTTTTTTGAATCTGCTATAGTCTTGGGCTTCACAGCATCCTCTGGCAAAGAGTTCCACAGGTTGACTGCGCTGGAACTAGAGCAGGAATTCTTCCGCATCTGACATTTTAAAAACATCCGTTTCCTTTTCTTTGCTGTTATCAGGCACCATGGCAGATCTTGCAAAACATCTTCCTTGAGAAATGTCAACTTCTGATTTATCTTCAATAGATACAAGTTCAAAAAGCAGATGACTGGAATGTATTGCCTGATCCTTTCCTTGGATCAAGGAGAACGGAGATGGCAGCCAGTTTCTTGACCAAGGGACGCTCTGAACATTTGAATACAAGAGGCTCTTGCCCTCGTTTTTGCAGAGTCACAGCTCTGGGGAATGGTGAGTGCCCAGAATGCTGCTCGGACTCAGAGCCCCATCCCTAAAAGCATAAGCCCTTCATGGAGTCTGAAAACAACGCCTCACAAATAGGACATTTTTACTCTTCGTTCAGTGCTTCCAGGCTGCACTATCATTGTATGGGCAGACTGGTTTAGAGGTGCTGCATGGACAGACCCAGAGGGATAAAGGCCTCAGTGGCAGAGTTTTCCAAGTCAGGAATGAGAGAGGATGGGGGAGAGTGGTGAAAAAATAGCTTGCTACTGCCAGCAAATGAGTTTAAAATTTTAATCTGTAAAATTAGCAAGTGGGAGAAGCAGAACCACCAGCCAAGCTCTATCACCACAGCTGGAACTTTTGGCAGGCTCCAGTTGGGAGCAGGGCTAACTCATTTCCCAGCAACAGCTTTGAATGGCCACCAGTTTCCAAAGCACAGAGGGAGCAAGTCCAGCCGTACCTGGATCAGGAGATGCCAACAGCTAGCATGGCACCACATCAGTAGTACACAGTTAGCTTGGATCAGCACTGGAAGTGAATTTCCCTTCCCAAATTTACCTGGGGCATTGGGCTCCATTAAAATGTCAAATTAAAAAAGTTAGTCAGCTTTTCCAAGCTCCTCAGATTACTGTAATCAATGGGGTGAAAAATAATTGAAGTTATTAAAAAACCCAATAGCGTTCTTTTAGCATAAACAAGGTGAAATTTAGTCTTAAAATAGAGTTTGCCAAAGGTAATTAGATTAAAAACATGGGATGGTTAGAGAGGGCCATTAGATCACAGAAACCCAAATAGGTTAGGTAGTAAATCAGACAGTGGATGAATTAGGAGGCTGGCCAGCTTGAAAACATGGATAAAGCAAACAGGAATGAGAAAATATAAAGTGAAGGAAGAGCCTACAGAGAAAATTAAAAGAGCTTTTTCCATACTAAAAATCTTCTAAGTGTTGTAGGATGAAACATGTAGCTCAGGCCTGGTCTACACTAAGGGTTTAATTCGAATTTAGCAGCGTTAAATCGAATTAATCCTGCACCCGTCCACACAACGAAGCCATTTATTTCGAAATAAAGGGCTCTTAAAATCAATTTCTGTACTCCTCCCCGACGAGCGGAGTAGCGCCAAAATCGATATTGCCATTTCGAATTAGGGTTAGTGTGGCTGCAATTCGATGGCATTGACCTCCGGGAGCTATCCCACAGTGCACCATTGTGACCGCTCTGGACAGCAATCTGAACTCGGATGCACTGGCCAGGTAGACAGGAAAAGCCCCGCGAACATTTGAATTTCATTTCCTGTTTGCCCAGCGTGGAGAGCACAGGTGACCACAGAGAGCTCATCAGCACAGGTAACCATGCAGGCTGATAATCGAAAAAGAGCACCAGCATGGACCATACAGGAGGTACTGCATCTGATCGCTATATGGGGAGAGGATTCAGTGCTAGCAGAACTTCGTTCGAAAAGACGAAATGCCAAAACTTTTGAAAAAAATCTCCAAGGGCATGATGGAGAGAGGCCACAATAGGGACTCAGATCAGTGCTGCATGAAAGTCAAGGAGCTCAGACAAGCCTATCAGAAAACAAAGGAGGCAAACGGTCGCTCCGGATCAGAGCCGCAGACATGCCGCTTCTACGCTGAGCTGCATGCAATTCTAGGGGGGGCCGCCACCACTACCCCACCTCTGACCGTTGGTTCCGAGGCGGGGGTAATGTCATCAGCCACACCTGAGGATTCTGAGGACGGGGAAGAGGAGAAGGAGGAGGACGACGAGCTTGCGGAGAGCACACAGCACTCCGTTCTCCCCAACAGCCAGGATCTTTTTCTCAGCCTGACTGAAGTACCCTCCCAAGCCAGTATCCAAGACCATGATCCCATGGAAGGGACCTCAGGTGAGTTTACCTTTTAAAATATAAAACTTGTTTTAAAAGCAAGCATTTTTTAATGATTACTTTGCCCTGAGGACTTGGGATGCATTCGCGGCCAGTACAGCTACTGGAAAAGTCTGTTAACGTGTCTGAGGATGGAGCGGAAATCCTCCAGGGACATCTCCATGAAGCTCTCCTGGAGGTACTCCAAAAGCCTTGCCACAAGGTTTCTGGGCAGTGCAGCCTTATTCCGTCCTCCATGGTAGGACACTTGACCACGCCATGCTAGTAGCAAGTAATCTGGTATCATTGCATGACAAAGCCTGGCAGCGTATGGTCCCGGTGTTTGCTGGCATTCAAGCAACATCCGTTCTTTATCTCGCTGTGTAATCCTCAGGAGAGTGATATCGCTCATGGTAACCTGGTTGAATTACGGGAATTTAATTAAGGGGACAGAGGTGGCTGTTCCTACTGGGCTGTTTGCCTGTGGCTGAAAAGAAATCCTTCCCTGCAGTTAGCCAAGCGCGGGGGGGGGGGGGGGGGAGGGGGGCGGGGGGGAATTGGCCCTGAGCTTTTCGCGTTTGGCTAGCAGGGATCTTCCCTGATACCAGCCACGCGGTGGGGGGAGGGGTAAAGCGATCATCCCAGAGAATTCATGGCGGGGGGGGAGGGGAGGGGGTTAGTTTGGGTCCTGCAGGGATCTTCCCTGATACCAGCCACACGGTGGGGGGAGGGATAAAGCGATCATCCCAGAGAATTGGATGGGGCGGGGAGGGTTAGTTTGTTTTCTGCTGCTGAAGATTAACAGGAAAACCGCAGCACTCAACGGGCTTTGCTTGGTATGTGGGAAAGGAGGGCGCAGAAGCAGAAAGACAATGGCTTACCATGGCCGCATGCAAGCCGAATTCTGTTGCCCGGACCTGCGTCTGTGATCTCTAGCAGCAAAGCCACAGGCACTCAATATTAAGAGGCAAAATGTGATTTCTGTGCAAGGTCGCATGTGCTATGTAATGTGAATAGTGTTGTTCACCGTGAAAGAGTATAAGCATTGTTCTGTAAAATGTATCTTTTTAAAAAATTCTCTCCTTTTTTCCCTCCCTCCAGCAGCTGAACATTTTTCAAGCCTCCCTCCTCCGTCCCGAAGGCTATCTCAGATAAGGCATCGGAAAAAGAGGACGCGAGACGAGATGTTCGTGGAAATCATGGAATCCATCCGCAATGAAAGAGCTCATCTGAATGAGTGGAAGGACACGGTTTCAAAGTATAGGAAAGATGCCAGTGAACGTGAGGACAGGAGGGACCAACGTGAGGACAGGAGGGACGCTCGAAATGAGAGGTGGCGGCAAGATGCAACGCTGGGGCTGCTGCGTGAGCAAACAGACATGCTCTGGCATCTGGTGGAGCTTCAGGAACGGCAGCAGGAACAGACAGGCACTACAGCCCCTGTATAACCCCTCTCCCCCCTCACCATGTTCCATAGCCTCCTCACCCAGACGTGTAAGAACGTGTGTGGGGGGGTGAGGCTCTGTGCACCCTCCCATTCCACGCCAGTGGCCAGCCCGAGCAAAAGGCTGTCATTATTTTAACCTTTTTTTAGTGGCCTTTTCCTTCCCTCCGATCCTCCTCCCAAACCCCACCCAGGTTACCTTGTCAGTTCTCTCCCTCTTTTTATAATCAATTAATAAAGAATAAATGATTTTTAAACGATAGTGACTTTATTTTCTTTGAAAGCAAACTGTGATCGAAGGGGGAGGGTGGGTTGCCTACAGAGAATCAGTCAATAAAGGGGGCAGGTTTTCATCAAGGAGAAACAAACAGAACTTTCACACGGTAGCCTGGCCAGTCATTAAACTGGTTTTCAAAGCTTCTCTGATGCGCCGTGCTTCCTGGTGTGCTCTTCTAATCGCCCTGGTGTCTGGCTGCGTGTAATCAGCAGCCAGGCGATTTGCCTCAGCCTCCCACCCCGCCATAAAGGTCTCCCCCTTACTCTCACAGAGATTGTGGAGCACACAGCAAGCAGCAATAACAATGGGGATATTGGTTTGGCTGAGGTCTGAGCGAGTCAGTAACGTGCGCCAGTGACCTTTTAAACGGCCAAATGCACATTCTACCACCATTCTGCACTTGCTCAGCCTGTAGTTGAACAGCTCCTGACTCCTGTCCAGGCTGCCTGTGTATGGCTTCATGAGCCATGGCATTAAGGGGTAGGCTGGGTCCCCAAGGATAACTATAGGCATTTCAACATCCCCAACGGTTATTTTCTGGTCCGGGAAGTAAGTCCCTTGCTGCAGCCGTTTAAACAGAGTAGTGTTCCTGAAGATGCGAGCGTCATGAACCCTTCCCGGCCAGCCCACGTTGATGTTGGTGAAACGTCCCCTGTGATCCAGCAGTGCTTGCAGCACCATTGAAAAGTAACCCTTGCGGTTTATGTACTGGGTACCCTGGTGCTCCGGTGCCAAGATAGGGATATGGGTTCCATCTATCGCCCCACCACAGTTAGGAATCCCATTGCAGCAAAGCCATCCACTATGACCTGCACATTTCCCAGAGTCACTACCTTTTGTAGCAGCAGCTCAATGATTGCTTTGGCTACTTGCATGACAGCAGCCCCCACAGTAGATTTGCCCACTCCAAATTGATTCCCGACTGACCGGTAGCTGTCTGGCGTTGCAAGCTTCCACAGAGCTATCGCCACTCGCTTCTCAACTGTGAGGGCTGCTCTCATCCTGGTATTCTGGTGCTTCAGGGCAGGGGAAAGCAAGTCAAAGTTCCATGAAAGTGCCCTTATGCATGCGAAAGTTTCGCAGCCACTGGGAATCGTCCCACACCTGCAACACTATGTGGTCCCACCAGTCTGTGCTTGTTTCCCGGGCCCAGAATCGGCATTCCACGGATAGAACCTGCCCCATCAACAACATGATCTCCAAAGTGCCGGGACCCTCAGTTTGATAGAATTCTGTGTCCATGTCCATGTCCTCATCACTCTTGTCGCTGCGCTGCCCTCGCCGCCTCCTCCTTGCCTCGTTTTTCTGGTCCTGGTTCAGCAAAAACTGCATGATAATGAGCGAGGTGTTTACAATATTCATGACTGCTGTCTTGAGCTGAGCGGGCTCCATGCTTGCCGTGGTATGGCGTCTGCTGTGTTCACCCAGGAAAAAAGGCGCGAAACGGTTGTCTGCCGTTGCTTTCATGGAGGGAGGGGTGAGGCTGTACCCAGAACCACCTGCGACAATGTTTTTTGCCCCATCAGGCACTGGGAGCTCAACCCAGAATTCCAATGGGCAGGGGAGACTGCGGGAACTATGGGATAGCTATGGGATAACTACCCACAGTGCAACGCTCCGGAAATCGACGCTAGCCCCGGTACATGGACGCACACCGCCAAATTAATGTGCTTAGTGTGGCCGCATACATTTGACTTTATTCAGTCTGTTTCCAAAATTCGAATTCTGTAAATTCGGATTAATCCCATAGTGTAGACATACCCTCAGTAGGTGTGTCAGAGGTGAAATGACTGGCTTAAAGACCATACTTTAGTTTCACAAGTAAGCTACACTTCTGTTTTTCTGTTATAAAAATAAAGCTCATGAGACATTCAGGCAGAAAGATCAATGTTTGATCGCTTGTGCCTCTTTCTAGGTCACAGACGAGATGAGCAATGAGTGCCCTTTAGATATAGTAACTGGAAAAGAAATGACTGAAAAAGAGTCATGTCAGCTGCAAGATGCTTGCAGGATTCCTGTTGTCTAATAAATGAGGCTCAAGCGTCATAGAAATTATTACTTTGCTTCGGGCAGTTGTGCCAAAAAACATTTGCTGATTAATACATGGAACCATTAAAAGTGTCCAAGCTTTGTGTGTTAACAGATTTCTTTCATTTTATTCTGAATAAAGGATCTCTCTCTCTCTCTCTCTCTATATATATATATGTAGAGATCTATATACATGTAAGAGAGGCAATTTCATAAGAGATTTGTTTTGGAGGTGATACCTAAAGGATGCAGTAATATATAATATATATATCGAAGGGGGAGGGTGGGTTGCCTACAGAGAATCAGTCAATAAAGGGAGCGGGTTTTCATCAAGGAGAAACAAATATATATAATATATATATTACTGCATCCTTTAGGTATCACCCCCAAAACAAATCTATTATGAAATTGCCTCTCTTACATGCATATTCGAGATTTGAATTCTCTGGGGCTTGGTAATAGACTACAATAGATTCTTCCCCACTACTGGATATGCAAGTATCCACTGCAATAAACTACTCCTGTTTCCACTGGCTGTACTCTCTGCTATTGATTTTAGACTGAGTCACAGTGGTCCATGCGTTTGTGACCTCCAGGCATGATTATTGTAGTTCTCTGTGCCACATAAAACTTCTGACCTCAGAAACATAATTAATTCTGACCACAACAACCCATCTACTCGTGAATGCACAACACACACCGCCAAAAGCCCAATAACTTCCTTTACCAGGTCCCTATGGAATGGTGGGTCAAATTAAAGTTTTGATCTACATCTTCAAAGCCCACCAAGGCACTGGCCCAAGTTATCAGAAAGACCACAGGGCTCTGACCTCCCCTGACAGCTTTGTTCTACTGGCAACATGAAATATGTCAACCTTAAAAAGGACATGTGTGCAGTTTTCTTGCCAATAGGCCTACGGCTATAAAACAGGATTGTGGAAAAGGTCAGGATGACCTGGCCTTCTCTCAATAACACCATCAAAAAGCTCTAAACAGAAATAGAACCACCAAACAATATACAAAATAAACTTAGTCCAGACCCTGCAGCGGGAGGGGAAAAAGAGTGTGTCCCCACTCTATAATTTTAGAAGGAATTCAGATAGATAATATGGTGATGGGATCCATATTAATTTATTTTAGAAATCAAATAGGTTAGACTGATATACAGCCTTTCACCTCTTGGTCTGACTTAGTCTATGACAACATCTTTAAGAACATTAGTAAATCTTAAAAAAACCTGAGCCCAATGTAAGCCTACATAGAATATCAGGGCTGGAAGGGACCTCAGGAGGTCATCTAGTCCAATCCCCTGCTCAAAGCAGGACCAATCCCCAACTAAATCATCCCAGCCAGGGCTTTGTCAAGCCTGACCTTAAAAACCTCTAAGGAAGGAGATTCCACCACCTCCCTAGGTACCCCATTCCAGTGCTTCACCACCCTCCTAGTGAAAAAGTTTTTCCTAATATCCAGCCTAAACCTCCCCTCACTGCAACTTGAGACCATTACTCCTTATTCTGCCTCATGTATTCTCTTACACAGAATTTCTCTACCATATATTAACTTTTTTTGGCATTACTACACCTTTGATCTAGTTCTTATCCCAATCCTTGTATTGCTTGACTTTTTTTTAATATATTAATTGCTTATGACAGTTGTCATGTAAAATTTGTGGACGGCTACCCCTGGAGGGAGATTAATGTCCAGTTATCTACCCCAGGGGTATATTGCATATGGGGAATTACAACAAGCTATTAGCCTGCCAATGGGCCTCTCAACCTGGAGGATCCACCTCTAGGATGAGGACAAAAATCCACTTTCTACAGCCCTTTCAGGCTTTGTTCTCAGTGCTGACATTGCAAGACAAGGAACCAATTAGTGCCACATGCACAGGTAGTTTTGGGGATGTAGACAGCTATTCACTAGGAACTCACCTGGGACCAGCAAATTAATTGCATATACATTAAAATGGCCTGATGGTTAATGACTTTCAGTCACCACTGACCTGGAATAATTTTGAAATAGTGGCCTTCAGATGAAAGTATTTCCTCTTAGTCATTTAAACCATCTTGTATCCCTGGAAAATCCTCTTCCAGGTTGTGATGGGGATGAAGTTGGTGGGCGGGTGGACCATTGTTTTGTCAATGGGTTTCCTAAACCTCTGTGGATAAGTGTCACTGCCCAAAAGCCAACTAACATGGTCCCATTCCTTGTGGATCTCTGTATTGGAAGCTTCAAGGAACAAATTTGTTTCCTCATTAGAATAAAGGCAGGGATAAAATTAAGAGCTGATGAGCTGCAATAGTGAGACATTTTTTGCTCCTCTTTAGTCATGGAAGAGACAAGGACCGGAGAGTTGTATTGAATATTTTAATGATGTGCCCCTGGCCATAATATATTCTGCCACCTTTCAGCTATTGAACAGCCATTTGCAGATGGATTAGCTGCCACCCAGAGCTGTACAGAGATGGAGACACACAGACAGGTTTAACTCTCCACAAGAGCCATAAGCTATGAGATGGCCCATCCCACACAAGCAATTCCATGAAGCAAATCCCAGAAGTTCAGCTTGTGTGGGGAACAGCACTCTTAACAACAACAACAAAAAGTTTTACAATTGTTTTAAAAACAAATGGGCCGTGTTTATCCCTGGCGCAACGCCAATGATGTCAATGGAATTATGATGGTATGAATTAGACTCCACTTCACTGAAAGTCACTGATGGGAGGACAACGTTATATTTTATTGCTGGTTAAAGGCGGTCAGCCTTGCAAGGCAAAGTCCTGTATCTCCAAAACAGCTACAGCCAGGACAAATTTTCCCCAGTGGCCCCTCACCTTTGTTCTTCACTTGAATTTCTAGGGTAGAGAAAGTTGTACCTGTGTCTACCTTCTGCCCTTAGCCCTGTACTTCTTGGGTACCGAGGACAGTGCAGCCTTCATGACCTACTCGGATATTGGCCTCTCGCTGGAAGACAAAGGCATTCATAACTGCGTACGAGTAAAATGATTTTTAAAGTTGTGGGGAAGCAAGATATAAATCCATTTCCTGAGTGTAAGGCATCTAGGCCTTAGGGCAATAAAGACATATTTCATCAACAAGCAGCACAGCATCCATTCCATAGTCTTTTGCTAGCACAAGTATCAGCAGTGCAAAATATACCCCTTGGGTCTTCATTATATCTTATGTCAACACCAGTCAACACCCCTGTCAGCCAGGAACTTTTATCATAAGATATATTTCATGCAAATTTGTTCTGAGTCAGCACTCCTACCCATATCTCTAGCAATTTCACTCACATTCATTTATCCTCCAGCCTAGCTCTGTCATTCAGTGCCTTGGTAGGGACTTGAGCATAGTTCAGACCTGAGTTTATGGCTGATTGATTCAAGAGATTCATTTTTTGCCTGAAGCAGCAACCACTTTATGGCACTGGAATATGAAGGAGCACAGTCTGTGTAAAAACTATGTATGTGGCATTCACGAATTTCTATTGATGGGGCTCTTTCCTATGGGGATATGAGATGAGTGTGTCAATAATTCCATTGACAAGGTGGGGAGGCAATATCTTGGACCCAACTTCTGTTGGTGAAAGAAACGAGCTTTCAAGGTACACAGAGCTCTTCTTCAGGTCTGGGAAAGATATTACCTCACCCACTTTCGTCTCTCTAGTATCCTGGGACCAAGATGGCTAACAATAATTCCACTACCGATCATCTTCTTTTCATTTATCTTTGGGCCGCTTGGAAACAATTTATCTGAGATGTGGCAGTTCTTGCATAAACTAGATGATGGATGTAACAAGTCAGATTGGGCTTGCTTAATAATGTTTTTTAAATCTGAAAGTGCTGTAGTTTATGAACTCAGAATGCTCTGTACTATAGCCATTAAAGGACTTTTTCAATTTATGGTTACACTACCAATAAAGTGTTCCCAAAACAGCAGGTTTTTTTTACAGCATGCATTACCATCAATCTCATGTTGGTTACGCAGATCAGTGTAGCAAGTTCAGACTTAGGGCTTGGCTACAGTTGCGAGTTAGAGTGCATTAAAGCAGCCCCGGGCGCCCTAACTCACTCCCCGTCCACACTGGCAAGGCACGTAGCACGCTTTGACTCCAGGGCTAGAGCGCTCCTGGTACTCCACCTTGGCGAGAAGCATAACGCTTGCTGCGCCTTGGCTGAAACGCCCGGGCATCAGTGTGAACCAGGTGTTGCATTACTGTGCTCTGATCAGCCTCCGGAAACGTCCCATAATCCCCTTAGTCAAGTGGCCACTCTTGTCATTGTTTTGTAATTGCTCCAGGAATGCGGATATGCCCTTTGAAAGCTCTGTTTCTGACAGCCGGCTGCTTATCTGGTCTGAGACAAAGCAACCATTACTGTGGAATGCTGTGAGAGAGAGAGACGGGGGGGAGGGGGGGAGGGAGGTGTCTGTTGCTGTCTGAACTTACAAGACAGCATGCGGACATGCTCTCAGCCCCCCAAAAACCCACTCTCCCCCCACATACACACAACACTGTCACACTCCCACCCACCCCCCATTTGAAAAGCACATTGCAGCCACTTGCATGCTGGGATAGCTACCACAATGCACTGCTCTCTGTGGCCGTTGCAAGAGCTGCTAATGTGGCCACGGCAGTGTTCTTGTCAGTGTGGACAGATTGCAGCCCTTTCCCTACTGCGCTCTACGAAGGCTGGTTTAACTCAAAGCGCTCTACATCTGCAAAGTTTGCACAGCCCACCCTACACCTGTATCTTTTGCTACTCCCTCCCCTTGTTCTGCTATCAAACCCCAACTGAGGTCTATTTACTCACCTTCACAACTTCTTCCTTCATGTCCCTTACTTCAGAGCTCCCTCTTTATCCTAGTTTGCCAAGTGAGCATCTGCATTTTTGCCAAGCCCACCAATACTAAACCATTCCAGTACAAATGCAGATACCAACCAATTACACTAATGAGTGGTCTAAAGTAGTACTTTCCTCTGAATTGTGTCAGTCTATATTTATACTGCAAACTCTCTGGGGAAGGGATTGTGTTCTTCTATTATATCGAATGCTGACCACACTGTTCACACTTAAATAATTCAATGAGCTAGCATGTGTGCATGCACTCCACTGCCCTCTAGTGGATGGGTTTTCAGAACTTGCTAATAATATTTCATAGGCCCTATACTGCTAGCAGCTAAAGGAGATTTAATCCTGAGTGGAGCGCAGGAGCTGGTCCAAGAGGTAACTATAGCGGGACCGCTTGGAAATAGTGACCATAATACAATAGCATTCAACATCCCTGTGGTGGGAAGAACACCTCAACTGCCCAACACTGTGGCCTTTAATTTCAAAAGGGGGAACTATACAAAAATGAGGGGGTTAGTTAGACAAAAGTTAAAAGGTTCAGTGACTAAAGTGAAATCCCTGCAAGTTGCGTGGGCCCTTTTTAAAGACACCATAATAGAGGCTCAACTTCAATGTATACCCCAAATTAAGAAAAACAGTAAAAGAACTAAAAAAGAGCCACCGTGGCTTAACAACCATGTAAAAGAAGCAGTGAGAGATAAAAAGACTTCCTTTAAAAAGTGGAAGTCAAATCCTAGTGAGGCAAATAGAAAGGAGCACAAACACTGCCAACTTAAGTGCAAGAGTGTAATAAGAAAAGCCAAAGAGGAGTTTGAAGAACGGCTAGCCAAAAACTCCAAAGGTAATAACAAAATGTTTTTTAAGTACATCAGAAGCAGGAAGCCTGCTAAACAACCAGTGGGGCCCCTTGACGATGAAAATACAAAAGGAGCGCTTAAAGATGATAAAGTCATTGCGGAGAAACTAAATGGATTCTTTGCTTCAGTCTTCACGGCTGAGGATGTTAGGGAGATTCCCAAACCTGAGCTGGCTTTTGTAGGTGACAAATCTGAGGAACTGTCACAGATTGAAGTATCACTAGAGGAGGTTTTGGAATTAATTGATAAACTCAACATTAACAAGTCACCGGGACCAGATGGCATTCACCCAAGAGTTCTGAAAGAACTCAAATGTGAAGTTGCGGAACTATTAACTAAGGTTTGTAACCTGTCCTTTAAATCGGCTTCGGTACCCAATGACTGGAAGTTAGCTAATGTAACGCCAATATTTAAAAAGGGCTCTAGGGGTGATCCCGGCAATTACAGACCGGTAAGTCTAACGTCGGTACCGGGCAAATTAGTTGAAACAATAGTAAAGAACAAAATTGTCACACACATAGAAAAACATAAACTCTTGAGCAATAGTCAACATGGTTTCTGTAAAGGGAAATCGTGTCTTACTAATCTATTAGAGTTCTTTGAAGGGGTCAACAAACATGTGGACAAGGGGGATCCGGTGGACATAGTGTACTTAGATTTCCAGAAAGCCTTTGACAAGGTCCCTCACCAAAGGCTCTTACGTAAATTAAGCTGTCATGGGATAAAAGGGAAGGTCCTTTCATGGACTGAGAACTGGTTAAAGGACAGGGAACAAAGGGTAGGAATTAATGGTAAATTCTCAGAATGGAGAGGGGTAACTAGTGGTGTTCCCCAAGGGTCAGTCCTAGGACCTATCCTATTCAATTTATTCATAAATGATCTGGAGAAAGGGGTAAACAGTGAGGTGGCAAAGTTTGCAGATGATACTAAACTACTCAAGATAGTTAAGACCAAAGCAGATTGTGAAGAACTTCAAAAAGATCTCACAAAACTAAGTGATTGGGCAACAAAATGGCAAATGAAATTTAATGTAGATAAATGTAAAGTAATGCACATTGGAAAAAATAACCCCAACTATACATACAACATGATGGGGGCTAATTTAGCTACAACGAGTCAGGAAAAAGATCTTGGCGTCATCGTGGATAGTTCTCTAAAGATGTCCACGCAGTGTGCAGAGGCGGTCAAAAAAGCAAACAGGATGTTAGGAATCATTAAAAAGGGGATAGAGAATAAGACTGAGAATGTATTATTGCCCTTATATAAATCCATGGTTCGCCCACATCTCGAATACTGTGTACAGATGTGGTCTCCTCACCTCAAAAAAGATATTCTAGCACTAGAAAAGGTTCAGAAAAGAGCAACTAAAATGATTAAGGGTTTAGAGAGGGTCCCATATGAGGAAAGATTAAAGAGGCTAGGACTCTTCAGTTTGGAAAAGAGAAGACTAAGGGGGGACATGATAGAGGTATATAAAATCATGAGTGATGTTGAGAAAGTGGATAAGGAAAAGTTATTTACTTATTCCCATAATACAAGAACTAGGGGTCACCAAAAGAAATTAATAGGCAGCAGGTTTAAAACAAATAAAAGGAAGTTCTTCTTCACGCAGCGCACAGTCAACTTGTGGAACTCCTTACCTGAGGTGGTTGTGAAGGCTAGGACTATAACAATGTTTAAAAGGGGACTGGATAAATTCATGGTGGCTAAGTCCATAAATGGCTATTAGCCAGGATGGGTAAGAATGGTGTCCCTAGCCTCTGTTCGTCAGAGGATGGAGATGGATGGAAGGAGAGAGATCACTTGATCATTGCCTGTTAGGTTCACTCCATCTGGGGCACCTGGCATTGGCCACTGTCGGTAGACAGATACTGGGCTAGATGGACCTTTGGTCTGACCCAGTACGGCCTTTCTTATGTGCTTATGTTCTTATGAGATCCTCCTTTAACAAATCCATAGCTATGTAGGAACTTCATGGTTGTCTCTGTTCTACATGTCAGTCACTTGGAATTTCATGGCAACAACAGAGACAATTTATGTGCTGGGCCTGTGCTTTTGGAGCAGCAAGAATTCTATCACTGTTGTTGTCATAAAGTCCCAGGTGACTGTAGCATGCAGGATCGACACAACTGTGTTCTAGACAATAACAGATTTAAAAAATATTAGTACAGTTCAAATGGGAGGGGAGAGGGGACGGGGACAGGGTCGTTCCCCCCCACCCTGCAATCTGTACTGAAAAATCAGGGAGTACGGGGAAAGTAGCTGGAGAAGAGCACCATCACCAAAACAATGATTTCCAGACACCGAGGTCTCATTTCTGGAAATGTTGCCTTAAGATGATAAGCCATCCATCCCCTAAAAGGATCAGTACTGACAATGGACAGTAATCCCTGTAAATATTGCCTGGGGACTGAGGTTTCTCCTAGGCATGCCACTACAGTGGATTTGTTAGAAAGTGTTCCTCTTAATTGCTAATACTTATGCAGCACTTTTAATCTGAGAAGCTCAACATGCTTTACAGTCTTAATACTTAGCTTTTATTTAGCACTTTTAGGCTATAGGTCTCAAGAGAGTTTACACAGTAAGGAAAGTAGTATTCCCATGTTACAGATAGGGTAACTGGCACAAAAGTGAAGTGAGTTGTCCAAGGTAATACAGCCGATCAGAGGAACAAAACCTAGCTCTCCCAGCTCTCAGGCCACTGGACCAAACTGCCTCTCCTAAGGGAAGTATTGCGCTCATTTGGTAAATGGGTATACCGAGGCACAGAATGGTAAAGTGACTGTCCCGGATCACAGCAAGAGTCAGAGTCGGGACCAGAATCCGGATGCCTTGACTCCCAGTCCCCTCCAATTACTAGAACATCTCCTTATACATTAATTAAAAAAAGAAGAATATAAAACTTTGATGCTAGCAGCTGGTCCTTTTCCTAATGATTTAATATACTGCTCCAAACTTTTTTCCCTCTGAAGTATGACTTTTTCCTATATGAAAATGACCTCAATTTACTATTCTTGCCTCTCAACGAAATTATTTTTCGAGTGTTCATTTTCATCTCCAGTTGCAAGATTCCACTTGATTTTCTTCCTTCAGAGAACATTTTTGCCCTAGAGTTGCTCCTCACTTTTCATATTGTATATTCACATGTTAATACTTCTGCTCATCAGCCCTTGTTGAAAATTACTCCACTGCTGAAGTTCTCTTTACTGACTTTGGAGTGCTAAAGTGAGTGTTTCTAAAGAGAGGTTTTCCCTGTTGAGCAATAATGCATAAAAGGAAGGAGCCTGTACTCTGATGTAGATTTTAATGTGCATTTTTAAAATTAGAGAATGTATATAATATCAGCGAGGTGGAACTTTATTATGGGTTGAGCTAAATCCCCATTGAGATTGAAAGGTGTGAACTCATCTTTCAATTAACATAACTGTAAACACAAACCTCCACCTAAGACAAAAAGTGTGTTTTTCATAGAAGATTAGGGTTGGAAGAGACCTCAGGAGGTCATCTAGTCCAACCCCCTGCTCAAAGCAGGACCAACACCAACTAAATTATCCCAGCTGGGGCTTTGTCAAGCCAGGCCTTAAAAACCTTTAAGGATGGAGATTCCACCACCTCCCTAGGGAACCCATTCCAGTGCTTCACCACCTTCCTAGTGAAATAGTGTTTCCTAATATCCAACCTAGACCTCCCTCACTGCAACTTGAGACCATTTCTCCTTGTTCTGTCATCTGCCACCACTGAGAATAGCTGAGCTCCATCCTCTTTGGAACCCCCTTTCAGGTAGTTGAAGGCTGCTATCAAATCCCTCCCCTCCCCAACTCTTCTTTTCTGCAGACTAAACAAGCCCAGTTCCCTCAGCCTCTCCTTGTAAGATCATGTGCCCCAGCCCCCTAATCATTTTTGTTGCCCTCCACTGGACTCTCTCCAATTTGTCCACATCCTTTCTGTAGTGGGGGGGGAGGGGGGGCACCAAAACTAGATGCAATACTCCAAATGTGGCCTCACCAGTGCCGAACAGAGGGGAATAATCACTTCCCTCGATCTGCTGGCAATGCTCCTACTAATGCAGCCCAATATGCCATTAGCCTTCTTGGCAACAAGGGCATACTGCTGACTCATATCCAACTTCTCACCCACTGTAATCCCTAGGTCCTTTTCTGCAGAACTGCTGCTTAGCCAGTTGGTCCCCAGCCTGTAGCAGTGCATGGGATTCTTCTGTCCTAAGTGCAGGACTCTGCACTTGTCCTTGTTGAACCTCAGATTTCTTTTGGCCCAATCCTCCAATTTATCTAGGTCACTCTGGACCCTATCCCTACCCTCCAGCATATCTACATCTCCCCCCAGCTTAGTGTCATCTGTGAACTTGCTGAGGGTGCAATCCATCCCATCATCTAGATCATTAATAAAGATGTTGAACAAAACCGGCCCCAGGACCAAACCCTGAGGCACTCTGCTTGATACCGGCTGCCAACTAGACATCGAGCCATTGATCACTACCTGTTGAGCCCGACAATCTAGCCAGCTTTCTATCCACCTTATAGTCCATTCATCCAATCCATACCTTTTTAACTTGCTGGCAAGAATACTGTGGGAGACTATATCAAAAGCTTTGCTCAGGTCAAGATATATCATGTCCACTGCTTTCCATTTTTGCTGAATATTGGTTTGGGTGGGAGGTGTGTGTGTGTAGGGAGAACAGAAAGATAGCTGAAGGAGGAGCTGCAAGCAGGATGGCTGACCCTGGAAGAAACTTGGGAAGAAGTATTTGGGTCACGGGTGCAGACTGAAGTGAATGTTCTTGATGCTGTGAGCAAAAGAAGCTGTTTCCTACCAGGGCCGGCTCTGGCTATTTTGCCGCCCCAGGCAAAAAAGCCAACCCCCGCCCCCCGGCGGGGAGCGTGGCAGGGGAGGGCGCCGAGCCTGGCCGCGGCCCTGCTCTCCCCAACCGGCCGGAGCGCTGGGAGGAGGGCGGTCCCGCTCTCCCCGGCCGGCCAGAGCGCCGGGGGGAGGGCGGAGAGCCCGGCCACGGCTCCGCTCTCCCCGACCGGCCGGAGCGCCGGGAGGAGGGCGGAGAGCCCGGCCGGGGCCCCGCTCTCCCCGACCGGCCAGAGCGCCGGGGGGAGGGCGGAGAGCCCGGCCGGGGCCCCGCTCTCCCCGACCGGCCGGAGTGAGGGCGGAGAGCCCGACCGCGGCCCCGCTCTCCCCGGCCGGCCAGAGCGCCGGGGGGAGGGCGGAGAGCCCGGCCACGGCCCCGCTCTCCCCGCCCGGCCGGGAGAGGGCGGCCCCGCTCTTCCCGGCTGGCTGGAGCGCCGGGGGGAGGGCGGAGAGCCTGGCCGGGGCCCCGCTCTCCCCAACCGGCCGGAGCGCCGGGAGGAGGGCGTAGAGCCCGGCCACAGCCCCGCTCTCCCCGCCCGGCCAGGAGAGGGCGGCCCCACTCTTCTCGGCCGGAGCGCCGGGGGGAGGGTGGCGAGCCCGGTGTGTCACACCGGCCGCGGCCCCGCTCTCCCCGACTGGCCGGAGCGCCGAGGGAGGGCGGCGAGCCCGCTGCGGCTCCGCTCTCCCCGGTGAGCGCCGCCCCCCTCCAGGTGCCGCCCCAAGCACATGCTTGGTATGCTGGTGCCTGGAGCCGGCCCTGTTTCCTACTAATTGATTCCTTCTGCATTCAGAGACACAGGACTTTGTACATTCTTTGTGAATAAACAAAACTGCAGCAAAAAACCAACCAAACAAAAAAACCCGATCACCAATTTCCACTCCCAACTGGAACACCCACAGAGCCCCAAACATTGACTAGCCACTCAGGGAAAAAGGGGCAACAATATTAAATACATGGAGGAACATTCCATGACTTGCCAGAGGTTAGCATCTAAAATTACATCTACTCTCATCATGTTTCAGCCCACGGCAGCAGGAGCAAAGCTGGACGTTCCCTCCGTGACATTGTCTAATTAAAATATAACCATGCAAATCATTATTGCTACCATTGTTATATAATTGCAACAAATCTTATACAAAGTGTAACACATGGCCAGAAAGGGTTAAACAGTTTGCAGGCTAACTAATCCAAAGCCGACCTTTAAAGACATGTTAGAAAGGTATGCGAATGATAATTAGGGCCATTGCATGCTAAATAGGCTAGAACTTTGAAATGCAAACCTATATTGTTAGAAATGATTCTAACTGTGTACTCACGAATGTTATCCATGTAAACAGACAGTTCCTGTCTGCCACTATAACTATTGATTCAGAGATCAAAAGGGAATATTAACATGTAGATAAATCTTGGGTGAAATAATGTCATTGTCTATGTGTCTCTTTGAAGTTTGCGATACACTGCCTAATGGATAAATTGCCCTATCTTAATTTGTGTAACTAATTACTGGTGATGATTAGAAAACAGAAGGTTAAATCAAAAGCCTATTGTTTTCCAAAGACTGCAGGATCAAGTGGATGCTAGAACACTGTATAAAAAGACCCTTGGGTCCTGATCCTGTTTATCTCAGATCGGCTTAAGCTTCATCAGGGGAAGTTTGAGTCGCAAGATGAGATCGCCATTAAGCTGGTACACCCTGGATGTGATATTGGACATTGACTATAACCTATGAACTAAATTCTAAAGAAACTTTGCAACTACAAAGCTCACCATCGCTGCTATGTATCTGAACCACATGAATTGAACTCATGTCTGTATGCATATTGATCTTTTAACCATATTCTCTCTCTTTTCTTTTTAAATAAATTTTAGTTTAGTTAATAGGAATTGGCTGTAGCGTGTACTTGGGTAAAATCTGAAATATTCATTAACCTGAGAGGTAATGTGTCCGATCCTTTGGGATTGGCAGAATCTTCTCTTTTATATGATGAAATAAGATTTTCAGAAATCTTCATCATATTTGACTTGGGTACCTGGATGGAGGCCTGAGGCTGGGTTACTTTAAGGGGACTGTGTTGTTGGTTTCTGAACAACCAGTGAGGTAATAAAGAAGCTGTTTTATACTAGCTTGGTAAATTTAAGTACACCTCTACCCCGATATAACGCGACCCGATATAACATGAATTCAGATACAATGCGGTAAAGCAGTGCTCTGGGGGGGCAGGGCTGCGCACTCCGACGGATCAAAGCAAGTTCGATATAACGCGGTTTCACCTATAACGCAGTAAGATTTTTTGGCTCCCGAGGACAGCGTTATATCGGGGTAGAGGTGTACTGAAAATATCCCCCAGTTTTGGGGATTATCTGCCCCATTCTTTTCAGTTCACCCTAATTGAGTGACCTCAGCTGGCCCCTACTGGGACCCCGGTCACACCCTGCATTTGCAGCTCCCAGTTGCTGTGCAGCGTCAAGTCTTAGGCACAAAAAGTGAGAGCAAAGAGACTTGGACTGAATTAGAATGGTGGGAAGACTGGGATTGATTGGCCAAGGAGATTGGACTGGAAACCAGGAGGTGTGTGGGGGCTAGCCAATGGGTGGTTAGGTGGAGACAGATTGGATGAGTAGACTGAAAAAGATTGGACTGGTTGGGCATAGACTGGGAATAAGTGGGAAGGAGGTGGAAGAGGAGGGAAGCCAGATCTGACAAGTAATTAGGCTGTGGGGAGTAAGAGGACTGGGACAAGGATGCACAATGGTTTACATGATAATCCAGAATTCATAGAATAGGAGCTAAATTGCTCTGCTCCCTCATCCCTCTATCATCCCATCACCTAATCTCAGATCTTGTTTTCAGTAATTCAGACCTTTCAGAAAGATTCACCTTTGAGCAGCGGCAGCTCCAGGCACCAGCGCTCCAAGCGCGTGCCTGGGGCAGCAAGCCGCAGGGGGTGCCCTGCCAGTCCCTGCTAGGGCGGCAGTCAGGCAGCCTTCGGCAGCATGCCTGTGGGAGGTCCGCCGGTCCTGTGGCTTCGGCAGCAATTCCGCGGCAGGTACGCCGAAGCCGCGGGACCAGCAGACCTCCCGCAGGCATGCCGCCGAATCCGCGGGACCTCCCGCAGGCAAGCCGCCAAAGGCGGCCTGCCTGCCATGCTTGGGGCGGCAAAAAAGCTAGAGCCGTCCCTGCCTTTGAGGCCGACTGTCTGAGGTCTCTGTCTGAAGGTCAATTTTTTTAAAAAAAATTAAGCAAACAGTGTCTCAATTGTTTGATTATAAAAAGAATGAAAAAAAATCCCATTATAAATTTGTTTTGTGGCCTTTATTTAGAATATCTTCATGGCTGAAACAGTTGGAGATAGAAAGTTGAAGTTTGAGAGGAAAACAACCCTTATTGAGAAGTACCTTTGAGCATTCAGGTAAAATATGATTTTAATTTGACTTAGTTATGAGTCTTTGAAGAGGATAATTTAAGAGGTTATGGGATTCGAGGATAGTTTAATTAGCTGCCTCTTGGTTTCAGCCCAGCTCTCTATTGGAGAGCAGATAGAGCTAGCAAAGTGCAGATGTTACTAGAAAATCCTTTCTTGATGCTTTTGCAATGATTACAAATGATGAAGTAATTGTGGACAGAGTCCTTTTTACACAGCAAGCAATAACTGGAACTGTATGGAAATTTTGTGAGGGGAAACCTCACTTGGTTTTGTTGCAAACATGGATTAGGTTTGTCAAGGCTAATGACATTTTCTGTGAATTTGAGCTAAGTTTTAAACATGCCTGATCAGAGCTGGGTTTGAGAAGAAACCAGGAAAAGCTTGCCAGCTTGACAGCTTATTTGAACCCAAAGATCAGGGTTCCTAACCTCACATAGATCAAAATGTGATTTGGGGAATGTGATGGGAAAAAAGTGAACATGTTACTGTTCTCTTCCATAGCATCTTTCACATGAGAATCTCAGTGATTTGAAAGCCTTAATGAATCCTCATAATGTGCAGTTCCTGTAAGGAACCTGGTAGCTTTATCCCCATTTTATACATGGATAACCTGAAGCAGAGAGTGAACTGCCAAAAACCAGGGAGAGCCACATAATAGTAACATATACTTGTCAGTGTTTCCTTTATTTATAAATAACCTGGCTGTGGTTTTTTGCGTTTGTTTATATCCTTTGCTTGTAAACCAAGTGCTACTTTTACAAGTTCAGCTAGGTAAAAATCCTCCTCTCTCAAGACTAAAGCTGAGTGAAGAATGGATTTTTTGGTTTGCGGGCTAAACCAAAAATAGTCTGGAAGAAAAAAAGAATCTTGCTCCATTTCAACTGAAACAATTTTTTTCATCAAATTTAAAAAAAAATAAAAATAAAGAAACCCAAAGAAGTTTGTTTTGAATCAACCGAAATGTTATGGTCAGCTCAAAAAGATTTCCCCCCATAATTCTTCAATTTGATTTGGCAGTTGTTTTTGTTTTTTTAAACTGGCCACATTTGAAATCAAAACACTATTTCAAATTGAAAAGTAAAAAGAAAAATGTTTTTAAATGAAGTGGTCTACGGGGAAGGTCCCAAAAAGAATTTTCCATCTGAAACTATTTGTTGAATGTGACCCGATAGCGTGGTACGCAGCTTCACGGAAAAAAAACCCAAAACAGTTTGTCAAAAATGTTTTAGCTGGCTCCACTCAAGATTGCTTTTAGATTCTGTGACAAAGCTTCAAGCCTGTATTGGTGGGTCCCGCACTTCCGGGCAGATTCAGTGGCCTCAGAAGCTCGCTAAGGCCCTCAATGGGACCTCCCTTTCCCAGTGAAGTGGCAAAAGTCACAGCTTATTGAGCTACTTTCATCCCAGGCCAGTATGGGAGGTGGAAAGGGATGCCCCGCAGTCTCTGTTGCTCCTTAGAGCTCAGTAGGCGCAGTCCGGCCTCTTGCCTGGACCGAGGCCTGCTTCCCCTCTCAAGGGGGTTTCTGTGGGCGGGGGGGAAGAACCCAGGCCCACCACTCCGGGTTCCAGTCCAGTGACCCTAATGGTAGCAGCTGTTGGCGGCTTTGCCTTCACCAATGGAGCTGCTTTGATTCCCTGGGCCACTTCCCCGTGGTCCCCTTCGCCTGGCTTCACCCTTACCTCAGGATTCAGCAACGCTTCCTCTCCTCCAGCTCCTTTCACCTAGGCTCTCCTCAGAGAACTGGAAGAAGAGCTTTTAAGCAATATGAGTAGGACCTTGATTAGTTCCAGCTGTCTCTATTAGCCTAACAGCCTTAACTGACCCTTTGCTGGTTAATTGGAGTCATGTGCTTGCATTAGCCTAATGCCTTTAACTGGTTAATTGGCGTCAGGTGTCTTGATTGGCCTGGAGTAGCCTTTGTTTGGCTACCCAGGGAACAGGGACCTGCTCATCCTGAGGCTGATAGATTTGCCTTCCACTATTCTTTTATAGCCTTCTGGTCTGAGTCCACCACAATTCCTTCTTCATTTGGGCTGCCAGACTGCAGGTCTGATCCATTCATTATGAAGCATGCAAATGCTAGAAAGCAAGTCAATTCCCTCGATAAAAGATCTTAAAGACCTTAATAGTCTTGGTCTACACACAATTTATGTACTAGTATAAGTATTCAAGTTAGGGGTATGATTTTTTTAAGGAAATAGTTATAAGAATTAAATTCCCTAATGCAAACATAATTATACTGGTATAAATATGTATTATACCAGTAGGCCTTATTCCTCTTCCTAGGCAGGAATAGCTGTAATGCATAAAGGTGTGGTATGCCTAAACGCAGTCACATTAAGTAGGGGATGCCACTTCAACTTTACTTGTATAATTAAAGCAATACAACTTGGACGCAGACAAGACCAAAGATTGAAGGGGTTGAGTGTGGAGGGAGATGCTGGCACAGTAAAAAATCACCAGCCCACACAATTTAAATTTTATAAGCAGGCTTCAAATAGCTGATACAAAATTTTTCCACCCTGCAGAGTCAATCTGAAGAGAATGAACTAGGTTGCAGAAGATAGCGCGGAGGCAGACAACTTCTTTTTCTGCTCATGATCAAACTGAAATGGAAAATTTATATGGCAAATTAATGCCATGGGAGTGTAATGAGATTTTATCAGTGGAAACGCTAGTCAAAGGAAAAACAACGGTACGCACCAAACTTTATTACTGATTACTTGTCAGTTCCTAAAATGAATGTGAACTTTCATTGGGTGCACCCACCAACTTGTATTGCAGTGGCTGATCTTAATTTTTTAAAATCACCTTTGCAATTAAACAATGTCAGTTTTCAAGGGATAAAAAATACCACAATAATGTTATCTAGTTTGTGACAAAGTTCCTCCTCTATCTTGGTGGGTCCTGCGCTTATTGGCGGATTTTCTTGCCTCAAAGATTCACCATGTGGGTTGGGAAACAGCCCAGAGACCTTCCCCTCTGGAAGAACCCACAGTCCAGGTCAATTGGGAGGTTTGGGGGGAACCCGGGCCCGCCCTCTACTCCGGGTTCCAGTCCAGGGCCCTGTGGACTGCAGCTGTCTATAGTGCCTCCTGTAACAGCTGCATGACAGCTACAACTCCCTGGGCTACTTCCCCATGGCCTCCTCCAAACACCTTCCTTATTCTCACCACAGGGCCTTCCTCCTGGTGTCTGATAACGCTTGTGCTCCTCAGTCCTCCAGCAGCACACCCTCCCACTCTCAGCTCCTTGCGCCTCTTGCTCCCAGCTCCTCACACTCGCACCACAAACTGAAGTGAGCTCCTTTTAAAACCCAGGTGCCCTGATTAGCCTGCCTTAATTGATTCTAGCAGCTTCTTCTTAATTGGCTCCAGGTGTCCTAATTAGCCTGCCTGCCTTAACTGGTTTTAGCAGGTTCCTGATTACTCTAGTGCAGCCCCTGCTCTGGTCACTCAGGGAACAGAAAACTACTCATCCAGTGACCAGTATATTTGCCTTCTACCAGACTCCTGTACCCCACTGGTCTGGGTTTGTCACAAGTTATAAAAGGCAATGCTAGCATGTTTAACAGTAACCACTGTGCCTGCTGCCGGTACAAGCATAGATGAAGTTAAATATTTAGGCTGGATAATGGTATGGCCAACAACATTGGTAGATAGGAAAGCTGATCACATAGTGGGTCAGAAGGAAACCACCTTCTATCATATACAACAATGGGGGAGAGAAAGGTATGAGTGGGCTTTATATCATGTCTTTTAGGGCCCATCCGCATAGGTCGTCTTGAACTTCAGCATTCTAGGACATGTAGTTGGCAAAGGGCAGCGTGAACACTGTACTGTATTACCATCTATGTAATATTATACTAAATCATGGATGCTGGATCTGGGAGTAATAACTCCACGGATATTAGTGGGATCATAACCACTCTGTCCTTCGTATGAGGCTATAGGGAAGGGGAACTCCACTATGGAAAATGTTGAGAGCCACTGCACTTGACAATGGCAACCACACACTTCATATTATGTGTTTATAGCCTGAAGAGCATGGTGTAGCTCGAAAGCTTGTATCTTTCACCAGCAGAAGTTGGTCCAATAAAAGATACTACCTCACCCACCTTGTCTCTCTTATTACATGGTAAGTTATAAATAGCCATTCTCATGCTAGCTAGATCATTTCATTTTGAGCCCTTCTGAAGATGAAGACACCACTGAACCACTGAGCAGAGATCAGTTTCCAAGTAATTATACAAGAAAGCTCTTCTTAGTATGTCATCTGCAAAGATACAAAGGAACTAGAGGGGGAAAAAGCTGATAGTTGGATGCTTTGGAAATGGATATTAAAGAAGAAAGAACAATTCAAAATCTTTATGTATTTAAATGACTTCCACTGGATCATCTCTGAACTGTCATTCAGTAACTGCTAGTTATAGTGGTAAAATATTGATTATGGCAAGAAAGAGGTTATGCAGTCTATTCTAGGTTGGTCCACAACTCTCGGCCTTCTGAGGCCCAAAACCAGGACTTTATTGTTGATGTAATAGACTGGCTAGTATGTGTGCCACTGCCCTCTACTGGATAGAATCAGAGGTGTTCAACTATACGTCATAAGCCCCATGCTCCACAAGCTGAGACGCTCTTTTAGCTCAAGAGGTAGGGGCCTGTGATTTTTGGAATAGGGCGATAAGATTGTGATCTCTGCTGCCCCTGGTTAGATACTAGTGACCATGGCATGCAGCATAGTGACAACTACCTGTCCAGAAATTCATCTTACATACAGGAGACAAATCCTGACTGTTTGTTAGCTGAGAAAACAATCATGCAATGAGTCATCACATTTATGTTTACCTCACACATTTAGATTAAGGCTTGGGGCAAAGTTACCAGTTCAATAGTATATCCGTTCCCTCTCATAGGAGAGGTTTTGAGGCATGTTGACTGACAAGGCACATGGTCTTCCAGCCCTGTCTCCAGGGACCCTGAGATACACCCCAATTTTTAGCTCAGTAAGTGAAGACCACAGCTTAGGTGTCAGCACCAATGCAGCTACACCTCATGCTGGCTGTGAGTGGCTGAGCTGAGTGTGAAGTTGAATGGTACCTGGAGGTTAAATAAGTAATCTAATCAATAGTGTGGTATCTGACTGCATTGTCAATTGTGGACTGACGTGTTGTTGCAACAGTGTTGGTCCCAAGATATTAGAGAGACAAGACCTGAAGAAGAGCTCTGTGTAAGCTCGAAAGCTTGTTTTTCACCAACAGAAGTTGGTCCAATAAAAGATATTTCCTCACCCATCTTGCCTACTGTGATATTATCAATTATCTTTGGCCAAGATATATGGTATTCTCTAGTCTTCTAGAATGTTGAGGGATTAGTTTGTTTGCTTGCAAACAGACTATGGTTAGGATCATATAGTTAAATGACAGGGTTGCCTGCAGTAGCAGGGGACAGGACTCAATTACCCAGGAATTACTCAGTTCCACTCCTACAACTCTATTAGTACACATGGACTCCGTTTCTTAAAGGAAAGTTAAGAGCACAAACAAGAGAACAGCAAAGCTGCTAATGTACAAGAACAAGAAACTGCAATGAAGACATGTAATTCCATTGTCTTTGCAGAATGAAATGCTGAGAGTTATAGCATTTATGCTTTATGGTAAAGAGTCAATTTTAACGAACTCTTTCCATTAACAATCCTAGGTGGCATTAGTGACCAATAGGAGTTCAGAAATATTTTTTTATCTCAGTGTCTATAACTAGAATGTCATTGGCACCATATTGACCAACAGCCTTTAATTAAATTCAAGCAAAGCAGCAGAGCCTCTAATTGAAGTTTAAAAGGGAAAGTGCTTTATGGACAGATGATATCGCATGACTGCATTTTTCAGTCTTGGAGGACAACATTCGAAGGATCAGCACATTTCAAGCTGAGCCAATCAGACAAGACTCCTAAAGTGACAAACTTCCATGGAGTTATTGACACCAACCAATCACATTTTCATTCAGCTAATTCATTTAAGGGCCCATTCAAAAACTCCATCTTTAAAGGGCAATTATCTTTTTAATCTGTGAACAGTGTAACAAGCTTCTGGGTTATTTTAAAACCAGTTCATTTCAAGGACAGGTTTCCTACCCCAATCTGTTGTATTTAACCATAGTAGACTCAGAAAGGAAAGGTTGGAAAAACTGTTACAAGAGTTTAAAAAAGAATCATCCCAAAATTATAATCTTCAGTTTTAAGCCTTTGGATGTAAAGTGTTGCAGGGCAATTGTGGTCCAGCATCTTGTGGACCCTGCATATATCTGACAGAAAGTAGGCTAGGGAGAGCCATGGAGAGAGAGTGTTTATGGACTGAGAGACACTGAATCAAATTTCATTCATTATTTAACAAATACCTAAACAACCTAAAAAAGCATTTAACTGAAACCTAAGGCTTCCTGCTTCCTCAAGAATACCACAGTGATATCTGTGCCTAATTGGTACTGTGCCTTTAAATTAGGACATGGGCTAGAACCGCTGCATTCAGAACCAGGCCAGAACTTGACCAATTTTGCAACCCAGGTTCTTAAGTCTGGCCAAATGTGAAGACAGATCCAAAGTCTGTAGACATCTAGATGTTGGTTTCCCCCCCCTTTACTCTAATGTAAGTTTCCAGCACCATGTAGTGAGGATCTACTGGGAAATCAGTGATTTGTCTGTAGAGGGGAAAGCCAGGAAAATCTTCCCCAACAGGTATCACATTATCATTAGTAGGTCAGATATGCTCCTGGGCTAAAATGTCCAATAGCATCCCAGCCAGGAATTGTTTTTCCTCACTCCACAGTCTTCCTCTCAATGTTTTTCTGTGGTTTGCATCATTCACTAACTATTACTATGTGTACAGTGTTGCTATGAAACCTGGGCATGGCTTCTCTCCTGCTACTGACATCACCCAGAAATCCCTGGGAATAAGTCAAGAAGAATCAGAAGCTTCACGAAAGGGTGGAGAAAAAGCAAACAGCTGAAGAGAAATAAGAGATGGGCTGAATGAGTCCGGCGGACTGCAAGGGATCTCTTTCCAGCATCTGCTTTTACATTCTTATGGGGCATGACAGCTATACATGGACGAAAAGGCTAACTTTCTAGACTAATGTTGTCAACTTCCCACATTCGGTCTTTTGGGAGGGAAGGGTCCAAAGAATGTATATGGTAAAAAATGGTCTTCTTGCCAGTCCC
Organism: Emys orbicularis; assembly: GCF_028017835.1. Classification (NCBI taxonomy): domain Eukaryota; kingdom Metazoa; phylum Chordata; order Testudines; family Emydidae; genus Emys; species Emys orbicularis. The sequence goes on along the minus strand of NC_088684.1, from coordinate 142,548,496 downwards.
TTTGTTTGCTATTTTTTAGTTGGAGATCCAGGAGATTAGGGACCAGTTGGAAGAGGGTAGCATCAACTCCATCTTCCTCACCCGCACGGACATTGTTACTTATGTAACCCTTCTGCCCATCTAAGTTGGCAGCAACAAGGGCCGGGTTCTGTATCTAGGGGTTCCGTTTCAATAACGCAATGCAAAACCGGCTCGAGCCCCCACCCAGTGACCTGGGACAATTACATACCACCCCCTGGGTACCTCTAAGAGGCAATACTTCCCCTCTCGCAAGCACGGAGTCTGAGTGTAGCAAAAAATGTTTAATAACATGAGGTAAACGACATCAGCATAAAATTGGAAAAACACCACAAACAGGATTCATAACACAAACCATGAGCAAAACCCACCCCAGCAAATTGGGCTGTGTCCTTTCCCTTTGGTTCTTGAATCCAGCAACCCAGAAATCACCCAGAGTCCCCAAAGTCCAACACCCCCAAAGTCTCTTGGGTCCAGCAACCACCCAAAGTCCCAAAAAGTCCAACAACCCCCAAAGTCTCTGTCCCTGGTCAGTGCAGCCCCAGAGTAAAAGGGGGGGGCACGCAGGGTGTTAAGGGGCACCTTACGTGATCCGAGGCTGGCCAGCCGTCTGTTTCCCCGTGGGGGTTCCGCCGCAGCCTTCACCACGAGCCAGTTCACTTTCCTGCCATCCCACGAACTGCTCCGCTCTACAAGCTGCTCCGCTCCACTGCACTCCGCTCCGCTCCGCTCCCCGACCTGTGAGCCATTCCAGCCGTCCCCACAAACAACTCCGCTTGCCGTTCCTTGGGCCACTCCAACCGGCCCCGCAAGGCTACGCGCCGCTCCTCCAGTCATCCCCACAAATTGCTCCGCCAGCTGCTGAGCAATATAGCTTCAGGCTCCCCCACTAGTTAACACAGCACTCAGTGATCTCAGCTCTTAATAACTTTAGCTCTTTTGTGATTTCAGCTCTTAGCAATTTCAGCTCATAGTATAGTAGGGGAGCCCCAGTGCAGGTGCACCATTGGCCCAAAGTGAATTCAGCTCAGCAGTCTGTAACTAGACTCCTAATGGAATCAAAGTTAGCTCTGACATTCAACAGTGGAGAGAGGAGGTAGTGCAATTGGTGTTTCAAACCCTCAGAGGGGGCCCATATCATCAGATACAAATACCTGTCCCCATCCTCTCTCAATTCACTGGGTTTTGTAACCCATGCCCCTTGTCAAGCAAGTGCTACTTAGGTAATGGTGAAGGACTCACTCAGTCCTTCTGTCATACAACAGTTCCACTGGCCTTGATTCACAGAATCAGGGTAACAAAACTTTATTCTTCCTGCCCCAATAACAGAGAAACTGGGGATCCCACACCAGCCAAAGTAACCACTTTCAGTTGCTGTTGTTTCATGCCAGGCGAGTGGGTGTGCCTATGCAAACAAGATTAGCCCCTGGAGTTCTTTTCCACACTCGCCATAATTCACCACCAGATGTCAGGGTAGAGCTCATCCTGACTCTGCTTACACTTAATCTGTCCTACTCTAAGAGCCTTTTCTCATCTGAGCAAGTGACAGAAGTGAATTGTAAGTGGTACACACCAGCCCTTCCTTTCTCTCTCCCTGCTCATCTCCCCCAGTTCAGAGCCACATTTGGATTTCCCTTCATTTCTTCCCAAGAGCAGCCCCTTCCACCTATTTAAATGGCCATTATTACTCAAAAGAAATAGGACCAGCTTCTTCTCTTCAGTTCTTCTCCACAGAGTTTGGCTAGGTTATGTGTTTAGCCACGGCCTGATGATGGATGTGCTGAGCTGAGACTAAATGAGCCACAGCTAAGTCAAAGAGTTTCGGGGGTGGAATTAGTAGCTACCAAGAGATCCTGTAGAAATATTGTGCATTCTGAATTCTGACTGGAGACAGACTGGTTCACCACAGTCTTCAAGCTGAGATGGGCAACCCCACTGCCAGCTCAGAGCTCATAAGTGTAAAATGCAGTGCAGATGGTTTTTGTTTAGAGCTGGTGAATAAAATACGTTTCCATGAAATTTGGTGCAAATTTTTTTGTTTTTGAAAACAAAAATATTTCTGATTTTGATTCACTCTCCATTTCCGGGGGGAAAGGGATGAAAGGGAAGGGAAGCCCCCCAAAACACCCCCCAACCCCAAAAACGTGTTGAGATGTTTGAAAATTGAAATCAAATAGCATTTTAGTTTGAAATAAAACTTTTCATTTTGATTCAAATGTTTTTCATCAAGAAACTGACAAAAAAAAGTTACCTATCATTTAAGTCAGCAAACAATTTTGAATATACATATGGGGTCACTCTACTCAGTAAGAAGGTGTCTTTTTTTAACTAGAGTCACCATAATAAAGACCCTAATCCTAAAATGAGCTCCCAGCAGCTGGAATCTTGTGTCTGCATAGAGCCCATTAATTTAATTGAGGTTCTGCCTCTACAGAGTTTATTGCAGGATTGGGACGTACATGATTGCAAGCAGAATTAAGCCCCATAATTGGAACGTAGTTACCAATTCTGTGACACCTCCTTCAGTCATTTTTCTATCACTTAATCACCAGCTGTCCTCTTTCTTCACATCCCCATGTCCTCAAGCAGTGTATGAACACACATATATTACTCTGCCAACAAAGTACCCCAGCCTTTTTTCCCCTATGTCTAAACTTGTGATTTATATAGATACATTAGGTGACTAGTTACTGCTGCAGAAAATTTAGGAATTCAGTTCAACATCAGTGGATCAACATTGTATTATATGCTATGTTTTTAAATTGATTTTTTAAAGACACTATCAATCTACTCATTTGGGGGAAGCTTCATAATACATATTATGTACAAAATATAAACCTGTACAAAAGATAAACATGTACAAAAGATAAACCTGGTGTAATTACCTATGAAACACTATCAAAGTGCTCACCTCCACTACTACAAAGTTGCCTGTCTTAAGGTATTATAATAGTCTTGCACGAGAAGATTTGAATGCTTGTTCAAAGCTCCAGTGTCAATTTTATTCTGCTCAGATTTTATACTGTGCTCATCACTGTTGTATCTGAGCTCATCAATGGCACTCCACACAAGTGCAAGGATTCACCCACACCTATCCAATTGCAGGACTATGAACTAGAAGTATTTCTTAAGCCTTTAAACCGTAAATATTTCTTTGATAGATTCCGGATTTTTAAATAAGGCTCTTTAGCATACTGTGAAATTTGAATGCCTCAAAACTAAATTTTTTTGCATTTTGTATTGAATTTAAAAAAAAGTGTCTAATTTGGTAGAATGCTTGAGATTTTGGCTGTTTTATTCCAAAGGAGGATCATTTGGAAAGAAAGTGAGCCATTTAAAATTTCTATTGAATTCAGATGAACATCAATTTATTTTCATCCCTGGCTGGGATGATTTAGTTCAGTGGTTCTCAAACTTTTGTACTGGTGACCCACCCCTTTCAAATAGCAAGCCTATGAGTGTGACTCCCCCTTATAAATTAAAAACACTTTCTTATATATTTAACACCATTATAAATGCTGGAGGCAAAGTGGGGTTTGGGTTGGAGGCTGACAGCTTGCGACCCCCCATCTAATAACCTCGTGACCCCCTGAGGGGTCCCGACCCCCAGTTTGAGAACCCCTGATTTAGTTGGGGATTGGTCCTGCTTTGAGCAGGGGGTTGGACTAGATGACCTCCTGAGGTCTCTTCCAACCCTGATAGTCTATGATTCTATGATATGAAAAATATTTGCAATCTCTCATTGTTTCATGTGAGGGTATCCATTTTATGAAAATTCTGTGAAAATTGACATTTGAGGGCTATGCAGTGGCCTAGGTCAGTGGCTCTCAACCTTTCCAGACTAATGCACCCCTTTCAGGAGTCTGATTTGTCTTGCGTACCCGCAAGTTACACCTCGTTTAAGAACTACTTGTTTACAAAATCAGACATAAAAATACAAGTGTCACAGCACACTGTTACTGAAAAATTGCTGACTTTCTCATTTTTACCATATAATATTATAATAAATCAATTGGAATATAAATATTGTACTTACATTTCAGTGTAAGCAGTATAAGCAAGTCACTGTCTGTATGAAATTTAGTTTGTACTGACTTCGCTAGTGCTTTTTATGTAGCCTATTGTAAAACTAGGCAAATATCTAGATGAGTTGATGTACCCCCTGGGAGACCTCTGTGTACCCCAGCGGTACACATACCCTTGGTTGAGAACCCCTGGCTTAAAACAACTGTGTGTGTTTGGTTAGGTATTAAGTCCTAGTCCTATATACGAAAGTACAATGAAATCATTCTAGTGCCTCCAATGACCTAGCATGGAGTTAGAGGGTGTTGTGCTGCTGGGGTACCATCTTCTGCAGGAGGTTTAAAATGAAGGCTCTCACCACTTTTGATCATTGATGATTCCAAGAAACCTTTCTGCAAGAGGTGTACTAATCAGAGAGTTCTATCTAAATTCCAAATTACATTCATGGTCGGTTATCATCTGCTCTCTTCACTTTTATCACAGGATATGGCATGCTTCACTTCCTGTCCTAACTGGTTCTTAGTGCTGCTGCATCTTCCTATACAGCTGCTTCATTCCAGCCCAGAGGTGGCTGCACTTCAGTGATCTCTAAGCACCAGCATGGCAAGTTCTTTGGGATCCTTTGCAATTAAAGGCACAACATGAATCCAAGACGTTGTTATCCATAATTATTAATCAGCCAAAAAGAGAACCAAAGGAAGAACCAACACACCAGCTCCCATCCTCCTTCCAAGCCTGTTGTGGAACCTATGATGGTAGTTTCTATAGCCAATGCCTTCCTGGACTCTCAGGCAAAGTGACTGGAGCTGCTGCAGTGGGGTAGGAAAAGCCCTGATTGTAACTGATAGCATTAGTATCAAAGTGCATAAGGACCTTCTGGGAGTGTTCTGAATGTTTTGCACCACCAGAGGCTCTCAGCATCTTGCAGGATCAGGTCCTCAGTATGAAGGGGAGGGGGGGAGGGAAATCACACATTTCAGAGGAGAAGTCCTGAATGGTGCTGAATACAAATACACCCTGGAGCTAGTCCCATTGAAGTAATTTTGATTTCAGTGGGAGCAGGCCCATAGCACTGATAGGTATTGAGCACCTCCCTACGGCCCTGATCAAATGTATCTGTATTCATAAAGCATGTCAGTACATGCTTAAAGTTATGCTTTCCTGGATAGGGATAGGCTCAAACATCAGCTGAAGTGCTTTGGGGCCCAGAATTAGCCCATACAGTAAATGCCAGAAGCATTTTACTTTTTTACTTATCAGTTTAAGTAATGAGAAAGGCATGTGTTGGGAAAAAAAGTCCTATTACCGGACACATGACAAGGAGCTGACTCATGGGACAGACGACAAGCAGATGTCCTCGATAACCTTATTTCGGAGACGGCTGTTTAAAGCACTGATTTTGCACAACCACGCTCGTGAATTAGCTCTACTGCCCACCAGAGATGTTAAAAAAAAAGACTTCCCGTGAACAACATTGCTGAGAATGGTTACCATAGTGGCATTTCAGTTAACGGAGAAAACTTCAATTAACAGGCAGCTGGGTTTATGCTATGAAGATTTATGCTTCTTTATTGGATAATAAGGCCAATTTCCCCCTTTTTAAAGCAATTTAAAGTTATGAGGTTTCAAGGTCTGCCCCCGCCCAAGAAGAGTGACTTTGCCTTTGCCTTTCTATAGTACTTTTCATCCAGGGATCACAAGGTGCTTTATAATGTTATTGAATTCTACCACAAGCCCCCATAATATAGACCAGGTCCAATAATATTTCCAGGTCCAATAAGTGGATGCTGCTCCATTGAAATCAATGAAATGGCACCCACCTACACACACTCTGAGTTTGAAGCCAGGTGTATACCTCTCATCCCTGCTCTCTTTATGTCTCTTTATTCTCTAAAGCAGTGTTTCTCAATGACCAGTCTGCGGACCGGCATTAGTCCCTGAGATCTCCCTGATACAGATTAGGAAGGCAGCAAGCCGGTTGAGAAACACTGCTTTAAAGGACTAGAACATGCCATCTCCTCAGGGAAAGGAAAAATGGAGAAAAACATAACTGACTTAGTTCCCAAATGTTACACTTTTGTCTTGGGAGCTTAGTTTGTGGTTTGGAACCAGTGGGGCTGGAAATCATTAATCCTGAATGGACCTAGATCAAGTGAGGAAGAAGAGAGCTGCTAGTAAGTCCAGACGGCTTAATAATGTCATTTACTTTTGATTTCCAACCAGAGCGAGGTGAATAACTGATTCCTCCAGTTCGCTGGCAGCTCTGAAAAATTAACCAACCAGTCTGTTTGGATTCAAGGAAACATTTACTTTTCAGACACTTTTTAACATAAGAGTAAAGGACATGAAGTGCTAGATTGGTGAAAAAGCAGCGACCACCATATCTCCTTTCCAACCTTTAGGGCTGGTCTACACTGCGGGGGGGGGGGGGGTCGATCTAAGATACGCAACTTCAGCTACGAGAATAGTGTAGCTGAAGTCGACGTATCTTAGATCGACTTACCTCCCCCGTCCTCACGGTGCGGGATTGATGGCTGCAGCTCCCCCGTCGACTCCGCTTCCGCCTCTTGCCCTGGTGGAGTTCCGGAGTCGACGGGGAGCACATTCGGGGATCGATTTATCGCGTCTAGACGAGACGCGATAACTCAATCCCCGATAGATCGATTGCTACCTGCCGATCCAGCGGGTAGTGAAGACATACCCTTTGCCCCGTAGTTAAGGGCACTTTCCTGGGATGTGGAAGATTTGGGTTCAATTCTCAGGTGAGTACCCTACCCGCTCAGCTAAAATCCTTCAGAGTGGCGCTTCCTCCTCTGGTGGTTTTGTGAATGGCGCTTAAGCCCTCACAACATTTTTGGGCCCAAACTATGTGGTGATTTCATGTCAAATTTGTCACTAGTTTCAGGTCAATCAAAACTATGCTTTTCAAGAAACAAACATTTAGTGCAAAGTTTCACGCAGCTCCCTTTCCAAGTGGGATTTCAACTTCACCTTGTATGTCAGAGTCTTGAAATCAAAGTCTAATTTTTTTTAGCCACTGTGACTTGGGGATCATAGGACTGGGAGTAAGATCCACAAATGGGCAAAGCTGCCTATGCTGAGAATCTGTGCAAATCCTGTATCTCAGGAAGCTTCCTTAGAGACTTGTGCTATGGTGTTCCACCCAAATGACAGCTCTACCTATCAACAAAATCAGTTGGGACAAAATCAGTACTTGGTCCTGCTAGTGAATGCAGGGGGCTGGACTCGGGGACCCTTCCAGTTCTATGAGATAGGTATATCTCCATATATTATTATTATTATTATTAACATCTGGAGGGATCTGTCGCGAAACCTATGCCACAATACATAGCTTCCTGCAACTTTGAGGGAACATGACAGAGATGGATGTGTGGGCAGAGGTGTTGAAAAAATATATTGCTCCTTATAGAAGTACAATTCCTAATTCGTGCCTTTGATGATGTTGTTCACTCTGTTACCAACCACATTCTGCCATGCTCAGGAAATCCATGAAATGGACAAACACTCCTCTGATCTACGCAAGGTACAACATGGGGAGGATGCTGTATTTTATACAGAAAACAGTATTGGCATCTTCAAAGAGCCTTGCAAACATTAAGTAACCCCACCAGATTTACAATTTCTCAAAGCAATACTCCAGTCTTTTCCCATCCAAAACACTTGCTTAAAGTATTTCCTTTCGGCACAATCACAAACAAAGGAAGTCACCACTTCCTCTGGCAAAATTACCATCCAGCCTACATACAAATCAGATGCCTTACCAACCAGCCAGCTTAACACCCAAACACACGGCTTATCTCCAACAGGCTTCCTCTCATATCCAGCGTACAATTGCACTTCTTTAATTCAGATCTCAGGCTTTTAAGATACAATTATAATTATTTGTATTCCTGTCGCACGTAGGAGCCCCCGTTATGAACCAGGCCGCCATTATGGTAGGTGCCGTAAACACGCAGAGAACAAAAAGACGGTCCCTACCCCAAAGAACTAGTAGCAGTAACAAGACTCCTCTTAGGTACACGTCTGTAGGTACCACGACTCTTAACTCTAACCTTCGCAGGGCGCATTTGAGTTTGTTGTGGATGGCTGTCATGTCAGAGGCAGAAGGGAGTTTGCTGTGGATGGCACGAGTGCACATGGGTGTCCTGGTGGATGGAAAGAGGTGTGAGTTTTGGCTGGTCTGGACAGAGCTGCATACGGTAGGGAGAATGACTTCTCCTCTGACCCCTAGACATGCTCCGTCCGGGGCTGAGCGGTGACTCAGTAGCAGGGCAGTGAGGGAAGCCGGTGCGGACGCTGCCTGTACTGCACACAGATAAAGGCCCTTGCCCTCCAGGGCTGTCTAGTCTGGCACCAAGTCTGTGGCGAGGGCTCAGAGGTGCTATGGGGTAATAACGACAAACAAGAACCTTCATAAACATGGACCCTTGGAAGGATTTTAAATCAGTTCTCCAGCCTCTGCTTGCTGTCCCCTCTCCGATTTCTTGGCAGTGCTGCCACCCTGTGGTACAAGTGAAAGAGCAGCACTTGCTTGAGAGCTGAAGCAGCTGCAGACTTGGCAGCAATAGCCTGTGCCAGGCCCGGGGCGTGTGAAAGCCAATCCGGAACCCTCTGCCCTCACGTATCCTGCTTTTCAGGAAGAGGGCTAACCAACGTGGGGCTGAGGCACCCGGTAGGGGGCCCTCCCCCTTCCCCTTTATTGTTGTTTGCTTAAGCCATCAGCATGTTGCTTTCACTTGAACTTCAGACTTGCTGGGGGATGGATTGGCTCCTGCGCCACTGAATGTATATGAAGTGAATTGCAGTGGGGGTTGTTTGTTACATTACCATAGTGCCTAGAAGCCCAAGGCATGGACCAGCACCCCATTGTGTTAGGTGCTGTACAAAACACAGAACAAGATAACAATCCCTCCTTTCCCCCCACCCATTGCAGGTCTCTTACCACCGGGCACCATGTCCCCTCATGGCCAGGTGTGGCACTGCAGCAACTCCATCTTAGTTTCCCTCACCACACAGCTGTGTGTGGCCCTCAGGACTCCAGCCTTCCAGCCAGGTCATTGATAATCTCACTCCTTCCAGGGTAATACATAGTCCCATGGGCCAAAAGTCTAATGACCCTGTATAGGGTCATCAGTCCCAGCCCCAGCCTGGACTGCTTGCCCCCTCTGGGAGGCTTTCCTACCTCCTTTTCTGGGGATGGTAGGGGACCTAGGCCTGCCTTTTGCTGTGGGTTACAGTCAGGGACACTGTGTTTAAGCAGCCAGGACCTGCTCTTTAGAATCCCTTGCTGCTTTCTCCTGTCTGTCCCCAGGCTTCTGTCCTAGGACGACTCCTCCAGTTCCCTCTCTCTGGAACTCCCACTCCTTGTGTAACTTCCTGCCTATCTTCTATAGGGGAGACTCCTCTCATTAGTTCTCTTTGGCAATCACCCCCATCCCCCAGCCTTCTTATCCCAACTCTCAATGACCCAGCAATTAGCCACAGTGAAGGCGGTAGGTAGCTAGCCTACCTGTTAATCCCTTAGGGTATGTCTACACTGCATTGTAAACCTGGGACTGTGGGACTCGGGCTTGTGGACTCAGTGTTTCCAAGCCTGTGGTTGAACATCCACATTGCACTGTAAACCTGGGTTTACAATTGCTGGACCCGGGTCTCACAGCCGTGATAATGCGTCCGTACTGCACTACACAGACCTTCTGACTCGGGTCTGAAGCTTGAGTTGCATCCACACTGTCCACTCAGCTGACCCACACCCCTTAGCAGCGTCTTAGGACCTGCATCCTGAGTTCTTGCTGGCCTGAGTCAGACTGATTTGTGTGTGGACAGAAAGGGGGCTTGGACTCAGACCTGAGTCAGAGCCTGGGCTCTGAGTGTAGTGTTGGAGAATAACACAGTTCTTACTTTTTTGTTTGGGTACAGCAAGTTACTTTATTTTCTCTCTATTAATTGCATAGAGTGAGAGAGGACACAGGGTTTTTCCTTTCTAGGCAGGTCTCTTAACAGGTAAACAATTACAGCAAGCATTTATACCTTTTGTTACAGACAATGAAAAGCAACAGCTGCATTTTATTTATACATTGGTCATTCTGATATCTTGTTTTTCTCACTTATGTAGACTCTTAGTCTACATTCCATATTGTCTGCACATTATCTACACAAGGTCGCAACAACTTCTCACACAGTTTTTTCCCACTCGCCTCACACAATTCTTGCTTCTACAAATCTCGCGTTATTAAAATTACAATTAGCCTAACTCTTGCTAACAAACTGTCATGCATTGCAAGACGTTTCGGAGTCTTTTTATATCCCAGGTTGGCCTCCCTTGGAAAATAAGGGGCATGTGTGTCTGTAGTTCTGAACATCTCTGTACCATATGCTCTGCCCTGTCACGATAGCACCTGACTACACCACGTTCAATAATCAGTTTATCCAAACATCTCTCCATGGTAGGGAAAAAATCTCATCCTCATTTTACAGAGGGGGAGCTGAGGTGGATAATGGTTGAGATGTGGTCAAGGTAACACAATGGAGTCTGTGGTGCAGCCAGGAATTCCCAATGCAGGTACCTTAACCACAAGACCATTCTGATGGTCTGAAGACAGAGTACAAGCAGGGACAGAGCACTAGACTGGGACCAGGAAATCTGGCTTCTCCTTCTGCTTCTGACACTGTGTGACATTTAGCAATTTGCTTCACATTTCTGTGCCAGCTATAGAATGGGGATGAGACTTGCCTTCTTTTGCAAAGCACTTAGCTCTCTATGGGTGGATTTCAATGCAGGAAGCCTATTAATATCTCTCTGCATGAGGACATTCTTCCTGATACTCAGCCTAAGTTTTCTTTCACTCAGTTTCATCCCATTAATCTTATTTACACCTCCCTGTTGCATCCAAGCTGATTCTTCACCCTCTTTGGGGCTTACTCATTTCAAAACACTTGCACATGATTATCCTATTCCCATTATTCACTGCCTCTTCGTTCAAGGCAGTATTTCTACCCCGAGGGGGGGGGGGGGCTGATTGACATGTTCACTAAAACAGAAAACATCCTCAGGACACCTGAGAAGTCTTGGTTAAGAGGGGATTGGAATGCAGAGTTGGACAGATGCCTGGAATGATCAAGCCCTGTTAAACAACTTCGGACTGGCATTTGGCACACACCTGCAACCAGCTGCAGTGTCTTGACACTCAGGGCCTGGTAATTGATACTTAGAGTGAATTGTCCAAACAGCTGACTGTCCAAACAGCTAAGTTCAATGTGTATCAGAATGCTGAGTTTACAGTATCTTTCATCTTGAGACTGACCTTCCCCCAGCTCTACTATCCACAGCAACACTTCATAGGCACTATGAATTAGAAGATCCATTGGACATCTGTTCCATTAACTGGCTCATGCCAAGAGACCTCTCTACAGAATGTTCTCTAGTGTGTTTTTCTCCCCAGTCCAATATTAATTGGGGCTTCTATCAATTCCCATGGGTTCACTTTCCACCACTCATGATTTGAACTAACTGGCCAGATTCTTGCCTCTGTTTCATAGGTTTAAACCTGGAGTAACGGAACTGAAGCCAGTGGAGTTACACTTGTGTAGAACCGGTGTCAGTGAGAAGTCCCCCTCTGGACTTAAAACTGGTCTATCTGTGAAAGGAACGTGAACCATAACCTTTGCAACATCAGGCAAATCCCCATGGCTACACATTCTCCTGGGAAGTGAAAAGTGACTGCACTTATAATGGATAAAGGATAAAAATCTTCAAAATTAGCCATTGCTTCTTGGTGTCCAATCCGAGATGCCTAATCTTGCAGAAGTGCTGAGCAACTTGTAGTTGCGTGGTCTGGGAGCTTAGCACCCAAATCAGGCCCTTTAAGGTGTCTCAAGTTGGGTTACCAAAACTGGAGGCACACAAAACACTGCCTTAGTTTTAAACTCTCTGCCTCTCTCTTCCCCTTCTTTAGAGAAATCTCACCTACCTGAAGGGGTTAATGTTTGCTAGCACTTCGTGCAAGTAAAGCGCTATATAAATGTCATGTATTAATTATTATAGCTTCCCCTGATTAAAATGTTCATCATTCGGGTTCAACTACTGTACACGGTCTTCACTAACAGAAGCGATCTGTGAAATGGTTACTGTCACAGAAATAGATTTGCACTGGAGCAAAATATGAGAAACCAACATGACGGGTAATATAAATAACACCAATGAATGTAATTGCCTCTGTGTACGATAACAGACGGATATCAAAATGGCCTTGGCTGGTCATTGAGCCAAGACGGCTGGCAACAAATAAATTAAACTACGCTCCTGATATTGCAGCACATTTGGTTGCAAGTATTTCAAGCAACGAAGTGATACCTTTAAAAAAAAAAAAGATGCACTCTTGATCAGAACATGATTGGGACCTGGACAACATGAAATAGACAACAAGAATGGAATTGGTATTCAGTATCCCTTTCTTAAAAAATAAGGCACTAATAACTCAAAGCACTGTAGATGCACTATGTAAATTGCAAGGGATGGCTATAGGGAAGAAGAAAAGAGGTGTACTAGTAAGAAAGCAAAGATTTAGGAGTGCCCAAGTCCTAATCCCAATTTAACACCGCCCTGCTCTGAACTAAATCAAAATTTTCACAAGTATCTGTCCACTAGCTTTGGTTGCCCAACTTGAAACACCGAGGGCTTGCTTTTTCCAAGGCGCTGAGCACCCATAGCTCCCAATGACTTCAGTTGACGTGGCAGGTGCTTGGCAACTAAAAATCAGGCTGTAGATGCCTCAGTTTAGGCACTGGAAAAATGACACCCACAACTAGTGGATACTCGGGATGATGTCAGCCTTTATGTCCCTGTGCATCAATTTACTCACTGATAAAACTGGGAAAATGTGAAGACAGGTTAATATTTGTAAAGTGCTTTGAAGGTGAAAAGTATTCAGCAGTATATCCATATTTGAACAGTATAAAAGCAGCTATTTGCAGTTCACTCAGCATATGAAAGGCTTCTTTCAGAGCAGCTACCTAGCATAAACCTTTAACAAATGACAGAGGGCTTATGCAATGAATGACTTGTCAGACCTTAGTTAGAGTTGCGCTAGGAGATGCTGTTGTAATGTTAATTTGATTTCTGCTTTTGATGCGTTCTACTTGGATAGGTCCACTGTAAAGTGCTACTTTGAGAGATGTTTGGTGTGTGGTAGAATCTAATCTTTAATTGCTGCATTTAGCAATGGTATCATGGTTGGATATTCCTATTGTAGTCCTCAGGGCAGATATGCTTTGAGCAGAGCATTTTTTGTATACTACCATCATTTAAAAACCCCCAAGTACTTAATGACTCTTTCTGTTGCTTTCTGAGGACAACTGTAAAGCATAAACTGTCTACAATGAACAAATACGTCAGACCAGATCAGATTTGTGTGGTATCCCAAATATGACAGCTTAGTTTTGCATTGGGGAGGAAAGAGTTAATGTTGAGGTTCCCATTACATATTGCCACGTGTGACACAACAGTTCTTAGGCAAAGGGTCCCCTGTTCTTTGCAAACTCCTCTAACCTCAGACCTGACAAACTCACTACATCAAACACGTCTTACAGGATATTTATCCATAAAAAGTAACATCTAAGGTATCTACAGAAAGCTCATAACTTGTTAAGATTCATAATCATTACGAGATGTACGTATGGGTTACATTTAAGGAATAATGTATTTATACTGAAAGTATGCGTTATGGACTTGGAGTAAAAATTAGTCACCAGGGGAGACTATGTCTCAATTATGTCCCATTCAGGAAGGAGAGAGTTGTCACCCTGTCCTGTTTAGTTGGTGATGCAACACAATGCTCAACTCAATTGTTTAGCCTTTTCCAATCCCAAGACTTTCAATGGAAATCCATCAGAGGAAATTGAAAACAATTGATATCTCCTGAAGATAAAAAAGGAACATTACATCAAGACTGGAGTTTGTGCTGTCTATGCTTAGAAACAAAAGACTGTTTCAGTATAACAGAGGAGGGAGAGAGACTCTGAATCCTTTCACTGAGGAGACACCTTGAGAAGTAAGGTGTGCTCATGAAAAATTGGATCCTTGTTCCTGTGAAGCCAACCAGCTTTGCAACTGAATGAACTTTGGTGGAGAAAGCCTACTTTATTAGACAGGAAATGTGACTATTAATAAGTGTAGGCCCAGGTTCACATTTCACGATTTTGTTTTGTATTGTAAACTTTTGTTTCCATCCTCTCTAGATTCTAGCAGAAACTCCCTATTCTTTCTTAAATAAACCTTCTTTTGTTTTATTATAAATGCTCACAAGTGCTGAGGCTTGCATGGGAGTGAGGGTTTAAAGGTAAAACTAGTAAACTGGGATACACTGCTCCTTTGGGGTCACAGGTTCTGGGGTTTCTGTGGGTAAACAGTCTCCAGGGCTGTATATCACAAGAGAACAGTTCAAAGGGACTCCTTTCTTGTTAAAGAGCAGTGGTATATTTTCTATATGCATGGGGTATATAAACCACAAACACAATAAGTCAGTGTCGGCCATGTAGAAAAATCTGTAAAAACTCTTCAAGAATCTCTGTGCAGAAAAAGGCTGCTTTCAAATGGGTCTGTTTTCTATAAATTGATCAAGTACTGGAGGCAGCAAAGGTATCTTATATTGCTGTGAGCTACAAGTTAATCCAGTAATACACTCCAAATACTATTTGCTACTGTAGCTCTAATTCTGGTTAGGAATTCAGAGTAAAATCTGAACTAGGAGTCTTACAATTAAACACTATATTTTAAACTGCAGGTGACTATTTAAAATTACTTAAATGAAACAAGGTTTGAGCTAACGTATTATCATGCTTACTAATGAATAGCCAGTATATTGAAAAACCATGTTGGGGACACAAAATGTACCTGGGATTTACATTAGTGCCTGATACTGCAATTATTATTATTAATAAGTTCTTTTCATCTATACATTTCAAAGTGCTTTAATACCATTCTCATTTTACAGATGGGGAAACTGAAGTTCAGGACAGTGACATGACCTGCCCACGGTCACCCAAAAAGCCAGAGCCCGGAATTAAACACCGGTCTCCTGAGTCCCAGTTTGGTGTCCTAGACATTAAACCACACTACTTCCTTTAACACATATATGCTTTGCTGAATTAGAGTCTAAGTTCTAATAAAGCACATGTCTAAAGTTAAGTACATGCTTAACTTATTATAGATCCTATTCAGCCATCTCACTGACTTCAACTGTACAAGTTCGATGAGTAATGATTTGCCAAATCTGCCAGCAGAACTATATCAGTATAATTATACCAGTGTAGTTCTGCTGGTAAATTTTCCCATTTAGACAAGCTCTAAATGGCTCAGGATTATAGATCTTAATGGCCGATTGAATTTCCACATAAACAGATAACAATTCAGAGTACAAACCACAGTAAAAAGGAAGCAATTGCCTCTGATGCAGATGTATCAATGTGTTTTGTTTACAACCACATTAGCGGACAAAAAAAAAAGGATAATGTGCTGAAAAGGCTGTAAGGGAAGATCGGCATAAAGGAATCCAGATAATATGCTTTTTAAAAAACTACTTTTATTTTTAGTAACTATGAGCAGGTAACATTCAATACATAAAAATCCAAGTGCAATCATAATCGAAGTCTGCCCCGAGCCACATTCCTGTCATCGGGCTGAGATGGTTAAGGCATGGGGGGTGAGGGAATAGCTTTTATTGGACCAACTTCTGTGGATGAGAGAGACAACTTTTGAGTTACACAGAGGTCTTCCTCGGGTCTTATGTTGCTCTGGGTAAGCTTGAAAGCTTGTCTCTCTCACCTCCAGAAGTTGGTCCAGTAAAAGATATTACATCACCCACCTTGTCTCTCTAATATCCTGGGACCGACACGGCTATGACAATACCGTAAACAACATTGCTGGGACATGTCAGTTTCCATAGCCAACAGTACAAAAGGGAGCAATGGAGCTAGCACAACATCTGTCTGCCTTTGATCACTCTAACCCCATGCAGCAGGTACCCATTCGCCACTGGCTGCCATGGAAGCAGTCCTTCTGTGTGAGATGGAGCAAGTTTTGAACCCATCATGTCTGGGATTGTAGTCAACAGGGGCGGCTCTATGTATTTTGCCGCCCCAAGCACGGCAGTGAGGCAGGCTTTGACGGCATGCCTGCGGGAGGTCCGCTGGTCCCACGCCTTCGGCGTACCCGCCGCCGAATTGCCGCCGAAGCCGCGGGACCGGAGGATCTCCCGCAGGCATGCCGCCAAAGGCAGTTTGACTGCCGCCCTCACGGCGACCAGCAGGCTGCCCCCCGCGGCTTGCCGCCCCAGGCACACGCTTGGTGCACTGGTGCCTGGAGCCGCCCCTGGTAGTCAAACACCTCAATCACTCTGACCCCACAATACTTCAGCATAACTTGCATGTCAGCTCACAGCAGATTTCTAACAGTCACGCTTTAATCGGACAATAAGCTGGCTGTTTTTTCTACAGGGCCAGCTTACTCATCACTCACACGGAAGAGTGCCTTACACGGCAACTAGTCAGTCCCACTGAACTCAGTGGCAGAATTTGTGGAGTGAGGTATTACTCTGAGAAAGGGTATCAGAACATAGATCATAGAGCCAGTTTCTCCCCTCCTGCCCTGGTGTCAACCAGGAGTAACTCCATCTCACGCAATGGCACTACACCAGTGTAAGGCCAGCATAAGTGAGAAGAGAATCAGGCCCCCTAGAGTGATTCCAGATGCACACTGGTGTAATTGGGATCAAAATGAGGCCGAGAAGAACTAACAAATAGTGAGCTGATATAGAATATTGTGATTTCTTTGTTATTTCAGGCTCTGAAGCTTCTTTATGATGGATTTAAAGGTAAGAGAAGAAAAAAAGTGTTGATTTTTAAATCATCCTATACTCTGTTGGTCAAAGCATGTCTACAATTGCTTCCAGAAGAGGATTTGTAGTGGCTTTTTAATGGATCATGACAGTAATGAATTAACAATGACTTGGTTTCTCAGTATCGCTTCATTCCCTACCAGCTTTAAAGAACAACCTGTTAGAAATACACTGCTAGTGTTAATGCAAAGCTGAATGCACTTGTTAAATCCAAGAGCAGCCCTTACAAATGTAAAATCATATATTAGCTGGGCTTGTTTTAAAAACATGGATATCGCATTCTCCTCCCCACTGATATCCGTGTGTGTTGTCTGGGCTGGTCTAAACACTATTTTTGCACTGATTTCACTTATCTGTTTAGAAACTGATATAGTTACATTGGTACAAAACTGTGTATAGATAAGGCCTGACTGTGATTGCTGTAGCCTGACCCAAAGTTGGGTATATATAATTGTAACTTGAGGATTAACAGGTTCTTGTCCCAAGATCAGGCCCAGTAAGATTATTGTAAAATTGTCATATAATTTGGGAACCCCAATGTGTACATGTGCAACACTCACACCACAGGAACTCTCTCTATATATTTACAAATATATGATTTATTAATAATTTAGCAAAGTTATACACACACTTAAGCTCAACAAGGCAGATAGAGATATACAGAAAGTACATTTGGACGTCCATATTTACACCCTTATCTTTCTTAACCTACTTAACCATTATCTTTCTCATCACCGCCATCGTCCTCATCTTCCCCTGAGGCCATCATGCTGGCCCCTCCCAAGGTCTACATCTCTCCACCCTCCTGCTGCCCCTGGGATGTTACTTTTATAGTAGGTTACGCTGACGCTATCATTTCCTATGCATATTTAATAGAGGTCCTTATTTGTATTTCCTCCCCTTAAGGTGTCCGTTTTCTACAGGTTAGTCTATGTATGATGTTACCCTATTAGCATACACATCAATTTGTTGTCATGGCACCTTTGCGGTCGGACGTTCTGTCCGGAACCTTCCGGATGCTGGTGTCAGCTATGTTCTATGGGTGGCTGGACAAAATTCCCCCTCTTCCATGCTACTTTCAGTTCCCTATAACTTATGAGTTACTTAAGTTTATCTATATCAAAGGTTATAAACATCAAGAGCCTCACACTATCTACTAAAGCCAAATCTTACAGGATAAAAGCCTGTAGGTTCTTTGCATTACTACTAAATATAATAAAGCAGAATAACAAAGCAATTAATATAATACAGGTAAGCTGGCCCACTGGGCTACATTGCTGAGAGACTGGGGAAATCATCAAAGACAGTCTGGGTGCAGCTTGGCTGCTGTGTATTTTATACACATCTCTATGGAGTGCCTGGCTTGTTGAAAATTGACTATTTTCTCTAGTGACTTCAGTACTTGATAGGCTGGTTTGGCATCTCCGGAGCCGGTGAGCAAAATGCCACCCTGGTGGAATTCTACCTGCTTACATCAGGCTTGAATTCCCCCCAAATCTTCTATTTACTTGGGGGCACATCAGAGGCAGTGTAAGCTACCCCACACTACCCTACTCAGTGCACCTGGATCCTGAGCTGCCTCTACATTAGTGATGGCAAACTGAGGCTTCTAATGAGGGGAACAATGCTAAGGACACTTCTCCACTGTGAACATCTCACACAGGCCACCAAACAGCTGTCTGATGATAACAGCTGGACATCACCATATGATGTGAGCCAGATTCACACTAGTTGGAAAAGTTCCCCATTAAGTATCCTTTGCCATCGCAGTGCTTCTGGTACAAGGGCCTGGAGCAGGGGTGATAAGGGTCTGCTGCCATAGGCACAGCTGGTGAGTTCAACAAGCATCCATACCCATACGGGCAATGTCTAGCTGCAAGCTTCCCCCATCACACCCAGGTATGTGGCCTAGACCAGGCAGCATCAAAGCAGATACAGAAAGGGTCACTCATGTAAAATACCAGGGCAAATCTCCAGATAACTCCAGCAGACTCGGGGAAAATTTGGATCAGAGTCGTAGCTGAAGCCAATCTACATTATATACCCAAGTGGGTGGCAAGGTAGAGGGAGGGCACAACAGAAAGGTGTTTATGGTACATCCTCCATAGCATGGCACTGGGCAAGCAACACAAGCAAAGGTCCTATCGAAAACACCGAAAGCCTAAATTTGGTCCATTAAAACCAGTTGCACATGAGGAAAAGCTGCAGAATCTGTGCGTGCATCTAAAGTGTGGGTTGCAGCCCACAGATGCGTGTACATTAACAACTGTCAGTTGGGGAGAGTAACAACACCCTTGCAGAAGCTCTGCACAGGAGTGCAACACGCCCAATCACCTGCACACCGGGCACGTACAATGTCCATTCCTAGAATCAAGACCCCCATACAGGGGGGAGGGATAGCTCAGTGGTTTGAGCATTGGCCTGCTAAACCCAGGGTTGTGAGCTCAATCCTTGAGGGGGCCACTTAGGGATCTGGGGCAAAAATCTGTCTGGGGATTGGTCCTGCTTTGAGCAGGGGGTGGGACTAGATGACCTCCTGAGGTCCCTTCCAACTCTGATATTCTATGAACTATGGAATGATACAGATCAAGCAGTGATGCATGTGCAATCCCCACTGGGCAGTAGGTTATGTGGGCTACAGCCACTCTTGGAATTCTACCTACTCCCCAGAGAGTCAAATGTCCACTGCCAGAATCACAAAGGAGTCCCAGATGACAATTTAGTCTGCAGAAGAGAAAAATGAGGGGGGATTTGATAGCTGCTTTAAACTACGTGAAAGGGGGTTCCAAAGAGGATGGATCTAGACTGTTCTCGGTGGTACCAGATGACAGAACAAGGAGTAACGGTCTCAAGTTGCAGTGGGGGAGGTCTAGGTTGGATATTAGGAAACACTATTTCACTAGGAGGGTGGTGAAGCACTGGAATGGGTTCCCTAGGGAGGTGGTGGAATCTCCTTCCTTAGAGATTTTTAAGGTCAGGCTTGACAAAGCCCTTGCTGGGATGATTTAATTAGGGGTTGGTCCTGCTTTGAGCAGGGGGTTGGACTAGATGACCTCCTAAGGTCCCTTCCAACCCTGATATTCTATGATTCTATGACTCTGAGACCGGCATGCTGCTGAGATATCCAGGTGCACAACCTATCTCCGCTGGACACAGTGCAAAGAGAAGCACTTGCCCAGGCAGCCACCAGACAGGGACACCATGTGCCCTACCCAGACCCCTCCTTTGGGGGACAGATTGATGCACAAAGCTCACTCCCTGCAAACCTCCCACCCAGCCTGCACAGAGATGAATGCAGGAAGCTCCCCTCCCCACACACACTGTGCACAGAATAACCGATATATGTGCACGTCTCCCTCGCCCCCCAGGGCACAGGGAATCTCTCCCTCCACTCCCCTCACCCCCAAGCCGCATGTGTCCATTATTGGCCCCTTGCAATGGCATTTTCCAAACTGAGCTGGGAAAAGTCAGCTCCGGGAAGTGTCAGCAGGAGAACAAGGCGGAAAAGCTGCCTGTTGTCTGTATTGGGTGGGTGGTGGTGGGGAGTTATTTCCCTGTTAGGCAGGCTCAGGCACCTCCAGCCCAGACACTGCCAGTTCCAGAGCGGCAGCCTCCGCTTCTGTCCCCCCAGCCACGAGATCAACCTGGGAGGGTCCCGCCTGCCAGGGCTGCCCGTGGCGGTCACATCTGGCCAGCTGTTGCACCGCTGAATACTGCTACCCCGGAGAGGGTGGCACGGGCAGGGACCAGATTTAGGCACCAGCAGCCACCTCTGTCCAGCTGCTGCAGCACGAGGCTGAACCCGGTCTCTTCCTCCAAGGATTAGCCGGAGGAAGGAACCGATTTCAGCCTCCCGAAGCCAGCTGCCTCCAAACTGCATCGAAACCACCCAGCCCAAGCGCTGCAAGAACCGGCTCCGCGGCACCCCGATTCAGCCACACTCGGGTCCCGGGTCCCCAGATCCTGACGCCTCCAGCAGGATCCTGGTCGAGCGAGCTTTTCCCCTTGTCCCTGGCTGGTTGCGGGGAAGGTCCCCTCCAGAGGTGATGCCCGCGCGGCCACATCTGCCCAGCTGCTGCGCCGCAGCTGGGAGGGAGGGTTCTGAGCGCCGGCTCTGCCCAGCTCCCCTGACGTGTCAGCGGTGCCTATATAAAACCCCTCTCAAGCCCAGCCCGGCGCTGGGACTCGGAGGGAGAGGGGATGAGAAGCGAGGAGATCTCCCGATCTGCGCCTGGGGTCACCTTGGGCTGACAGCTGCTGCGCGGGCTGTGATCGGTGCAGAGAAGTTTACACCGGGGTGGCTTTACTTTCTCCCCGAAAGGCTGGGGGGAGGGAGGGGAGAAACAACTCCACCACCTCTCCCTGCACATAGCTGTAGCTTGAGCAGTGACTAATATAGCTGTCCGGTTTCCTTTGAAGAACAATCGGGCCACGGAGGCAGGCTCCAGAGACAGAATTTACAGATGTGCCCCACAATTACAGATGTGCCACAGCTGTAGACGACTCCCCCTCGCCCTACCTAACCCAAACCTTCATGACCAGTCGCCACCTGGCTCTAGCATTGCTGGCCGAGGAGGACTCTCCCCCACACACCGCATTTTCTTGGAGCGGAGGAGAGAGGGGAAGATGGATGATGACTTGTACGCTGAGGAGAACATAGACTATCTGTTGTCCCACAACAGGTCTGCCAATGAATCCGATGCCAACCAGTTCGCGCAGCCCGCTTGGCAGATCACCCTCTGGGCTGTCGCCTACTCTCTCATTGTGATCGTGGCGGTGGTGGGGAATATCGTGGTGATGTGGATCATCCTAGCCCACAAGAGGATGAGGACGGTGACCAATTATTTCCTGGTGAACCTGGCTTTTGCAGAAGCCTCCATGGCCGCCTTTAACACCGTCGTCAATTTCACCTATGCCATCCACAACGAGTGGTACTATGGGCTGGTCTACTGCAAGTTCCACAACTTCTTCCCCATCGCCGCCGTGTTTGCCAGCATCTACTCCATGACGGCCATCGCCGTGGACAGGTGAGGCCAGTTGGGAGCATGAGCCAGAAGGGCTGCGTGAGTGGGGTGGTGGTAGGAACGGGCCCAGGAGTTGCACTGGTGGGGTTCCCAACTACAGGCAACAGTCACCACCACATCTGTTTTCAGAGCATGGGTGGATTTTTTTTTAACCTGGTCCTTGCTCCTCTTTAGTCAACAGGTCATAAAACATAAGGCTGCAGGCACTAGACTATAAAGACCCCAGTCCAACCTGCCTGGCTATAATTCTGCAGCAATCCAGTTTTGAGGCTCTGGATGGATCTGGGAGAGGGGGGACATCAGGGTATGCAAAAGAGCTGGCCCATGGGGCATGAAAAAAATAAGAGTATTTTTTATTCAGTTTCCTAGCGTTTGGGGCTCTCACACTTTATATGATAAAGTTCTGTAGTTCAGTAGCTCTCAACCTTTCAGGAGTCTGATTTGTCTTGTGTACTCCACCTTTCACCTCACTTAAAAACGACTTGCTTACAAAATCAGAGCTAAAAATACAAAAGTGTGACAGCCACAGTGTTACTGAAAAATTGCGGACTGTTACCATATAATTATAAACTAAATCAACTGGAATATAAATATTGTACTTACATTTCAATGCATAGGATATAGAGCAGTATAAACAAGTCGTTGTATGACATTTTACTTTTGTACTGATTTCCCTAGTGCATTTTCTGTAGCCTGTTGTAAAACTAGGCAAGTATCTAGATGAGTTGATGGAAGACCTCTGCATACGCCCAGGGGTACAGGTACCTCAATTGAGAACCACGGCTGGAGTTCCTTCTGCTGCCTTAGCATTCTGTTGATCTCTTCCCCCCTCCCCCCCACCCAAATATTGCAAGAGAGATAATGGCCCGTTTTTAAAAAGAGCACTCGAGATACCTCCCTCCCCCACCCCGGCCGATAATTCTCTTCAGGAAAATGCTGTTAGCTTAATGAAAAGGGTCTGTTTTAATTGTGCCCCAGAGAAGCCTGGGGCTAGTTTCTTTTTTTTTAATCAGAGGAAATCTATAGTCTTGCCCTCTACAATTTCACTCACTGTCTAAATTAATTTTCCTGATTTCCTCATTTTAGACTAAAATCTATATTTAAAACAGCATGGTAAAATCCAATTACATGAGATATATTTATAGTTGAACATGCATGAGATATCTATGGGCCAGATACGTTAGATCTTAACCATTTTCCTGATTTCAGTTGGAGATAGCCTGTGTAAAGACCTCCAGCATTTAACCCTCTGTCTGGAAAAGGTTCTGTTCAATATTTGCTGCTTTATATTGTTCTGAGACGGACTTGTGCAAATTTTAGAGCTGGGTACAAATGTGTTGACTGAAGGCAACTGGGTTGTTGAAATAATGTTACTTTTATTACAAAGTTGGGGATGGAAAATGCTATTATCTATCACTGTTCTGTTTGTCCTGTGATTTGTACAGCTTATAGTGAGTGATGGATACACCTGTTTTCTCTGTGGCTTGCCAGCACATACCAGCATCTCGCTTACATTTTGTTCTCAGAACACAAATTCAGCAACCAGCCAATGTGGTGCTGAGGCAAGGAAGCAAATGTCCAGACTGGCACTTGGGGTTTAAACACAGGTCAGTGGAGGGATGAATTGTGATCTAGTGGTCAAAGAAAAGGACTAGAGGTTAGGACTTCTGGGGCTGAATTGGGTTTTGCTGCTCTTTAGCAGATCTTTTCACTGACTTGCTCTGTGACTGAGGGCAAATCAGAGCCTTTCTCTGCCTCAGTTTACTCCTTTCTAAAAGGATGATACATTTTATTTGTTGGTACCTCCTAGAAAATGTCGTGGTTCTTTGCTGACACTCGGTATCTAAAATTCAAAATATATATAGAGTGATGTTCTAGAATTTCCCTCTTTCTGTTCTTTTTCCTCATCTGCATGTTCTGCAGTAATTAGAAATGAGATCGAGTAAGATCATTTTTTTGCTGAGGGCATGTTGGCTAACGTATTAGAATTAGACTGACTTGAAAAGTGAAATGCAAACTGTTAATGGAAATTTCTGAAGGCAGTTGACAGTGATGTCATTACTCATTCATCTACAGCTTGTGAAATGTAGTTTAAGATTTGTT